>NC_138771.1:369706448-370201448 GCF_965119305.1 Pelophylax lessonae
TAAACAAAACGTGGTCTGGCTGGGAGGTGGTCGCGTAGTACTCGGTCTTGCATCAAAATGGGCCAATGTTTGTTAAAATACTTTCAATTTTTTTATATTGAATATTGTAATCTAAAACAATCCTTACATCACCCTTTGGTGCTTCTCGTTTGGGGCCACTAGTTAACAGCGTATTACGGTCAATCTCTTTGACACTTGAGAGGTCCTTAGATAGTCTCTCTTTGTTGTAACCCTTCTGTAAAAACCTTTCAGATAAGACATTGGTCTGTTCCATATAATCAACTTCTGAGGAACAATTGCGTCTTAGCCTGACAAACTGCCCTTTCGGAATGTTACAGAGCCAAGAGGCATGATGGCAGCTGTCGAGAGGGATGTATGCATTTCTGTCTGTTGGTTTGAAGTGGTTACTAGTCATGAATAGGGTTGAGCGAACACCTAGATGTCCGTGTTCGACGGGTTCGGCCGAACTTTAAAAAAAAGTCCGGGTCCGTGTCCCGGACTTTTACCGAACTTTTCCCGGACACCGAACCCCATTGAAGTCAATGGGGACCCGAACTTTAAGGCACTAAAATGGCTCTAAAACACCAAAGGAAAGGGCTAGAGTGCTGCAAATGGCAGCAAAACGTAATTAAGAGCATGGCAAGTGCTCTGCAAACAAATGTGGATAGGGAAATAACTTAAAACAACAAAAAAAAACAGAAAAATAAAACAATGTTCTTCTTCATCTCTGAAGGACGAGGCCCATATGGAGTAGGAGGGAGGTTGAGGTGGTGGTGGATGTGGCGGTGACTAGACATATGCCGGTTTTCGGTAATTCGATATATCGCGGTATTGCATAGCCACGGTATTGTTATTGTGGCATTTTTAAAATACCGAGTTTCTCTGTCAAGTCTGCCTGACTTGTGAATTGATACATTTCAGTGAGCTGGATGACTCATTCACTCACTCAGCTAACACCTTTCAGCATGGGGGGCCGGATTTAAAGAAACTGCAGCTTCAAACATCTATGACGTGTTTCAGTTTCGCCGCGTTCAAATCAATTAACTGGCGCTGCGGCGAATTGGCGAGTAAAACAGCAATAATGAATTCCGCCGTCAGCGGGATTCACTTACGATCGCGGCTTCGCCAATTCGCAAACTTATGTCTTCCTGCTTATAGCAGTTTCACATAGCGATGTGGGCTAGTGGATTAGTGCACACATCACATGTCTGTAATTCATCTCCCTCTGCTGTAGGTTCGAGGCTTACCATCTCCACCTACTTTTTTTATTTTCTTTTTTTGTTTATATTGCTAAAATGGAACGGATTACATCATATATATTGCTAAATAATGTTACACTCAGAAGCGCTTGCAAGCTTACACCATTTTAAGTGTTTTTTTGATCTTGTCTGTGTGTCGAATCGATCTTATGAAGGAAAGTACCAAAGGCAAGTGACCAAACCCCTACCCTACTTCAGGGCAAGATGAAACCTCACAATTTTACCATGGTCTTCTTCCCACATTCCATACAATGTTTAGTTCTTTAGCTATATGTGCTTTTTAGCCTTAACACACTCCATTTTTTCCACCATACAGCTTTATTCTGCACAATAGCTAAGTGCTTTGCAACTTCACTGCAGTTCACAACGTCATGGGTTCAAATCACATCACTACACTTGGGATCTCTTTTCACTCTCATTTTTTTAAACAGTTTTTTTAAACTATCTTGAATTTGGGGGGGGAGGGGGGTGTCCTACCCAAATTTCAAGCACATCAATGGAAACAACACAATTTTGATTTTATGAGTGTGGTCCTAGTTTTATCGAGATGCAATTCTTTACATATTTACCATGGTTCTTACAATTTCTTGACCAATAAACATAGGTGTCTGATATTGGACTCTCTCCATATTTCAACAACACAGGCCCTCATAGTCCAACACTACATTTGCCTCACACCTCAACACAACACTGTCACATCCCTACTCTACATTACAACCCCTCACATCACCAGTACAAGCAGCATGCAAAGTGCAAAACTCCGGCCTTGGCAGCTTAATGGGCCATACACTAACAATTTGTCTAGACTTTTTCCTGTAGACTTAACCAAACCATATAATAGAAGCTCAAACCTCAACACTTTCAATTTGGATGCAATCAGGCAGGCCCTTGCACTACATAGAAAATGTCAATCGGAAGGATAAAGTCTTCTCTAAATCTTACAGTGTGGATGGCCCTTTTGTCTGTAGGCACCCACACAAAACAAAAAAACACATGTTCAATTCTAATGTATTTATTTATTTGAGAATGACAGCAGAAGGAGGGATGCAGCAAAAGAATATTGTCACTCTCCAGTCCGTGTGCCTTTACAGCGCCAGACCACGATCTTTGCTCCATGGCTACGGGATTCTGATGTCTTCCACAACTTCCGGCAGAGTTCAGAATCCATTCTGCACCTCTACCAGCTCATAGGGGACAGGCATGGCAAGGTTGCTGGGCAGCTTCCAAGCCACTTTCGAAGTTCCAGGGTGTTCATGTTGGTCATTGGCCATGTGCCTTACCAAATATCCACTGACCACAAAAGAAAATGAGTGGAGTCCATCAAGGTGGGTTTCTACCACCTACACCCGCAAGCAGTACCACTCCTGGAAAAATAAAACAAAGGATAAGACATTTCATTATGAAAATCACATCTTAATGCCTGTTTGCTTCATTCTGAACTTCATTTAATTTCGACATCACGAGTGAAATAACACATTTTATGCCAACTTACACAAACCAGAAATCATTAATGTAAACATTTGAATACACACCTGTGACGCCAGACAGCCCATCACCACAGGCTTCCCATGGTACGTGCCATGATTCCAAGATGTTGATGTTCTGGAAAATTACAACACCATAAGATACCAAGCAGCCGTTCATGTTATCAATAACTACACAGGTGGCATAGACACAAATAAACACCTGCCAGCTCTTCTCAGCCCTTTACACTATTCACAATACCAACATGTTTATGGTTAGAGGTGCATGTTTTTGCTCAAGTAACACAATTTTAACAATGTTGACTACACTTTATCTACAATGGCAAGTGTCATTGGCAGATGATAATCACCCTCTGTCTCCCTGTGAGTGGCACCTCTGCTAACTAGCTAATTAATACACATGCCCTATCTTGACCGGTTACAGTACTTACATGTAAAGTGGCTAGCAACCAGGGTATTCCGGGTGGCCATACCGGCAGCGGTGCTCCGCCGCCTGGGGGCCGCCGGCTGACGGACCTCTGGCTCCCTCTCCTCCGTCAGCTCCCAAGAATCATCCCGGGCAACGCACATGTTGTGCAACACGCAGCACGCCAGGATGATCTTGGAAGCCTTTGTAGGAGAGTACAGGAGTTCACCCCCAGGCCGGGCCAAGCAGAGAAACCGGGACTTGAGAAGACCTATGGTCAACTCAATGATACTCCGGCTTCTCCGCAAGGCCCTGTTGTAATTCCTCTCTGCTGGGCCCTGGGGGTACCTGATTGGAGCCATCAGCCACGTCAGCTGCGGGTAACCAGCATCCCCTGAAAAATAAGAAAAATATACATTAGTTATTCATATCATGTGACTTTAGATGACTCCTCAAAATGGGAGACAATTAGGCATTTTACTAAACAACCTGCTCGTCTGTTTGCAAAAAATCATATGAAACATCTCAACTCTGTCTAACTGCCTAAATCACTAATACAAATGGGAAAAAGGACACACAAAGTGGTGGGTTTCTCTTGCAAGTTACAACTTGGCCCCTATTCTGTTCCTATTACATTAGCCTAGGTCTTACTTCTGGAATATATCTGCAACTAGAGTGAGGAAACCAATATTGACTCACTTATGCAAAGTACTTTGGGGATATGGCAATACCATTGGAATCATTTGTAGGTTTTCTTTGGGTGGCTAGAGGACACCATTTACACATTGGTTAACCACCTTCATTGGACTCAAAGACAACTTTGCAAATCTTTCTTTTGTGAGCTGCTAAGCTGCTGATCTGGTTGTGTGTGAACAGCCTGACAACTAATAACACATCCATTTTAGGTAGGCTTTGCTTAAATCAGGGTGTACACCGATGTAGCTTATTCCTATGTCTATGTAATCTTACAGTTTATGTTGTTAAGACAAAATACTTTACCAATAAGCCACCCTTCGGGCATTTGTCCACTTTCAAACACCTCGTACAGAGTACTTGTTCTTAACATACTGGAATCATGGCACGACCCTGGGTGACCAGTGTTGACACTCATGATGCGCTGTTTGGCGTCACACACTAATTGGACGTTCACAGAGTGGTACTGCTTGCGGTTCCGGTATTCACTTTCGTGGCTCCTTGGGGGCCTAATGGCTATGTGGGTGCCATCGATTGCCCCTAGGATTTGCGGCATGTGTGCCCGCCGGTAGAAACCCAACTTGACTTCATTCCACTCATTTTCATTCTGTGGCCAGTGGATAAAATTGGGCACTATATCCACTATGGCATTAATGACCAACATGAACACCCTTGAAACTGTGGGCTGGCTAATGCCCATGATACTTCCCGAAGTGGCTTGGAAGCTGCCACGCCCTAAAATATACAAAGTGGCCAGCAATCTGGCCATGCCGGGCACCGCATGGCCGCGCTGTGTGTCCGGGTCAATTTTCTCTGCTATGAGCTGGTAGAGGTGTAGAATAGTTCCTCGCTCGAGCCGGAACTTCCTCCTGACATCAGAATCCCGCAGCTTGTCCAAATAGATCCTTGGAGCAAAAATGCGTGGCTGGCGAGGTAAGGGCACACGGACTGGAGGTGCTGCTGCTGAAGGTGCTGCTGCTGCTGCTGCTGCAGCTTCCCCACCTTCTGCTGCCTCCTGTGCCAGGGCCTCCTCAAACAAGGCACCAATAAATGCCAGCATTGCACCATCTAATGCGTCTGGGATATCGTCCTCCATTTTGAACGCGCAAATTCGCGAATGCGCAGATATATATAGAAACGGCCGCTAATTATCACACCTGTGAGCCAGCTATAAAAGGAGCACATGGCCAATATGGCTGCTGGATGTTATAGATCGATGTTTCTTATGTGCTAGCAAGACCCTGTGACCCACAACCTACATTATCTGGAGGTAAGACAATTGTATCTCTCTCTCCCAAAAAAAAGGAAGGAGACAATTTGTACTTATCTTGGGTGTGCTTAAGTTGTCTATGGTGAATCCCCTCCAACCCACAATAGCTTGGGAACCCCTCAAGTGTCTTTTAATCATTGGCAGTTGGCCCCATGTGCATGTGGTTTGGACATGTGTTTTCTCATGTTTGTTAAAGGTGTGCAGTCTAGATTTGGCATCTAAACCTGCCCCCTTACCTTCCCAGCTTCCAAAGACACCATTTTTGCTTTCCTGATAACTGTAATTTATTATGTGCACGTATGTAGGTCATGCGATTTCTCATGTATGTTTAATGTTTGCAGCCTCCTTTTGCCTATAAAGGATTACACCACCACCACCACCACCACCACCACTGTGTTTGTGACATTAGGTAAGTGTTTGGAGGGCCTCGTGTGATTTGTACCCCTATGCGTTTTCTTATGTGTTTTTTTTTTTACATTTCTTTGCAGCCTCTTCTGCTCTTTAACACCACCACCACCACCACCACCACCACTGTGTTTGTGCCATTAGGTAAGTGTTTGGAGGGCCTCGTGTGATTTGTACCCCTATGAGTTTTCTTATGTGTATTTTTTGTACATTTCTTTGCAGCCTCTTCTGCTCTTTGCCACCACCACCACCACCACCACCACCACCACTGTGTTTGTGCCATTAGGTAAGTGTTTGGAGGGCCTCGTGTGATTTGTACCCCTATGAGTTTTCTTATGTGTTTTTTTTTTACATTTCTTTGCAGCCTCTTCTGCTCTTTAACACCACCACCACCACCACCACCACTACTGTGTTTGTGCCATTAGGTAAGTGTTTGGAGGGCCTCGTGTGATTTGTACCCCTATGAGTTTTCTTATGTGTTTTTTTTTTACATTTCTTTGCAGCCTCTTCTGCTCTTTAACACCACCACCACCACCACCACCACTACTGTGTTTGTGCCATTAGGTAAGTGTTTGGAGGGCCTCGTGTGATTTGTACCCCTATGCGTTTTCTTATGTGTTTTTTTTGTACATTTCTTTGCAACCTCTTCTGCTTTTTTTGCCACCACCACCACCACCACCGTGTTTGTGCCATTAGGTAAGTGTTTGGAGGGCCTCGTGTGATTTGTACCCCTATGCGTTTTCTTATGTGTTTTTTTTTTTTCCTTTTCTTTGCAGCCTCTTCTGCTCTTTGCCCACTACTACCACCACCACCACGACCAAGTCTGTTTGTGCCATTAGGTAAGTGTGTTCTGTAACTGTTCACTAATTATACTGTATATGAAGAGCAATCTGCAAATCCTGTTTTTTCTGTTTTCTCTTTTGTCATTTCAGATTTAGGAGTTTGGGGCTCTTTGCTGCTGCTGGACAGCCAGATTCTCTGCCCACCTCGTGCTCCCATGGCCCCACCCACTGGAAGGATGAGAAGGGCCAGGGGGGCCAGGGGGGCCAGGGGGGCCAGGGGGGCCAGGGGGGGCAGGGGGGGCAGGGTGGGCAGATCGTCTGGCTCTGGTGTGAGGGAGGCTCCAGCTGTATCCATGAGGGAGTCCACCATCCCCATCCCGGAGGAGGAAGCCGGGGGAGGTGTTAACACACCAAGTGGACAAGCTGGCTCTTCTGACAGTAGTCCTGGAGAGGGTCCGTCCACCAGAGTCAGCTTGTCCACATTAACCCGGCTTCCCCGTTTCACCCACAATCAGTGCTGTGCCCTGGTCCACGCCTATATGGCCAGATATCAGGCGATACATGGGACCAGGGCCGCGTCTTACTCAGTAACAGAGAAGAACAGATTGTGGGATGAAATCCGGGATGCTGTAAATGCACTGGGTGAAGCACCTCGCCACCGTGACAGTGTGCGGAAGAAGGTCAACGACATCTGTGGGTCCGTTCGGAAGAAGCTAATTGCATGGGCTGCGGAGGGTCTTTATGACCGTCAAGGTCGGCTGGATGAACGTGCACGAAGTTCTCTCTGGGATTATCAATTACCTTTCTTGAACATCATAGGACCCGATACCATCTTTACCAGAGAGGACTTAGATTCGGATGCTTTGCACCGAGGTAGGATATTATCTTGGATGTCAATTGTGTGAGTTGTTTGGAAAAGATTAACTACTATCCTATGTGTGACATTAAGAGAATGTGATACTTGCCCTTCCAATTGTCCTTTTTTTGTTTTCCCCAACCTGCAATTTGTTCATCTGTAGCACGGATCTCAGCCCCTCCACAGCCCATGCAGCTTGGCGAACCAGACGGACTCACAGGTGTTGACATCAGTGCTGACCCTCCTCCTGGTAGGTCCAATATCATACTGTGCCAAACAATGTAGATGTTTTTTTTTGGCCAAGATAGCTCATATTGCTATGTCCTTTACAGAAGATCCGCAGCAGGGAACACACCCAGTGCAGCTAGGCCTGGAGGAAGGTGTTGGTATGTCTAGTCAAATAATGTTTTTTTGAATCTTATTAACCCCATTAACACACATGTTTTTTCTTAGGAAAGAGTGTTGCCTTTTAGATGTTTACCCTGCAAAACACAGTTGACAGCATTAATGGGTGCCGTCATTAGTAGGCAGACCAAGCCTTCTTAACCTTTGGGAGGGTTTAGCAAGTGTCCTATGAGCCCAGGAAAGCACTTTAGAATGTTTGGCCTCAATGCTTCATTCATGAAGCTAGGAGGGCAATCTGGCCATAATCATTACTGACTAAGGTTATGTACTAAACATGTTTTTTTTTTTTTTTTTTAAAAGAACATCAGGCCCCTCTTGACGTTGCAGCTGGAGTTGGATCAGGAGCTGGCGACGATTCTGCATCCAGTGCTGTGGTATGTGATATAAGGGAACAAGGTGCACATGTAACATTTCAATGGTAGCATTGATTTTGGACTAGATGTGGCTTACATTGTGTGTGTTAAATTAGTGCTATGACATTCTGACGATGCACCAGCACAACAAGAGTTCTATCTTGAACATCAGGGAATTATGTTATAATTTGGTGTGCCACTAATGTTCCAAAAACATCCAGGATCTTTAAAGTCCGGCCCGTCTTTGATTTTCCAGGTCCAAATTCATGGGTATCGTTTGGTTGGGTTGTCCTCTAGCCGATTGATGGCAAGATTTTAGACAACATACGTAGATGTATAAAGTCATTGGTGTAGTAACAGATTTACCAAAAGCATAAACAACCTACCACACCAGGGTTAATTGGGAACACCTTCATGTTGAATCTTTTTTGCCTTTGTCATATTAGTCCTACCAATATAATATGTACCCATTATCAGAAGTGTTGCTAGCTTGGATAATCTTACAATGAACAAGTACTCATTAGAAGCACATCAAACTTTTCAACGTTCTGCTTGGGGTGTTAAGTTGTCAAACTAATCTGAAATATTTAGTCATGATGTTTGATAATGATTTGGTCTATTTCTTCTGCTTTCAGGTAGCCTTAGATGCAGAGGGATTGTCACCTACCCAACTTCGTCCATCTATGCTGGATGTAGCCGAGAGGCTGCTTGATGAGTATCAGGTCCAAAATGAGTTAAGGAGGCGTACTCAGCAATCTACTGAGGCAGTACGTCTGCTCGGGCTCATACAGGAATCTGTAGCAACAATGGTACAGGTTCACCAGGATATGTTACAGGTTCAACAGGATATGCGTAACAGCTTGGTAAGTTTAGCAGACCAGCATCAACGGGATCGGCAAAGTGTTGACACTCAGGTGCTGGCCACACGCCAATGCCTGTTTGGATCTGAAGATGCCCCATTGGCAGAGCCCTCCCAAACATCTCACTCACCTGCCACTGCAGGTTGTGGTAGTGGGAGGGTAATGCCAGTGTTGGCCACTTGTCAGGCAGCTGGGGATGGGACAATTCCTCCTGTAGCCACTCCTAGCACTTCACACTCCGTTCGGACTCCCACACCCCTCAATGAGCAATCCTCCTGCACAACCTCAATGCGCACTGGTTCCACAGTACCCCTTCCACCTGACTACATTCCCTCCACACCTTTATCACTTCACTCCTCCCCAGGCCGTTCTTCTTTTTTGTCACCAATGCGACATGTCGTTTGCCCCCGCACCGTGGACCACAACAACCAATCAACCACCACTCCCCACACATCTTCACAACCCTTGCACCACCAGCAGCATCAAATAGCCTTGGAGCAGCAACGATCCCATCTCATGGTAATGGCACACGTTACCCAAATTCTTAGGCTGAGCACAGAGCAGATGGGACTATTGGCACAAGATCTTCAGTCTGGGACATTTCCAGGGTTCAACACCCTGCATCAGCAGCAGCCTCAGACACGGGATCTGATTCTAATGGGCCACTTTACCAGAACTCTAAGGCTAACCCCAGAGCAGATGGGACTATTGGCCCACCATTTGATGGCAGGAACCTTTCCATTGCTCACCACACTGCTTCAGTCACCACCACCACCACCAACTTAATTTCTATTTTTTTTTTTTTTTTGGTTTTGTTAATGATTGTTACATTGGCCAATTTGTGGGGCCATTTTTTTTTTAAATTTGAGGGTGGCACAATATGATTTCTTATAGTGCTTTTTTTGGGGATGAAATAAAATTTTATGCAAAATGATTAGTTTGTGTTTGCTCTTTGGTTTTTTAGGAGTGTTGGTGGCCAAGTAATGGCCCTGGTTAATGTAGGCATTTATACACACGTGCTTCTCGATCTCCAAACATATGATTTCATGTAAATTTAGATAACTCAATGTTCACATAACGACCCAAGAAAAGGTCTCCCTTCAAATGTAGCTTCAAAACAAGTCTCAAGGCTAACATAAACCAAAGCCAACATACTAACAATTACAGACCACACCACTCAAGTAAACAAATACAACACAAAAGACATTCGATGTGTACACCAAAAAGAAAACTTGGGTAATAAAATAAATGTTTTAATAACACATGTGGGTGTCTACCAACTGTAGCGTACAAAAAATATATTACAATATATAATAGAATGAACTAAATTGCCAATGTAACATTTGTGTTGCAAAGAGCAACATACTTAAATTTAATTTAGATAAACATTTTAAACATTTTTTATGTTTTGACATCATTTTTTGGAAGGTTTTCACAAAAACAATTCTTTTTTGTAAACATTTTTGGTTTTGTCCGTTGCCATAAAAACAACAAGGCTTTTTTGTAAACATTTTTGGTTTTGTCCGTTGCCATAAAAACAACAAGGCTTTTTTGTAAACATTTGTGGTTTTGTCCGTTGCCATAAAAACAACAAGGCTTTTTTGTAAACATTTGTGGTTTTGTCCGTTGCCATAAAAACAACAAGGCTTTTTTGTAAACATTTGTGGTTTAGTTTGTTACCAAAAACAACAAGGCTTTTTTGTAAACATTTGTGGTTTTGTCCGTTGCCATAAAAACAACAAGGCTTTTTTGTAAACATTTGTGGTTTTGTCCGTTGCCATAAAAACAACAAGGCTTTTTTGTAAACATTTTTGGTTTTGTCCGTTGCCATAAAAACAACAAGGCTTTTTTGTAAACATTTTTTTTTTGGTTGCCAAAAACAAGGCATTTTTTGTATTTTTTTGGTTTTTTTGGTTCCCAAAAAAAGGGTTTTTTATAAATTTTTATATTTTTTTTGGTTGCCAAAAACAAGGCTTTTTTTGTTTTTTTGTTTTTTTTGGGTCCCCAAAAAAAGGGTTTTTTATAAATTTTTATATTTTTTTTGGTTGCCAAAAACAAGGCTTTTTTTGTTTTTTTGTTTTTTTTGGGTCCCCAAAAAAAGGGTTTTTTATAAATTTTTATATTTTTTTTGGTTGCCAAAAACAAGGCTTTTTGTTTTTTTTTTTTTTTTTGGGTCCCAAAAAAAGGGTTTTTTTTTAAACTGTTTTTGATTTTTTTGTTAGATTTTTGTTTATAATGGGCAACAATTACAAATGGGACATTTCTTTGTGTTGCAACGTGCAACATAAGTAAACAAACCACAAAAAAAAAATACTAGGATCTTTTTAAAGGTGTGACATTCCTAACGAATGGCTCCTTAGGGTCTGGATCCACGCCACAAAGGTGTTCCAAATATAGAATTCGGTCTCCGCACCACCTCATATAATCCAGGAGGACCTCGTAGGTGAGGTGGGTGTGCCCTGGGTAGAAAAAAACATGACAATTAGTTTTAGGCAAAATGATCCAAACAAGGATTGTAATTAATGTGCCTCAACAAATATGCTTAGGAGTCTATTGGTTGGCTTTTATCAACACTCTGAAGCAAATATGCTAAATTGCTGTTGTAAACCTTAAACTCAAACTTTCACAGCAAATTGTTCAAAAGGTTACATAAGATGGCTTGGAATGTTAGTAGCAGTTCCACCAAAGCTAAGTAAAATGCTTTTCTGCATGTAAACACAAGCAATCATTTTGAAGAATGTAAGGTGTTTTGGGTTCAATTGGTCAACACGATACATGTGCACACATTTATCTCTATCACCATTGGAATCTGTGGAGCGTTCTCTCTCACTCTTACTGTCTATAGATTGAACCTGACACATAGTAGAGACTCACCCTTAGGAATTTTGAGGGCCAGTTCTGGACGGAGCAGATGTGTCTGCTCCCCTGATCTCCTTTCCGCCATCCCAGCTGTGTTAAGAGAGAAGAAAAAGTTTATCAACAAATGGACTCACGCTAACTGTAGGTTACGCAGTCATGAAAACGCTCTAACACCCACTCATTACCCCTCCACATTTCCCTGAAAGTTTTATTTAGACATTGATATGGTGGTGATGCAGATTTGTACAGTGCAAGCGTCATTCTTCTGGGTGAAGCTTGTAGCGTTAAGGATACGTACTCCCTGCTTTTGTGCTGATTGTGTTTTTCTGATGTTTTTGGTGCCTCAGCCCTGCCTGTTCTAAGTGTTGGAAACATATCATTTTGGGAGGGCTGCGGAAAACTAATCAGGTTAGACTTACACTCTCTAGGTTTTTGGGGACAAGAGAAATAACAATCCTCCTTTTTACATGGCCCCTGTACACACCTCTAGGCACCTCCCTCCTGTTGTTTGACCCCACAGCAGGCAGCTTGCTATGGAGGCACATGAGATGAAGCCAAGCACCCTGTGCCTGTTCAGGCACTAGGCTGTGAGCCAGCCTTGCCCCCCTCCCTTCCATTGGTCTCAATGATTAGGAGTGACAGCATCAGGAGGCAATATTGGCATGCTGTCACCTCAGTTAAGGAGGAGGGGGAGTCTGTTCCAGACAAGTATTAGTGCAAACATTTGGACCGTAAAAAATGGTCCCAGTAAGTCTTAGGGGGAATATGCACACCTATCACTTGGAATACTAATGCATAGAATGCATTCACATAAAGAACCCGCTGCCTTTAGAACAACTTGAAGCCTGAGCGGGGACATACACAGTTAGCATTTCTCCACTTACTAAGTAGACACATTACTGGAAAAGCACACAACTTACCATCATCAGGTTTTTTTGGGGCCCCTGAAGTGGATGGCGTTGCTGGCTCTGGAGAAACTGCACAAAAAGAACACAAATTGTGAACTGGAATGTGGTACATTACCGAGGAAGAGTATTTATGAAAGATTGACAAACACACATTTTCAGTGTTGACTAAATCAGGACATGATTAAATTACAATGTCCCCTAAAAATTTACAAGTACAAAGCACACCATTTCCAATGTAGAGAAACTAACACCAATTTAGAATAGGGTGGCTTGAGATAACTTACAAAAGATAACATGTCCTGTAAAGCTCCCCAAAACCACCTTTCAAACATGAAGGTTAAGCAAGAGTGTTTCATGACCAACCTTCCTGTCACATATAGCAAAACTACACTTGCTTTGACTCCAACTTAGATTATCCTAGATACACATCATCCTAGCACACACAATTCATGTGAGAATCTAATTTTAGGTACTTACAGACTAGTTCAGGGGAGCCTGGAGTGGGGGAGGATGGGGGAGACCCTACATGGGGGGATGGTGTCCCTTCATGGGGGGATGGCGTTGTATCTCCTAGAAACACAAAGACACAAATACAATCCTTGAACAAAAGCTATTTGATAAAGGCACACAGAAAGTAGTCTGGAAACATTGAAGGTAGTAGTTACAGTGGACTGGGTAAGCAGTGGCCCCTCTTCCCCAGTCCTCCACAACAAACATCCTCAATGTCAGCTGCTACAAAACCCCAATGTCAAAATATATATATTACAGCCCTTATATTTACCAGGACACATTGAACACACAAACACATGTAGAATACTTACTTCCCCTTTGAGGAGAGCCCAGGTCCTCATCCGAGTCGGACCAATTGGCCTCTTCTTGGCCAACAGTTTGTTCCTGGCCCGGATCCAGGCGACTCGGCCCTGCCTGAGGCTCCTCTCTTGCTGAAGTTACATCAACCACAAAAGAAAACAAAACAAACAATCATTCCTCCAAGTTCGACCTAATACACAACACACCAGCACATCCACATTACTTACAGGGGGCCTGAGAAGGCTGAGCCGCAACATCCTGATCACTGGTTTCTAAAATAAAAGAAATACATTATATATTATTTATGGACACAAATAGGCAGTAACCTCTCATCATGCTAGCACCATACTCAATGCCCCTACAATTCAGAACATAGAAGTGCACTTACACCAATGAGATGCATTGACCATGTTTTAAAACAGGAGGGCACCATGCAAATTAAGCGGGCGCCTAAGGCCTCGCACCTACAGGGGCCTTGCGGCCAGTGGCGGAGCACCAACATTTCGAAGGGCGCAGTCAGGGAAATCTCCCAAGTAAAAGATTGCTTTCAATCCTCGGATCAAAAAGTTGCAGCAGTGTGCTGCAGTCCCTTCACTGCGTCTGCCAGGTGTCTGTTGTCCGCTGACACTTACTCCTCCTTCTCTGCCTGGGGATTGGCCGTCTGATCATGTTATCCTAAGATGTGGAGGAATCGGTAGGTGTGTACCTGCACCAGTAGGAAGTGACTGGCCGGTCAACTCACTCTGCTATCATCAGTTGTTGCTCTGGGAGGAGAGCTCCGCCCTGGACCCGGAACATACAGGTAACCAGGCCCAGACTTGATATTTTGCAGGCTGGTCATAGATTTGTTGTGTCCACTATGCAAAGTGGTTGAGTAGCCCCAGGGAAGTTGGAAGAGTCTGAAAATGGTTGGTGGAGGAGGAGGAGAAGAAGGCCCTGGGTGGCTGGGGGACAAGGAGAGGGCCCCTGGGGGTTTTCTAGAGGAGGAAAGATCCACAATGACGCCAGAGTCAATTGCCAAGGAAGAGAGTGGAGCTGAGCAAGTCCTGCCTATCTGACATGAAAGCCAAACATGGTGTAGATGGAGCCCTTTGCCCTACACAATGACAGCACCAGAGGTGGAAGGTGAGTGGTAGCGGGTCTTTGACATTATAGAGCATATGGACTCTGTCCATTATTGGTAGTTTTGTTTGGAGTTGTCCTTTAGATGTTTAACTGTGTTGTTTTTGA
This sequence comes from Pelophylax lessonae, assembly GCF_965119305.1. NCBI lineage: Eukaryota > Metazoa > Chordata > Amphibia > Anura > Ranidae > Pelophylax > Pelophylax lessonae. The sequence goes on from NC_138771.1 coordinate 369,721,029, forward strand.
CCCGAGCTGTGAGGGACTGAGGTATGACAGCCCACTATGCTGAGACTTATAGTGCCCTAGAATGTTGAGGACTGAGGAATCCTTAGTCCCTAACAGAGGGCACTACAAGTCTTAGCATAGCAGGCAGTATTTCCTCATTCCCCTACAGAGAGGATTACAAGTCCAAGCAGGTAGCCTTCTGCAGTGGGACTTGTTGTGCCCTTGACTGTGGTGGACTGAGGAAGGGAAGTGTAAGAGGGTCTCTGTAAGCTCAGATGTATGGGGGAGCTTTGGGGAACACAGAGTTCCCTTTTACACCAGAGTCCCCAGCTTCCCCCCTCAAATAATGGTTCCCAAACTCTCCTTATATCAGAGTCTTCACACTTCCCTCTTACAGTGTAGTAAGTCTGGAGACTCCGATGTAAAGGGGGCTCTGTAAAATGTGATTAGAGATTAGAAATTTCTAACATTTTTATTTTCTACTTACGATCCACAATTTTCAGCTGCTCAAATGGCTCGCTGCCTCTGACTGCATATTGGAGTGTGGCCGTCCTCCTCCTCCCCTTCTTCACCAAAATCACAAGAGGGTGCCGTCCGTCCGCTTTGGCTAGAAGCAGAAGAAAAAAAAAAACATAAAAAATACGAATGTACATAGTAGTATTAAAGGTTGTGAAGAGACACTTGATGGAGGTAGGAAAGGTAGGAGCGAGAGGGAGGGGGGGGGGGGGGGTGTTGGTATTAGTGTTGTTGCATAGCTAAACACATGTCCACCTACCCAAAAAATTGTAACCTATCTGGTCACATGTAATGTATATTTTTACTTACCGGAGATTTGCTCCACAGCCTTTCGCAGGAGCCTGGGTGAGCGCCTTTTGGCATCACTCCAGGCCCGCTGCAGATCCACTATATCAGCCTGGAACTGAAATCTCCGCTGCAGCCTCATCCGGAGACGACACATCATCTTGTGCTTTTGGTGAAGATGCGTATAAACTTTATCATACCCCCAGAGGAGGAGGAGCTGTGGAAAGAGCAGTGTATGTTTGAGTCCAAGTATGTCCAAAATAGTACAGTCTTCAAATAACATGCTAGGTCGTCTTTGAGATATTGTAGAACAAAGAATTCCATTTCTGGTGATACATATACATCGATGTCCAAATCTACCTCCATGACATAGGTTGCCCCACACTGGTGATTTCCTCTACATGATATAGCCATTTTCTCAATTGGCCTTTCATGACACACCCAGGGCCGCCATCAGGGGGGACAGGCAGTCACTGTATTTACAACCTTATTGCTGTCCATTTAGCAGGGTGCAAGTAACTTTACACACATGTAGCATAGGTATCAACTTTTGTCACCATGTTAAAAGGACAGCAGTATGGGTAGCATTACAGTGACTGTTATTAGTCCAGGCTCACTAAACTAGCCAATGCTTGGAAAAGCAAGCCATGCAGATTGCTTTTCAGGTCCCTTTTAACACGAGCTGTCTGATTGGGTGTGGCTGTTAATTTTTGACGCAGACCTGATAAGCCCCTCAATTCTCCTTTATGGAGTGTTATATGTAAATGGGATTGCTTCATTTGAGATGCAGATTTAAACTGTGTATGGCCAGGCTGAAGGTACCCAAGTTGATTGGTCGATCACCTGGAGGACAACGTACAACCAGTCTGTCAGATTTTACACACACTTATCGCTAGCATCTCTTGTAGCCACTAGCAATAATCACTGTGTTTTCCTGGCAGGGGCAGCACCAGGAGAACACAATGGCTCCGCAGGAGGGTTTCCCCTGTCTGTGTTGATGGTGGAATCAAGGCAAAATGTTTTTCCTGCAAGCCACGGGACAAACAAAGATATTTTTTTAATGAATCCATGATTTTGCCAAAATGGAAAAAAAAAGATGTTTGCTTTGTATATTCTTAAGTTTGCTACATAACTAGAACATGTAACAGTGTTATATCATTGCAGGAGATTTCCCTTCACTTCCTGTCTTGGTGTCACCAGGACAGGAAGTGAGGGAATCTCCCGTGGGGATACAGCCAGCAATTCTTTCCTTTTATATATACTATGGACATTATAAGGCAACAATTGCAAGCTATTTCCCCACAGTGATATTCCCCTCACTTCCTGTCTTGGTGTCACCAGGACAGGAAGTGAGGGAATCTCCCGTGGGGATACAGCCAGCAATTCTTTCCTTTTATATATACTATGGACATTATAAGGCAACAATTGCAAGCTATTTCCCCACAGTGATATTCCCCTCACTTCCTGTCTTGGTGACACTAAGACAGGAAGTGAGGGAAAATCTCATGCAATGATATCACCCTACTAGAAATTGTAGTTCCGTCTAAAAAGTATACATAAAGTAAGCACTTGGTTTCCAAAGTGGCAAAATTATGGAGGAGTTAAAACCCCATAGTGTGATCGGGTAATCTGACGGTGTGTTCCTACACTCCTCAATGTGTCTGTTCATTAAGCTGTGCTGAATTATCCTTGATTCACAATTCCTGCAAGAGTTGCACATGGTATGTGGGAGATGCAAATTTAAGGTGGCATAATTATCCACACAATCACACATAATCCTTTTTAAAGGTCACCAGCAGAATTTGATGGCATAGTGGTTCACAGCAGTGCCATCAGATTCCAGTTAGATCTGTAAATTAACAAAGCAATGGGATCTGGGGGTGTATTTAACTTGCAATGGACACCCCCATTCATTATCATATGGCAGTGTGAGATGGGTCTGTTGGGAATGTGATCCATTGAGACAAGTGATTATACACTCATGTGTTTCTTTTAGAGGTGATTTGTTCAAGGCAATCCTTTGAAGACATGACCATTCCAGATTTTTGTGATCACTGATTCCATCTCAGGTGAACCAATTAGCTGCTGTGTGCAGATCCAGCTTATGATGGTAAGAGTGTCAGACAAGACAAACGGGGCCGAGCTTGCAGTGTGTATGGATGTATGTAAGGCAATAATTTTTTGCATTATGCATTTAGGGAATATAATGTTTCTAATCTTGCATATATGAAAAGGGTCAATACATTTGTCTTTATCTAGATAGATTCCAAAGCGTCAGAGCAATCTGTCACAGATAATTGGGTTTCATTTTGTGTAAAAGTTGAAACGAATCAAATCTATCTATATACAGGCATAGCCCACTTTAAGTACACAATGGGACCAGGGCATGTATGGAAACTGAAAATGTACTTAAAGTGAAGCAATCCCTTTTTTCTTTTCTCGATGCATGAAAATACACCAGCTCCATTGTAAATTTTGGCCACATTGACATAGCCTTACTCCCAAACCATGTGGGAGCATGTTAAGGGGATCCAGGACTATGACATGATAGATTACCTAGGCAAGCTGGCCAGCCACAAAATGGATATGGTGTAGTCCTGGGTACCTGGGTACCCTGTCGTTGCTCCCTAAGTTTGTTATCCCTGTCACTTATGGTTTGTGAGCAGTGTCATGGCAAGCTGAACAAGCTGTGTCCTTACTCACGATTGTATATAAAGTGAGTGTACTTAAAGCAGGGTATGCCTATCTATATCTATATAGAAAGTTCAGAGATGTGAACCTGTTCCCTATTATATACACTAATATATGGTATATAACATTCTATAATGTATCTAATGTATATATATTGTATATAATATATACATAGTATATATATTGTCTAATATATATATTTTTTAGATACACATACATACATCTATATATATACACATAATATATATATATACATATAATATATATACATATATATATATATATATACATATAATATATATATATAATATATACATATATATATATATATATATATATATATATATACATATAATATATATATATATATATATATACATATAATATATATATATATATATATATATACACACATATAATATATATATATATACACATATAATATATATATATATATATATACATATAATATATATATATATATATATATATATATATACACATATAATATATATATATATATATATACACATATAATATATCTATATATATATACATATAATTATATATATATATATATACACACATATATATATATACACACATACATATATATATATATATATATATATAGGGAACAGGTTCACATCTAGGAAGTTTCTATAACAGGAAGCTTCTAGATCACGTCTAATAGGCAGAAAGTGCATGCGCAGATCAGCAGACCAAAAGTTTCTTGCACACCCGCTAGATAAGCGACCCACCCTGCCACCATCCCCCATCCCCCATCCCGCACCCTGCACACTCACACCCCCTCCTTACCTTACACACAAATGCCACGATTTCGTCTGTAAACAGTGCAGGAGCCATGATGCACACTTACGACAGGGCCTGGACAATTTCCGGAAACGTGTGCACGCAGCAAAAGTTTCGTTTCCGGTTTCATGTATAAATGTGAGAACGCGGTTTTGTATATTCGCGAATTCGCGAATAGTGAACATACACAACCATTAAGCAGATTTAACTTAGAAAAAGAAATACAAATACATACATTTGTGGACACCAGAAAACTTTATTTAGACACATGAAGACATTTTAAAAAAAAAATTGGAAACATGCTGTTTATTACATTTGTATTTTTCAAACCAAAACAACCTTTGTACAACATTTAGACCATATACATCGACAAAGAGCCCATAATCAACAGATGCATGTGCAGATTGACAGAATTATGTTAACAGCAATAAATACTTACAGAGAGTCAACACACAACACAGCCAAATCTCACCTCCATAAATAACAAAGGGCCAAAAATGTTACCCATAAAACATGTGACACACAAATATATTGGACCTCTTCGTAGGTCAAATCTTTCCTGATGTCTGAGTGAGCTATATATAATCCAAGCAAACACACCCAGAATGGTAACGCCCAGTCCAAAAATTAACTGTGTGTATCCTGTGTGTTTTGGAGCATGCTCAGTTGCCAAAACAAGGGAAATAGAAATGAGGAATAGAAATGTATGTAGGTGTGTATAGTATATGTGAATTGAAAAAATTCTCTCTTGAAGTTTGCTAGTCATTATTTAGAATGTTTAGATACAGGAATACATACATATATATACAATTACGTGAGAGAGAGAGAAATATATATTTAGGGAAACAATTGAAACACACCTTTTGGGATTTGAGAAGTGAGATTGTGACGATTGACCAGATATGTAAGCCAACAATCTGACTCATCACTCATGAACATCCCTAAATTTGGCGTGGCAATTATATCAGGCGTTCTTATGTGCATTTTGGCTGGCGTTTTCCCAGGCGTTTTGACATGCATTTTTTGGGCAGGCATTGTTATATGAAATCACCTACAAAAGCCCCAAAAACAGACCACAAACACGTACATGTGAACGTAGCCCGTTTGGGGGCGTTTGAGGGGGATTTGTCCAGCTCAAGGATCAGCTCCCAAAACAGGCAAAAAATCCAATCCTATTCAGTTCAATGGCCCCTGTTCCCATGTGAGCATTTTGACGGCATGAGGAAAACACCCAACGCTCACTGAGAAATAGCACAATGATTAGGGAGTCTGCCTTCCTGCTGTAGGTTTGTAAGTTCGAATCCGGAAGGTGCCCTCTGTATGGGCAACACTTGGATATCTCCAATCCTCCAAATGTTGACATCATTAATTTTGTTCATGTTTGAAAAAGGCATGTGTATCAGCAAACTTTTAATCCAAAGACATGAACAAAATACAAAAGATGCCCCATAAAGTCAATATGTAGCAATATTGTGAGCTAAAGCTCTATTTGTTTGTTGGGCATACTTTGCTAATTAGCCAAGTATAAGGGATATATATATATATACCTTCAGTTAAATGTGTAGTAAAATGGTAACACTTGGCCATACCCATATGGAAGAAAAGGTAGTATTTGCAATATATTTCTAAAAACATTCTTTGGAAACACATAAAATATTGTCAAAATTGTGACATTTCCTTGATATGTGTGAAATGCTAATAATCTTTCTTTGAAATATGTTTTACATCTATTTTTTTTCTATCTGACGACCAATTCCCCAATGTAATATTTTGTGGGTTTTTTCAGAGAATGTGGAGGTTCTATATAAACACTGTAGATTTGACTGCTATGATTTCGGAGTTAGCAGGAAAGGTGTATGGAATGTGATGGTGTTTACTAAAGGATCCCTTGTTGGAAGTGTGCATGTTTTTCCAATTCCGCCGGTTTTTGCCATTTTCTATGGGCGAGACAGCGGATTTGCAAGCGGTATTCAAAAAATAATTGACCCAAAATCGCGCTGGCGAAATTTTTTGAGCCAATTTGACGTTGCGCATGCGCACATTCGCGAGTTCGCAGCTCGCGGCTGGAGGAGCTGTTTAACCTTTCCACACTTTCGCAGATATCTCTCTTTCTAAGTCAGTTTTTGAGATTTTTTAAACGCAAGTCATCTCCAAATTGACTTCCACACCTTCCACAGTGATTTGGGATTTTTGGGGGTACAGGGGAAAATTTGGCTAAACTTTAGTCGAGCTTTTAGCTGGCGTGGTTTTAAGTCGCGCTCTGACCATATTGCATCTTAATGAATCTCACACTAGGCGCTATTTTCCGCCCGCCGTTCTTTGAATGCCAATTTCAGACTTAAATAATCGCCGCTTCGCAAAATCACGCCGAAACGCCAATTCGCCGTACTATGAATCAGGCCCATAGTCTCCTAACTATAAACAAAAATGATTACATTTGTATCTTTTCCTTCCCTCTGCCAGGGAGAAAGGAAGTTTAACCTCTTAAAGACTGGATCTTTTTATGACACTTGCTGCTTGCAAGTTAAAATCAGTTTTTTTTTTGCTAGAAAAGTACTTAGAACCCCCAAACATTTTATATATTTTTTTAGCAGAGACCCTACAGAATAAAATGGCGATTGTTGTAATATTTTATGTCACACTGTATTTGCGCAGCAGTCTTTCAAACGCAATGATTAGACTTTAATGAATAAAAAAAAAAAAAAAAACGTAACAGTAAAGTTATCCCAATTTTTTTTTTTTTTGTTACACAGAGAATCGTGAGAGAATCGTGATCTTTATTCCAAGCTAAAAAATCGTGATTCTCATTTTGGCCAGAATCGTGCAGCTCTAATAAATATATATATACACACACACACGCCTAGCAGCCCACATTACATTATTATATAGCCATCAAGCAGTGTCTGGCCTACCTGGTGATGACTGGTCCTGGCGCTCTGATCCGATGGCCTGGTCTTTAAAGGGGCAAATCCTTGCGATCCAGAAGTGGTTAAACCTGCAGGAGGACCGGTGTTTTTATCTATTAATGACTTTACTATTGCTTTAGGCCTGGTTCACATGTATGCGGGTTGGTGGTTCACATGTATGCGGGTTGGCGGTTCACATGTATGCGGGTTGGCGGCCCACATTTGCACAGGCATAGCAGCCCATTGATTTGAACGGGCTGCTATGCCCTCATTTTCCGCAGAAAAAAGGTGCATGCAGCATTTTTTTTAAATTCAGTGGCCTTGAAATCCATCCTGCTTTTGCACCATGCGACTAACCTGCAGTTCCTGCTCTGGCAAGCTTTCTGCATTTTTTGTATACGTGGGCACGGCATTTAAAAATAAACAGTTTGCGTGTGCAGCAACGGCAGGTAAGTCGCATGGTGCAAAAGAAGGATGGATTTCATGGCCACTGCATTTTTTTAAATTCTGCATGCACCTTTTTTCAGCTGAAAACGCAGGCATAGCAGCTCAAGCCCATTCACATCAATGGGCTGCTATGCCTGTGCAAATGTGGGCCCCCAACCCGCATACATGTGAACCAGGCCTAAAGCAATAGTAAAGTCATTAATAGATAAAAACACCGGTCCTCCTGCAGGTTTAACCAATTAATGACTTTACTATTGCTTTAGGCCTGGTTCACATGTATGCGGGTTGGGGGCCCACATTTGCACAGGCATAGCAGCCCATTGATGTGAATGGGCTTGAGCTGCTATGCCTGCGTTTTCAGCTGAAAAAAGGTGCATGCAGAATTTAAAAAAATGCAGTGGCCATGAAATCCATCCTTCTTTTGCACCATGCGACTTACCTGCCGTTGCTGCACACGCAAACTGTTTATTTTTAAATGCCGTGCCCACGTATACAAAAAATGCAGAAAGCTTGCCAGAGCAGGAACTGCAGGTTAGTCGCATGGTGCAAAAGCAGGATGGATTTCAAGGCCACTGAATTTTAAAAAAATGCTGCATGCACCTTTTTTCTGCGGAAAATGAGGGCATAGCAGCCCATTCAAATCAATGGGCTGCTATGCCTGTGCAAATGTGAACCACCAACCCGCATACATGTGAACCAGGCCTAAAGCAATAGTAAAGTAATTTATAAACAACACCTCCTTCAGGTTTAACCACTTCTTGACCACAAGGATTTGCCCTCTTAATGACCAGGCCATCGGATCGGAGCCGAGCGCCAGAACCAGTTATCACCAGTTAGGCCAGACACTGCTTGATGACCTATTTTAGGCCTGGTTCACAGAGTCTGTACTGACTGACTATATAATAATGTGCATAAGTGAACCAAAGCCCCTAAATTCAGCAATGAAATTGAAGTGAGGTGGAAATTTAATAATTTAAATTTAATAATAGAATACCGTGATAATACCGTATACCGTGGCAAAACCTTAATCAATTAATCGCAGCATGAAAATCTGATACCGTCACAAGCCTAGCGGTGACATAGGCGTGCGCACAGGGTGTGCTGGGTGTGCCTGGGCACACCCTAATCACCTAGGGCACATAGCATTGCCAGTGAGGAGATGGGAAAGATCTCCCTGGGACCTGCTCTGCTCTATTTCTCCTTGCCTACAGGTACATGGCCCCGATACATTACTCTCCCTGCTGGCAAACACATGCATGTGTATTTCAACTTTGGGGTGCACACCTTAATGCAATAGGCTGCGCACACCTATGGGCGGTGTAGGTGGAAGCGGCGGTGGAGGAGGACCAGGGCCGGATTAACAGCATCATGGGCTTGGTGCTGAGGATTTTGAAGGGCCTTAAGGGCCGTGCCTTGCCATGCACCCAGAGGAGGAAGGGTGCAGCCATGCATGCCTAATTCAACATGGGATGCTGTCTCTGAAGCCCATAAACACATCCATGCATCGCCAACTGTCCCTCCTTGTCCGGCCTTCACGCTGTGTGGGGAGGTTCTGAGGGTGCTGCCTGGGGAAGCGAGCATAGAAGCCAGACTTCTGTGTTTACAAGTGACAGAAGAGCGGTAACAGTGAATATGGCCAACCCGGGGCCTATATAAAAGGTAGGGGCCTGGAGCTGCAGCTCCAATAGCCCCTACATTAATCTGGCCCTGAGGAGGAGGACGAGGTAGCCAACACTGCTTCTTTTCAAAAATTTTAAATGAGGGTACACCCCAAAAGAGTGAGAAAGAGCAAAAATGGAACAATGGGTGGGTAAGGTCGGTATCCATTGCTATTCTGCATAAGGTACGGAAAAGTCCCGTGGGATCCATGCCTGGTTCATTTTAATGAACGTGAGCTTGTCCACATTGTCTCTGGACAGGCGGCTGCGCTTGTCTGTTATAACGCCCCCAGCCGTGCTAAATACCCGTTCAGATAATACACTGGCTGCAGGGCACGCCAGCACCTCCAAGGCGTAAAGGGCAAGCTCAAGCCATGTGCCCAATTTGGAGACCCAGAAGTTGAAGGGGGCAGACCCGTCATTCACTACATGTAGGCGTGTGCACACATACTGCTCCACCATGTTGGTAAAATGCTGCCTCCTGCTAAGACGTTCCATCTGAGCTGCTGGTGCTGCTGTTTGTTGTGGCGTGCTGACAAAGCTTTTCCACATTTCGGCCATGCTAACCCTGCCTTCTGAGGTGCTGGCGGTGCCCTGGTTGCGTTGGCGACCTCCTCCTCCTCCTCCTCTGCCTTGTGCTTCCACTGTGGCCCCGCTGTCAGATGGGAATGCCAGCAGCATGGCGTCTACCAGCGTGCGCTTGTACTCGCGCATCTTGCGATCGCGCTCCAGTGAGTGAATTAAGGACGGTACGTTGTCCTTGTAACGGGGATCCAGCAGCGTGGCCACCCAGTAATCAGCACAAGTTAGAATGTGGGCAACTCGGCGGTCGTTGTGGAGACACTGCAGCATGTAATCGCTCATGTGTGCCAGGCTGCCCAGAGGCAACGAAAGGCTGTCCTCTGTGGGAGGTGTATCGTCCGTGTCCTCTGTATCCCCCCAGCCACGCACCAGTGATGGCCATGAGCTGGCCTGGGTGCCACCCTGCTGTGAACATGGTTCCATCTCCTCCTCCAGCTCCTCCTCCTCCTCATCCTCCTCATCCTCCAGAACTGTGCCCCTGCTGGACAATTGCGTCCCTGGCGTTTGCGTGTGCAGGAACCCACCCTCGGAGCCCCTTGCGAATGACTGCCCTGAAAGCCTTGGAAATGTTACCTCTTCATCCTCCTCCTCCTCCTCATCCTGTGCCACATCCTCTTCCATCATCGCCCGAATTGTTTTTTCAAGGAGGCATGGAAGTGGGATAGTTAAGCTGAGAACGGCGTCATTGCCACTGGCCATGTTGGTGGAGTACTCAAAACAGCGCAACAAGGCACACAGGTCTCGCATGGAGGCCCAGTTAAATTAAATAGCGGAATAGAAAATATGATCCAAAAAAAGTGTATGTATATCACACGTACACAACCACACTGGGCCCCAATTACTATTGTTTGTACCCCTAAAAGGCTAGATGAGGAGTAGGGGGAGTATGGAACAGGCAGCACCCTCAAACCTTCAGAAGTATGAGATGAACCCCAACAACTTGGAAAGGTGGATCTCTCTCACACGTACCGACACAGACTATCCCGCAATTCAATTGATCCTCAAAGGTTTTTATTGAATAGCGGAATAGGAAATATGATCAAAAAAAGTGTATGTATCTCGCACGTACACAACCACACTAGGCCCCAATTACTATTGTTTGTACCCCTAAAAGGCTAGATGAGGAGTAGGGGGGGTATGGAACAGGCAGCACCCTCAAACCTTCAGAAGTATGAGATGAACCCCAACAACTTGGAAAGGTGGATCTCTCTCACACGTACCGACACAGACTATCCCCCAATTTAACTGATCCCCAAAGGTTTTTGATTAAATAGCGGAATAGAAAATATGATCCCAAAAAAGTGTATGTATATCACACGTACACAACCACACTGGGCCCCAATTACTATTGTTTGTACCCCTAAAAGGCTAGATGAGGAGTAGGGGGAGTATGGAACAGGCAGCACCCTCAAACCTTCAGAAGTATGAGATGAACCCCAACAACTTGGAAAGGTGGATCTCTCTCACACGTACCAACACAGACTATCCCCCAATTTAACTGATCCCCAAAGGTTTTTGATTAAATAGCGGAATAGAAAATATGATCCAAAAAAAGTGTATGTATATCACACGTACACAACCACACTAGGCCCCAATTACTATTGTTTGTACCCCTAAAAGGCTAGATGAGGAGTAGGGGGAGTATGGAACAGGCAGCACCCTCAAACCTTCAGAAGTATGAGATGAACCCCAACAACTTGGAAAGGTGGATCTCTCTCACACGTACCGACACAGACTATCCCCCAATTTAACTGATCCCCAAAGGTTTTTGATTAAATAGCGGAATAGAAAATATGATCCAAAAAAAGTGTATGTATATCACACGTACACAACCACACTGGGCCCCAATTACTATTGTTTGTACCCCTAAAAGGCTAGATGAGGAGTAGGGGGAGTATGGAACAGGCAGCACCCTCAAACCTTCAGAAGTATGAGATGAACCCCAACAACTTGGAAAGGTGGATCTCTCTCACACGTACCGACACAGACTATCCCGCAATTCAATTGATCCTCAAAGGTTTTTATTGAATAGCGGAGTAGGAAATATGATCAAAAAAAGTGTATGTATCTCGCACGTACACAACCACACTAGGCCCCAATTACTATTGTTTGTACCCCTAAAAGGCTAGATGAGGAGTAGGGGGGGTATGGAACAGGCAGCACCCTCAAACCTTCAGAAGTATGAGATGAACCCCAACAACTTGGAAAGGTGGATCTCTCTCACACGTACCGACACAGACTATCCCCCAATTTAACTGATCCCCAAAGGTTTTTGATTAAATAGCGGAATAGAAAATATGATCCCAAAAAAGTGTATGTATATCACACGTACACAACCACACTGGGCCCCAATTACTATTGTTTGTACCCCTAAAAGGCTAGATGAGGAGTAGGGGGAGTATGGAACAGGCAGCACCCTCAAACCTTCAGAAGTATGAGATGAACCCCAACAACTTGGAAAGGTGGATCTCTCTCACACGTACCAACACAGACTATCCCCCAATTTAACTGATCCCCAAAGGTTTTTGATTAAATAGCGGAATAGAAAATATGATCCAAAAAAAGTGTATGTATATCACACGTACACAACCACACTAGGCCCCAATTACTATTGTTTGTACCCCTAAAAGGCTAGATGAGGAGTAGGGGGAGTATGGAACAGGCAGCACCCTCAAACCTTCAGAAGTATGAGATGAACCCCAACAACTTGGAAAGGTGGATCTCTCTCACACGTACCGACACAGACTATCCCCCAATTTAACTGATCCCCAAAGGTTTTTGATTAAATAGCGGAATAGAAAATATGATCCAAAAAAAGTGTATGTATATCACACGTACACAACCACACTAGGCCCCAATTACTATTGTTTGTACCCCTAAAAGGCTAGATGAGGAGTAGGGGGGGTATGGAACAGGCAGCACCCTCAAACCTTCAGAAGTATGAGATGAACCCCAACAACTTGGAAAGGTGGATCTCTCTCACACGTACCAACACAGACTATCCCCCAATTTAACTGATCCCCAAAGGTTTTTGATTAAATAGCGGAATAGAAAATATGATCCCAAAAAAGTGTATGTATATCACACGTACACAACCACACTAGGCCCCAATTACTATTGTTTGTACCCCTAAAAGGCTAGGAGTAGGGGGAGTATGGAACAGGCAGCACCCTCAAACCTTCAGAAGTATGAGATGAACCCCAACAACTTGGAAAGGTGGATCTCTCTCACACGTACCAACACAGACTATCCCCCAATTTAACTGATCCCCAGAGGTTTTTGATTAAATAGCGGAATAGAAAATATGATCCCAAAAAAGTGTATGTATATCACACGTACACAACCACACTAGGCCCCAATTACTATTGTTTGTACCCCTAAAAGGCTAGGAGTAGGGGGAGTATGGAACAGGCAGCACCCTCAAACCTTCAGAAGTATGAGATGAACCTCAACAACTTGGAAAGGTGGATCTCTCTCACACGTACCAACACAGACTATCCCCCAATTTAACTGATCCCCAAAGGTTTTTGATTAAATAGCGGAATAGAAAATATGATCCCAAAAAAGTGTATGTATATCACACGTACACAACCACACTAGGCCCCAATTACTATTGTTTGTACCCCTAAAAGGCTAGGAGTAGGGGGAGTATGGAACAGGCAGCACCCTCAAACCTTCAGAAGTATGAGATGAACCCCAACAACTTGGAAAGGTGGATCTCTCTCACACGTACCAACACAGACTATCCCCCAATTTAACTGATCCCCAAAGGTTTTTGATTAAATAGCGGAATAGAAAATATGATCCCAAAAAAGTGTATGTATATCACACGTACACAACCACACTAGGCCCCAATTACTATTGTTTGTACCCCTAAAAGGCTAGATGAGGAGTAGGGGGAGTATGGAACAGGCAGCACCCTCAAACCTTCAGTATGAGATTGTGTTCACTGTACCCCACAAAGATTGAGTTCACTGCACCCCACAATGATTGTGTTCACTGCACCCCACAAAGATTGTGTTCACTGCACCTCACAAAGATTGTGTTCACTGTACCCCCCAAAGATTGTGTTCACTGCACCCCACAAAGATTCTGTTCACTGTACCCCACAAAGATTGTGTTCACTGCACCCCAAAAAGATTGTGTTCACTGCACCCCAAAAAGGATGTTGTTCACTGCACCCCAAAAAGGATGTTGTTCACTCCACCCCAAAAAGATTGTGTTCACTGCACCCCACAAAGATTGTGTTCACTGCACCCCAAAAAGATTGTGTTCACTGCACCCCAAAAATGATTTTGTTCACTGCACCCCAAAAAGGATTTTGTTCACTGCACCCCAAAAAGGATGTTGTTCACTCCACCCCAAAAAGATTGTGTTCACTGCACCCCAAAAAGATTGTGTTCACTGCACCCCACAAAGGATTTTGTTCACTGCACCCCAAAAAGATTGTGTTCACTGCACCCCAAAAAGGATGTTGTTCACTGCACCCCAAAAAGGATTTTGTTCACTGCACCCCAAAAAGATTGTGTTCACTGCACCCCACAAAGGATTTTGTTCACTGCACCCCACAAAGATTGTGTTCACTGCACACCAAAAAGGATTGTGTTCACTGCACCCCAAAAAGATTTTGTTCACTGCACCCCAAAAAGATTGTGTTCACTGCAGCCCAAAAAGATTGTGTTCACTGCAGCCCAAAAAGATTGTGTTCACTGCAGCCCAAAAAGATTGTGTTCACTGCAGCCCAAAAAGATTGTGTTCACTGCAGCCCAAAAAGATTGTGTTCACTGCAGCTCACACACAGAAAAATGGATGTGGATCACTGACACCTGCCTATCTCCAATCCCACACCACACAGCAATATCGATTGTAGTTTGTAGAACACAGTTTCCCTAAAATTCAGCAGACTCTGTCCCTAACAGGATTGAGAAGAGATCGTAGATCAGGATTGAGTGCAGACCCCACCCCCCACACAGCAATATCGATTGTAGTTTGTAGAAGACACTGACCCTATATAATTCAGCAGACTCTATCCCTAAAATGCCTACAACTCGCCCTGCCTAAACACTCCGACCTGTCCCTCAATTCTATCCGGACACAAATGGTTTTTTCCTGCCTATCTTTCCCTAATCAGCAGCCAGCACGTTGATGTGTGCTCTGTCCCTGAATCTAAGCAGCATAATGACGCCGCTGCGGCTGCCTCGAACTTATAAAGACTTGGTCACATGCTTCAGACGGCCAATCACAGCTACTGAGACATTTGCAGGCATGGCTGGGATGGCTTAAGGCACACCAGTTAAACGATTGTTGATTGGCTGTTGAAAGCCCGCCATGAAAAGAGCGCCAAAGCATGCAAAACCCGGAAATAAAACGACCGAACACGGATTTTTACCCGAACATACAGTAAAGTGTCCGTGTCCGTGTTCGGGTACAAAAAATCCAATTATTCGGTACGAACACGAATAATACAGTCCGTGTTCGCTCAACACTAGTCATGAACCCTCTGGTTCCCTTTGAGATGACCAAATCCAGAAAAACTACACTGGTAGTACTAGTGGTCCATGTGAGTACTATGTTTTTGTTATTATTATTTAGTTTACTCATAAATGTCTCAAGGTGGCCCATTTCACCATTCCACACAAAGAACACGTCATCGATGTACCTTTTATAGCACACCAATTCGGGGGGACGGTCATGAAACACCACCTCCTCCTCCCAGTGGGCCATAAATAGGTTGGCCACACTGGGAGCGAAACGGGCGCCCATGGCCACACCTCTTTTCTGGAGATAATAGTTGTTGCCATACCAGAAATAATTTCTTGAGAGGCAAAAGAGTAAACTACTTAGGAGAAAACTCCTAAGTTTCCTCGGAAGACTAGATGTTGCAAAAGCCCACTTCACTGCCGCCTCTGCTTCTTCATGATCTATGATAGTGTACAGCGAAGCTACGTCCGCTGTAACTAAAATAGAATTAGAAGCGCAGGGCACATCTTGCAGAAGCTGGATAATGTGCTTAGTGTCTTTTAAATAGGCTTCTGTAGACACTACTAATGGTTGAAGGTGCACATCGACAAATTGGCCCAACCGGGATGTCACGGAGTCAATCCCGTTGACAATCGGTCTTCCCGGTGGGCGTTCCCTGTCTTTGTGCACCTTCGGTAGACAATAGATAATCGGAGTTCTACAGAAAAGTGGATCCAAATAAAGTGACTCTTT
Source organism: Pelophylax lessonae (assembly GCF_965119305.1). NCBI lineage: Eukaryota > Metazoa > Chordata > Amphibia > Anura > Ranidae > Pelophylax > Pelophylax lessonae. Next base: position 369,737,119 of record NC_138771.1, read on the forward strand.
CTTGTTCAGGACTCCCTTATGTTTGCCTGACTCTATTAATTTGCTCAGTTCCCCTTTGAATTTCAAAGAGGGGTCACTCCTTAATAGTTCATATGTATCGCTATCTGCCAATACGCGGTTCATCTCCTCTTTATAGTATTCCAGACTCAGTACTACCAGACCTCCACCTTTGTCGGCAGGTCTGATCACAATTCCTTTATTATCTTCAAGAGATTTTATACCTGCTTTAATGTATTGTGGGTCCGATATCCTTTTAACCTTCAAACTCTCCAGGTCCTTACAGACCATATTTTTGAAGACATCAATAAATTTATTATTTTTATTGAGGGGATTGAATACTGATTTATTCCGCAAGTTGGAACTGGGCATAACTGTGCTCGATGAACTAGTTAGTGCAGAGGAATCTGTATTAGTTGTGTTCTTAAGGATAGGGTTGGATAAGCAATATTTTTTCACGTTAATTGTCCTCACAAATTTCTGAATATTGACATATGTTTGAAATTTGTTCAGGTTACGTGCTGGAGCAAACTTAAGTCCCTTATCTAGGGTTTTGAGCTCTTCAACTCCCAAAGTCACTCCACTTAAATTGTATATCCCTGCCCCTAACGGGATCTTTTTTCTTTGGACCCTCTGGCCTCCTCTTTTTCCTCTCTGTTTCTTTTGGCTGGTTTGTTCCCTGGTGTTTCCTGTATCGGGCCTCTCCACCAGTTGTCCATTTGGTTCAGGGATGGAGGGGGAGGGGGGGGGTAGGCAACTGCCTGTCCCCCCCGATTCCCTAAAAAAGCCCCATTCCCATTACCTTGTGGTTCACTCAGTGGTTCATACCTATTCTGAGTGGTTACCTGTGAGGGCTGTTGGTAATTAGCTCTATTAGGGTAACCACCTCTCTGGGCATTAGGTTTCCATCCTTTCCCCCTTCCTCGAGCAGGGACTTGCCACCCTGAGTTTTGGGGGTATTGTACAGGGGGTCTAGGGGAAAAATTATTTTGAGGATAGTCATTATAATAATAACTATCCTGTCCTCTCCTGGGGTGTTATTATTCTTCCCCTTACCCCTTTTACCACCTCTTTTTCCTCCCCTATTACCTGGTCCACTCCTATTATCATATTGATACACAGGGGTGGAAGGTGCTCTCCAATATCCAGCTTGTGTATTCCTGATTGGAGGAACGGGGGTCACAGGGGGGGGGGGTCATCCTGTTGACCACTCTCTTCCTCTTCAATAGGGACACTCACAAGGGGACTTTTTTGCCACTTAAAAATATCGTTTTTTTGGAAATCCTCCCAATCCCTTAGGAATTTCTTCTTTTTCTTATTCTGGGTATCATTATCCCATTTAATAAGCCTATTCTGAAGGGTCCCAGAACCTTTAGTAAACTCTTCTTTATCTTTAAAGGGTTCCAATGCTGATTGAATCTCCTTAATTTGGGCGTCAATAATTTTGAGTTTACGACGTTTCCTCATCAGTAAAAATTCTAACAGTTGTTCTCCCTTTTTTAAGAAGAATTCCCTCCACTCACTGAGGGATTCTTCATCTAACAACCCGTCATTGGGTGGGACATCCCACCTCAGACGTCTAGGGATTAATTTGTTCTTGATGTAATATTCAAAAGTGGTGATATCCCACAATATTTTCACCTTCTTCTCTAGTGCATAACCAAGTCTCTTAAATAGGGATGAAACATCTCCTTCTGAACTCTAGTGCTCCAGCCCCCTGTGTATCAATATGATAATAGGAGTGGACCAGGTAATAGGGGAGGAAAAAGAGGTGGTAAAAGGGGTAAGGGGAAGAATAATAACACCCCCAGGAGAGGACAGGATAGTTATTATTATAATGACTATCCTCAAAATAATTTTTCCCCTAGACCCCCTGTACAATACCCCCAAAACTCAGGGTGGCAAGTCCCTGCTCGAGGAAGGGGGAAAGGATGGAAACCTAATGCCCAGAGAGGTGGTTACCCTAATAGAGCTAATTACCAACAGCCCTCACAGGTAACCACTCAGAATAGGTATGAACCCCTGAGTGAACCACAAGGTAATGGTAATGGGGCTTTTTTAGGGAATCGGGGGGGACAGGCAGTTGCCTACCCCCCCCTCCCCCTCCATCCCTGAACCAAATGGACAACTGGTGGAGAGGCCCGATACAGGAAACACCAGGGAACAAACCAGCCAAAAGAAACAGAGAGGAAAAAGAGGAGGCCGGAGGGTCCAAAGAAAAAAGATCCCGTTAGGGGCAGGGATATACAATTTAAGTGGAGTGACTTTGGGAGTTGAAGCGCTCAAAACCCTAGATAAGGGACTTAAGTTTGCTCCAGCACGTAACCTGAACAAATTTCAAACATATGTCAATATTCAGAAATTTGTGAGGACAATTAACGTGAAAAAATATTGCTTATCCAACCCTACCCTTAAGAACACAACTCAACTAATACAGATTCCTCTGCACTAACTAGTTCATCGAGCACAGTTATGCCCAGTTCCAACTTGCGGAATAAATCAGTATTCAATCCCCTCAATAAAAATAATAAATTTATTGATGTCTTCAAAAATATGGTCTGTAAGGACCTGGAGAGTTTGAAGGTTAAAAGGATATCGGACCCACAATACATTAAAGCAGGTATAAAATCTCTTGAAGATAATAAAGGAATTGTGATCAGACCTGCCGACAAAGGTGGAGGTCTGGTAGTACTGAGTCTGGAATACTATAAAGAGGAGATGAACAGCTTATTGGCAGATAGCGATACATATGAACTATTAAGGAGTGACCCCTCTTTGAAATTCAAAGGGGAACTGAGCAAATTAATAGAGTCAGGCAAACATAAGGGAGTCCTCAACAAGAAAGAGTCACTTTATTTGGATCCACTTTTCTGTAGAACTCCGATTATCTATTGTCTACCGAAGGTGCACGAAGACAGGGAACGCCCACCGGGAAGACCGATTGTCAACGGGATTGACTCCGTGACATCCCGGTTGGGCCAATTTGTCGATGTGCACCTTCAACCATTAGTAGTGTCTACAGAAGCCTATTTAAAAGACACTAAGCACATTATCCAGCTTCTGCAAGATGTGCCCTGCGCTTCTAATTCTATTTTAGTTACAGCGGACGTAGGTTCGCTGTACACTATCATAGATCATGAAGAAGCAGAGGCGGCAGTGAAGTGGGCTTTTGCAACATCTAGTCTTCCGAGGAAACTTAGGAGTTTTCTCCTAAGTAGTTTACTCTTTTGCCTCTCAAGAAATTATTTCTGGTATGGCAACAACTATTATCTCCAGAAAAGAGGTGTGGCCATGGGCGCCCGTTTCGCTCCTAGTGTGGCCAACCTATTTATGGCCCACTGGGAGGAGGAGGTGGTGTTTCATGACCGCCCCCCCGAATTGGTGTGCTATAAAAGGTACATCGATGACGTGTTCTTTGTGTGGAACGGTGAAATGGGCCACCTTGAGACATTTATGAGTAAACTAAATAATAATAACAAAAACATAGTACTCACATGGACCACTAGTACTACCAGTGTAGTTTTTCTGGATTTGGTCATCTCAAAGGGAACCAGAGGGTTCATGACTAGTAACCACTTCAAACCAACAGACATAAATGCATACATCCCTCTCGACAGCTGCCATCATGCCTCTTGGCTCTGTAACATTCCGAAAGGGCAGTTTGTCAGGCTAAGACGCAATTGTTCCTCAGAAGTTGATTATATGGAACAGGCCAATGTCTTATCTGAAAGGTTTTTACAGAAGGGTTACAACAAAGAGAGACTATCTAAGGACCTCTCAAGTGTCAAAGAGATTGACCGTAATACGCTGTTAACTAGTGGCCCCAAACGAGAAGCACCAAAGGGTGATGTAAGGATTGTTTTAGATTACAATATTCAATATAAAAAAATTGAAAGTATTTTTAACAAACATTGGCCCATTTTGATGCAAGACCGAGTACTACGCGACCACCTCCCAGCCAGACCACGTTTTGTTTATAAACGGGCACCCACTTTGAGGAATATTTTAGCCCCAGGAGTAGTAGATCCTCCAGTGGAGGCACATAATAAATTGTTTGCTTTCCTGAAAGGTTTTTATGCATGTGGCAAATGCATTGTGTGCCGTTCTGCGAAAAAGAATGTGAAACGCAGGAAGGATTTTGTGGCTCAGGCGACAGGTAGAGAGTATAAGATCAATGACCTTATTACCTGTGCGACTACTGGGGTTGTGTATGTGATCGAATGTAGCTGTGGACTACAGTATGTTGGTAGGACCTCAAGAGCCCTCCAAGTAAGACTGGCTGAACATGTTAGGTGCATTAGAAAAGGAAAATCTCCCCATTTTCTGTACCAGCATTTCAAAAACTTCCATAACAAAGACCCCAAGGATATGAAATTCTGGGGCATTGAAAAAGTTAAAAAGCACTGGAGGGGCGGCAACTTCATTCGCCAATTAAGTAAAAGGGAATCCTTTTGGATTTATGAAATGAAGGTTGCCGTACCCCGGGGTCTGAACACGGATTTTGATTTGAATTGTTTTATTTCTGATCGATAAATTATTCCTTTATGTTTATTTCTATTTCTATTTATATTTATATGTGCAGTGTCCTAAGTAGTTGTATTATCATGTTTAACCACTTTACCCCCAGCCCTATTTCGGACACTTTTTGTTCACAAGTTAAAACCAGTATTTTTTCCTAGAAAACTACTTAGAACCCCCAAACATTATATATATTTTTTTAGCAAAGACTCTGGAGAATAAAATGTCGGTCATTGCAAAATTTTTTGTCACGCGGTATTTGCGCAGCGGTCTTTAAAACGCCATTTTCTTGGAAAAAATTAGAAAAATCACATTTCACTAATTTAAAAAAATACTAAACAGTAAAGTTAGCCCATTTTTTTTGTATATTGTGAAAGAACATGTCACGCCGAGTAAATAGATACCAAACATGTTACGGTTTAAAATTGCGCCCCCCGTGGGATGGCGACAAACTACGGTCAATAGAGATCTCAATCTGCGACGCTTTAAATTTATTTAACGGTTACCAGTTTTGAGTTAGAGTGTAGCTCTTTTTTTTAAATTATTGCCCACGCTCTGGCGATCGCGGCGATACCTCACATGTGTGGTTTGAACAGCGATTTCATTTGCGGCTCGACTTGCGTATACGTTTTTTTTGTGCGCGAGCTAACGGTGGCTAAATTTTTTTTTTTTTTTTTTCCTATTTATTTTTTCTTTTTTTTTAACTTTATTACAGGTTTTTTTAAAAAAAAATATCTGATCACTTTTATTGCTGTCACAAGCAATGTAAACATCCCTTGTGACAGCAATATGTGTGACAGGTACACTTTATGGAGGGATCGAGGGTCTAAAAGACCCTAGACCCCTCCACTACACTTCCCTGTATGCAAAACGCCAAAAACGGCATTTTTGCATACAGCCGTTTTTTAAATCTGCCGCCTTTTGCGGCATGGTAACCCGGAAGTGACGTCATGGACGCCGCCTCCGGGTTACGTCATCGGAGACCCGATCGATGCCGTTTCCGGCATTCATCGAGACTCCATCCAGCCGGCGGACGTGCCGGCTGGGTGCTCGGGGCTCCCGGTGGGACGGGAGCCCCGAGCAAAGCCGCGGAAGGCGGCGGGAGGGGGGGGACGTCCCCTCCCGCCCCCCGGGTAACGATCGAGCGGCTCCCGAGCCGCATCGATCATTACTGACGGAAAGCCGACCGCCGGCTTCAAACAACGGTACCGGGATGATGCCTCTAGCTAGAGGCATCATCCCGGTATAACCACTCAAAGTCAGCCGACGTAGATCTACGTGGCTGGTCGTTAAGTGGTTAAAGTTTTTATCGTTTTTAACATGTATCTTCATGATGTATATATTTTTTATGTAACTTCCGTGCCAACGGGTATACGGCGTCATACGCTGTTGTATTATATTTTAAACCTTTAATTAAGCACATTAATTGGGTGCTATCCATCCTGATCCTGTTAATAATTGGCTTTGGGGAGTGTATTAAGCTGCCCGAAGGTGGAGAAGGGGTTAAGTTTCCTCTCATCTTGTTTATAGCCATACTCTGGATTGTCTGAAGTCTGAGCCGGGATTTCCCTCTAGTTTCGGCATTAGGGTATCCATAGGAACGCTTTAGAAGGACTGGCCAATCAGATTAAGGGGAGGATTATTTATATGGTGACGTTGGACCAATCCTCTTCATCGCTGACGAAGCCTCCACCCACGGAGGCGATACGCGTGCGGAGGGAGGAGAAGTCGAGCGTCTGACGTCACCCGCTGGCACGGAGGAGACCGAGTGACACCGAGCGAGTCCCGCTGTCCCGGTCCTTCTACTGTTATATGCCCAATGTCCATCTTCACCAAGTAAGAGGCCATTTTGTGATGTTTTAACCATATTAAAAGTCAGTATTACACTATCCTGGCGTTTCTTTCCTTTCATTACCCTGCCATTGGAGAGACAACCAGGAGTGTGCAGTACGAAGCTGTGTAGGTTCATGCTTACTACAGATTGGTTTCCTTCATTGACAACTGGAAGGATTATCAAGAGGTCGGAGTTGGTGATGTGTTTATGTTTACAATGCCCGTGTAATACCTTAATAAGGTTAGAGGCCACTCTGGAAGGTGGAGGGAGTGTGTGTGTTTTCTGCTATCTGCACCTGGCTCCTCGGGAATTCATTAGGAATCTTTGCACCTTATAAGGACTATTACTCCTATTACCTTTTTGATCCTTCTTACCCGACCTTTGATCTGGCTCTGATAGATGGACTTTGCTTTTGTGTTTTATCTGCGATTTTATCTGCGATTTTATTCCATTGTTGTTCATTATCTTTAGAGCGCTGCACTGTTTTACCGTTTATAAAAAAGGAGGTATCCCCAGTTGTATAGGACTATAAATGCCACTAAACACTAACAACAGAGTAAAATAATCAAAACTTTATTTTGTACAAAAAAGAAGAAGACATACAAATAACTGTACAGACAATTAGTGATTGGTAGCGAAACTGATTAAAATTGCATGCAATGACAGATCATTCTCAACATCAACATAGAAGACACTCAGGTACATATGGTGAGGCGGATTGGAAAATGACCCTACGCGTTTCGGGTAGCCACCCTTCTTCAGGAGAAAACCAAAGTTCCGAACACACAATGTACCATAGGAGTCTTCATGAGAGGTGGGATGATCTGTCAATTAAAACTGTAAAAATACCAATGAGGAGGAATGCCTGATTTCCAATATAACCCAGTTACTGGGCAAGTGTAGAGAAAGATGAGAGATAGTAGCCGTGCTGGGGGCCCATAGGTGCCACAATGATCCAAAGTGGTCTAAACAAGGACAGCTCCAGAAGGGTCCTTACTGAATTATATGAGCAAGTATTGTAAATCTGTAAATCTGTAATAGGTTGATGATTGCATTGGCAGAGGGTCATACGATATTGAGTATGAGTATCGATCCAATATATGGAGTATTAAAGTATGGTTGTCGTATTGGAAATGGCAGCCTTATTTAATTTAATTTCGTATAGCCATTTAATTTCCATACAGGAGATCTCGCGTGTCCGATGACATCCTCTCCAATGAGGTTTCAGTTAAGCTATTCCTACAAATTTCAAGGAACTGGGATCTCTATTATGACATGTTCTGTAATGTAGAGAAAGGCTGTGATGTCTATAGCCTTTTCTAATATTATAGACGTGTTCCCTCAATCTGTCTCGTAATCTTCTAGTCCTGCCAATATATTGTTTATGGCACGGGCATTCTAGAAGATAGACTACATGTGTAGATTCACAAGATATGAAATCTTCAATGGTGTATTCTCTATTTGTAACTGTAGAGGAGAATTATTTAACTTCCTCGCATCCACGCTACAGCCTATATACGGCTGCAGCGCGGACTCGAATTTTCAGGAGGCCGTTTTTAAACGGCCTCCCAGAAGCAGGCTCCCTGCGCGCTCCCGCGAGCGCGCATCGGGGAGAATCTGTGTCGCCCGTGTCCCTTGGACACAGCCGATCACAGATCGTGGTGAATGGCCAATCACAGCGGCCATTCACCACGTGATCGGACCATCCAATGAGAGATGATCTCATATGTAAACATATGAGATCATCTCTCATCGCCGGCGCTCCTTCCTCACACGGAGCCTGCAGTGTGAGGAAGGAGGGGGAGCGGTCAGCCGCTGGGGACACAGAGACATGTAATCAGGGCACTGATCACCAGTGCCCTGATTACTAAAAGGTAAAAAAACATACAAATTGCCCCCAACAGTGCCCACAGTGCCCACCATCAGTGTCCCCCATCAATGCCCACAATCAGTGCCCATAGTGCTGCCAGTCAGTGCCTGCTCATCTAGGCACTGATGAGCACTGACTGGCAGCACTATGGGCACTGAGTGTGGGCACTGATGGTGCTGTCCATCAGGGCTCATCAGTGTCGCCCATCAGTGCTCATCAGTGCCACCCGTCAGTGTCCATCAGTGCCATCCGCCAGTGCCCATCATAGCCTCCTCTCAGTGCCCATCAGTGTCGCCTCTCAGTGCCCAGCAGTGTCACCTCTCAGTGCCACCTCTCAGTGCCCAGCAGTGCCACCTCTCAGTGCCCAGCAGTGCCGCCTATCAGTGCTCATCAGTGCCGCCTATCAGTGCCGCCTATCAGTGCGGCATATTAGTACCTCCTCATCAGTGCCCATAAGTGGCACCTCATCAGTGCCCATCAGTGCAGCCTATCAGTGCCCATCAGTGCCGCCTCATCAGCGCACATCAGTGAAGGAGAAAAATTTATTTTCAAAATTTACTCGCAGAAAATAAGAAAAACTTTTTTTTTTTTTTCAAAATTTTCTGTCTTTATTCTTTTTTTTTGTAAAAAATAAAAAACCCAGAGATGATTAAATACCACCAAAAGAAAGCTCTATTTGTGTGAAAAAAATGATAAAAATTTCATATGGGTACAGTGTAGCATGACCGCGCAATTGTCAGTCAAAGTGTGACAGCGCTGAAAGCTGAAAATTGGCCTGGATGGGAAGGGTGTTTAAGTGCACAGTAGGCAAGTGGTTAATTTTGTTTTTTCTCCCTCGACTCGCTGTACAAATCATATATTTATTGCATGGGAAAAAACCTTTGAGTTCAGTGAAAAAAGATGGTTTCGTAGGAGGGTTTATAGCACTTGGGGCTATTTTATCTTTAACATTAGGCGCACGCCTGAAGAAAACTTCCGGTTTAGATGGTAGAACGGTTTTGAGGACAGAATCAGCTTGTAAAATATTCCACCTTTTTTGTATAATTTTCTTAATTTGGTAATGTTGTATTGAAAAGTTGGTGATGAATGGACAAAATACAGATCTTTTTGGCCTTGGATTAGGTGTCAATAACGATTATCTATTAATGAGAGACACTTCTTCAATTGTCTGTTTTAACTTGGCAGCATCATAGCCCTTTTCTAGAAATCTAGTTTCTAGAATCAATGATTGAAGGTAATAGTCCTTTTAGATCTTGACAATTCCTCCTCATACGGAGGAATTGTCCCTTAGGAATATTGTTAAGCCATGTAGGGTGATGGCAGCTGTCTCTATGGATGTAACTGTTGCGATCTGTACTCTTGAAAAAAGATTTAGTGCCTATTATTCCATTGGTATTGAATAAATTTAAATCCAAAAAAATTAATTTCTTTTTTACTATAAGTAAACAAAAATTTAAATATTAAGGGAATTGCTATTAAGGTGGGACATGAAATCAATCAAATATTTCTCATCACCTCTCCACAACAGCAAAATGTCGTCTATATAGCATTTATAAAATATTAAATTATTCCATTCCTGGCCAAAAATAGATTTGCATTCCCAACTAGCCATGAAAAGATTTGCTAGGCTCGGGGAGAATTTTGCGCCCATAGCTACTCCTTTCGTTTGTAAAAAGTATTTACCATTAAACGAGCAATAATTATGATGCATTTAAAAGTTAAGCAGTTGCAGAATAAATTCCTGTTGTAACTTCAGGATATTACTCTGATCCAAGTATTTTATAACTTCTTCATATCCTTCCTCATGTGCTATATTGGTGTAAAGCAAAGCAACGTCCGCTGTGACTAAAAATGTGTGTTCATCCATTGTGACGTTGTTCAATAGGTTGAGGACCTGTTGGGTATCTTTAAGATATACTGGAGTCTGCACCACCAATGATTGCAGGAAGAAATCTATATATTCTCCTGCCCGTGCTGTAAGGCAATTTATCCCGCTAATTATAGGTCTCCCAGGTGGATCTAGCGGGTCTTTGTGTATTTTAGGGAGAAAGTATATGACAGAAATTTTTGGAGCTTAGGGCACCAAGTATTCTTTTTCTTTTTTATTTCTAAATCATATCCATGTTTGATTAGATTGGTAAGGACTTTCTTGTATTTAATTGTAGGATCTGATGGGAGGGTCAGATATGTAGAAGTGTAGTTTAGTATTTTCTGCATTCTGTTAATATAGTCCGGTTTATCAAATAAGACTATCCCTCCCCCCTTATCTGCCTGTTTTACTATAAGCTCCAGTAGTTTCTTTAGTCCTTTTTTCTCTTCACTATTATTTCTAATATATTTAGTAGGGATTTTATCTAGATCTTTTATTACCAAATCCTTAAACACGTTGATATGGTAATTTCCACTATTAGGTGGATTCATTAAAGAGGCATTTCTAAGGGTAGTGTGTTGATATGTGGTATCGCCACTATTTCTTAATATGGGATTTTGCATAAAATGTTTCTTCAAGCTAATTTGGCATGTACATTTCTGTATGTCCACTAGAGTCTGGAATTTATTTAACCTAGTTTTAGGCGCATATTTGAGGCCTTTGTTCAGAATGGATTCCTCCTCTGGGCTCAATACCACTGAACTCAGATTAAATATCCCTAGACTAGTTTTTACTTCCATCTTCTTTTGTTTTCTATGTAGTCTCTTTCCTCCTCTTCTACTTCTCCTATGTCCATGCTTCTTTTGCGGCTTGGTCCTAAAAAAACGTTCCGATTCTTCTAATCCATATCTATATGGTGACTGTGTATATATAGGTCTATCCGATTCATGGATAAAATAGGTCTCGAGATGAAACTGTTATGTGTCACCAATTTGGTGAGATTATTTTAAAATTAGAGAGCTCCCCATATGTAAGCAATGCCCTTGGAATGTTGAGCAGGGTCTTGCTTGGGTTTTTTACAAAGAAAATTAAGTCATCTGCAAGAGTTGTGATTTTGTGGTGGCCCAAGGGTTTGATATAGCCAGCAATATAAGGGTCCCAGAGTCAGGATAAAGACTAATTGAGAGAGGGGACAGTCTTGTCTCATACTGTTGGCAATCCTAACCACTTAGTGCAGGGTCAGGTAGTATCCCTTCCAGCCAAGGTCAGTTAGCATTAGATTGCCCGCACACATTTGCACAGTGTTGGCAGGATCAGCCCCATTCACTGCCAGCATTTATGTTTAGCCCCCTCCAAGTGCAGTGTAATTTCTGATCATTCTCATCTGTGATACATTGCACACAAAACCACAGCATTAGCAGAATCTGGCCTGAATTTTATTTGTAGCAGTTTAACCACTTGACCTCCAGAAGATTTACCCCCTTCACGACCAGGCCATTTTTTGCAATATAGCACTGCATTATCTTAATTGACAACTGTGCAGTCGTGCAAAGCTGTACCAAAATAACATTTTTCCTTTTTTACACCACAAATAGAGTTTTCTTTTGGTGGTATTTGATCACCACTAGAGATGTCGCGAACATAAAATTTTCAGTTCCCGAACGCGAACTTCCGCAAATGTTCGCGAACCGGGCGAACCGCCATAGACATCAACAGGCAGGCGAATTTTAAAGCCCACAGGGACTCTTTCTGGCCACAAAAGTGATGGAAAAGTTGTTTCAAGGGGACTAACACCTGGACTGTGGCATGCCGGAGGGGGATCTGTGGCAAAACTCCCATGGAATATTACGTAGTTGACGCAGAGTCGGGTTTTAATCCATAAAGGGCATAAATCACCTAACATTCCTAAATTGTTTGGAATAACGTGCTTTAAAACATCCAGTGTGTGTATACGATCAGGTATGATGTTGTATCGATCAGGTAGTGTAAGGGTTACGCCCGCTTCACAGTGACAGACCAAACTCCCTGTTTTACACACCGCAAACAGTCCATTTGCACAACCGCAAACTCCCCATTTGCACAAGGTTGGATACCAAGCTAGCCATGTCCCGTTCCTTATCCTCACTGACGTCATTGAAGGTCTCTTCCTCCACCCAGCCAGGTACAACACCAAGGGTCCCCGAAAGGTGACAACAAGCCTCCTGACACGCCTGCTGTGTTTGGTCTTCCACCTCTTCAAAGCCACCTTCCTCCTCTGAATCCTCTTCTTCAGACTCCTCTCTCTGTGTTGCCGCAGGTCCAGCAATAGACAACAACAAGGCTGCCTCTGGTGGTGATGGTGACCACAACTATTCCTCTTCATGCTCATCTACGGCCTGATCCAGCACTCTTCGCAGGGCACGCTCCAGAAAAAATGCATATGGGATGAGGTCGATGATGTTGCCTTGGGTTTAACTGACCAGGTTTGTCCCCTCCGCAAAAGGACGCATGAGCCTAAAGCCATTGTGCATGAGCGTTCAGTAATGGGGCCAAAAAATACCCAGCTCCGCAGAGGCTGTCCTCTTTATTTTTTTAATTAAAAAAATCTGTTCTTACCAGTTTAATCTTTGTTTTGTCCCCTATCAGGGGCCAGTGTATGGAATAGATTTTAGGAACCGGGAGATGGCAAAAGAAGGTTGGTCGGTCCTCTTACTTCCAATTTGGGGCACTGCGCGCGCAATGTACTGTGCCATCCTATATGAGTGGTGTGTTAAGTAGTACTATTCTTATCAGTTTAATCCCTGTTACGTCCCCTATCAGGGACCAGTGTATGGAATAGATTTTAGGAACTGGGAGATGGGGCACTATGCGTGCGCCGTGCAATGTACTGTTCCATCCTATATGAGTGGTGGGCAGTGGGCACAGTACAGTCTGTGGATCTGACACTCACTGGAAGGCGACTGCAATTATATTACAGAGGAAAAATTAAATGAATGTTTTATCTGCAAGGTGCTGTGCCACCCTATATGAGTGGTGGGCAGTGGGCACAGTACAGTCTGTGGACCTGACACTCACTGGCAGGGAACTGCAATTATATTACAGAGGAAAGGTGCTGTGCCACCCTATATGAGGGTGTGCACACAGTACAGTCTGTGGGCCAGTGGCCTCTCACACACGGGCAGGCAACTGCAATATATATATATAAAAAAAATAAGATAAAAGCAGACTGATGTACCAGCCCTAAAAAGGGCTTTTTGGGGTGCTGTCGGGACTCTGTCCTTACAGCAGGAGTGGACACAGAACACTGGCCTAGCTAACGATTTCCCTATTAATTCAGCAGCAGCAGCACTCTCCCTGCTCTAACTAACACTGCAGCTTCAGAATGAATCTAAGATGGATGCTGTCCTTGCTTTTTTATAGGAGGTGGGAGGGTCTGGGAGGGAGGGTATGCTGAATGGCTGGAATGTGCCTGCTGACTGTGAGATTCAGGGTCAAAGTTTGCTCAATGATGATGTATAGGGGGCGGACCGAACATCGCACATGTTCGCCCGCCGCGGCGAACGCGAACAAACGATGTTCGCCGGCGAATAGTTCGGGACATCTCTAATCACCACTGGGTTTTTTATTTTTTGTGCTATAAACAAAAAAATTGTAAATTTTAAAAAAGATACATACAGTATATATTGTTTTTAAAATAATAGTGTTGTGTTGTCGAATGACAACTAATATAAGTATAAAAAGAATAAATGGATCCGTAATGTCACAGATCAGCTGAGGAGCTGATCCGTGTCTTACTGTCTGCATATGTTTTATACCTTTTGCTGCTGTAGGTCTGCTGGCACCTGTGGTTCCACAAGCTTGTGCTCTGCTCTTGCTGCACTGGCTTACGGTAGCAGATATGGGTGTCACCCGCTTCACCTGATGGTTAATATACCTTCTTTCCTGCAATTTCCTGTCCAGCCTACCATGTGTCTCCCTATTTAAATCCCACTCAGACAAGTTCCTGGTTGCTTGAGCAACACTTGTTCCTTAGCTCTTGCGTGCAATCATTCCTAACCTGACTTCTCGTGGACTGATCTCTTGTGTACTGACTCAGCCAGTTCTCTTGCCTGATTACATTTGTCTGCTGTCTACCCTGACCTTAGCTCCTTATCTGGCTCTCCTTTTGCTCCATCCATCCATCCATCCATGCCTGCACTGTGTCTTTGAGTACTCTCCTCGTGAGCAGGGTGAACCTGGGGATCATGACCTGGGGTCAGCACGCAGCTAAGTCCAAACTCGCACGAGGGGGTCCCTGATAGGACACTGGCTGACTAGGATTCCACGCCCTGGAGGATCCCGTGTCAGCTGCTCGCCTATGGGCTCACACCACTAGTACCGTGACAGTTTGCTCAAGCCATGAGCTCCTCTGAGAGTTTGTCACCAGCCAAAGACCAAATGCAACACCTAGCTCAGAGACTTAACTCCCAGCAGGAAAATCAAGAGTGAATAATGCGATTTCTACAGGATCTTACCTCCCACCTGGATCGTCTGCCAGCCGCTGTAACCTCAACTTCCTCAGTCCCTGTTTCTGCCTCATTAGCTCCGGTGTTACCTGACAATCCCTGCCTGCGTCTGCCACTACCACCTAATTTTTCTGGTGACCCTGTGGCTTGTCATGGCTTCATTATTCAGTGTTCCTTCCACTTTGAACTTTCCAGCCTTTATTTTCCAGCAGTTCGCACCAAAGTCACATATATCACCTCCCTCCTTTCTGGTGATGCCTTAGATTGGGCTTTCCCATTTTAGGAACGAGAAGATTCTATCACCTCTAACCTCCATGCATTTTTGGATGCATTACGGAAAACTTTTGACGGGCCCAGCAGAGCGTCTTCTGCTGCTGGGGCCCTCCTTCGTCTTTGTCAGCAAGGAATGACAGTCGACCAATACGCAGTTCAATTCCGTATGCTGGCCACTGAACTCACATGGAATAATTAGGCTCTTACGGCTACCTTCTGGAATAGCCTATCTGAGCATGTAAAGGATGAACTCACTGGAAGCACCATTCCTACCACGCTTGAAGATTTGATCTCATTGAGCTTTTAAGCAGACATACGCTTCCAAGAGCGATCCCTGAAAAAATCCAGATCCAGTCGTCCTTCTGGCTGTCCAGCACAGGTTTCCCAAAAACTCATGGAACCCTCTCTGTCTCCAATCTCTCAAACCTTAGAAGAACCTATGCAACTCAGGCTAACTCGCCTCGCTCCAGAGGAACACACCTGTCACATTGATTTGGGCTTGTGCCTTTACTGTAGCGGTAAAGGATATCTTTTTTGAACTCCTGTCCAGCTCGTCCGGGAAACTCCAGGGCCTAGGTCACCCCTGAGGGAGGTGATCTAGACCGATCCTTTAACTCTGTCAGCTTCCCTCATTTTACTCTACCTGTGTCTATCCATTGGGCTCAAAATGCTTATCAACTCTCTGCATATGTCGACTCTGGAGGAGCCATGAACTTCATTGAGTAATCCTTGGCCTTAGACTTGGGCATTTCCTTTGTTGCCCTGACTATATCCTTCTCTGTGACAGCAATTGATGGCTCCTTCCTGCCAATTGGCCCCATCCAGTTTCAAACTACTTCTTTTGCATTACACATTGGGGTTTTGCATGGTGTGGAAACTACTTTCCTACTTCTGCCTAAATCCTTCATTCCCATCATTCTGGGCCTCCCATGGCTGCATAAACACTCACTGCATCTAGATTGGAACTCTGGACAAGTATTCATGAATGATTTGAAGAGTATAAAGTCCAAGAGAGATGTGACCCAGAAAAAAAAATGAAAAAGTTTGTGTTGGGCCCAAAAATATATTTGTATATATGTACTATATGTATATACAGTCAGGTCCATAAATATTGGGACATCGACACAATTCTAATCTTTTTGGCTCTATACCCCACCACAATAGATTTGAAATGAAACAAACAAGACATGCTTTAACTGCAGACTTTTAGCTTTAAATTGAGGGTATTTACATCCAAATCAGGTGAACGGTGTAGGAATTACAATAGTTTGTATATGTGCCTTCCACTTTTAAAGGGACCAAAAGTAATGGGACAGATTAACAATCATAAATCAAACTTACACTTTTTAATAGTGTCAAGTTTAGTCAATTACAGCCTGAAGTCTGGAACACATATACATCACTAGATGCTGGGTTTCATCTCTGGTGATGCTCTGCCAGGCCTCTACTGCAACTGTCTTCAGTTCCTGCTTGTTCGTGGGGCATTTTCCCTTCAGTTTTGTCTTCAGCAAGGGAAATGCATGCTCAATCTGATTCAGGTCAGGTGATTGACTTGGCCATTGCATAACATTACACTACCACCACCATGCTTCACTGATGAGGTGGTATGCTTTGGATCATGAGCAGTTCCTTTCCTTCTCCATACTCTTCTCTTCCCATCACTCTGGTACAAGTTGATCTTGGTCTCATCTGTCCATAGGATGTTGTTCCAGAACTGTGAAGGCTTTTTTAGATGTTGTTTGGTAAACTTTAATCTGGCCTTCCTGTTTTTGAGGCTCACCAATGGTTTACATCTTGTGGTGAACCCTCTGTATTACCTCTGGTGAAATCTTCTCTTGATTGTTGACTTTGACACACATACACCTACCTCCTGGAGAGTGTTCTTGATCTGGCCAACTGTTGTGAAGGGTGTTTTCTTCACCAGGAAAATAATTCTTTAGTCATCCACTACAGTTGTTTTCCCTGGTCTTCCGGGTCTTTTGGTGTTGTTGAGCTCACCGGTGTGTTCTTTCTTTTTAAGGATGTTCCAAACAGTTGATTTGGCCACACCTAATATTTTTGCTATCTCTCTGATGGGTTTGTTTTGTTTTTTCAGCCTAATAATGGCTTGCTTCACTGATAGTGACAGCTCTTTGGATTTCATATTGAGAGTTGACAGCAACAGACTCCAAATGCAAATAGCACACTTGAAAATAACTCTGGACCTTTCTATCTGCTCCTTGTAAATGGGATAATGTGGGAATAACACACACCTGGCCATGAAACAGCTGAGCAGCCAATTGTCCCATTACTTTTGGTCCCTTAAAAAGTGGGAGGCACATATACAAACTGTTGTAATTCCTACACCTTTCACTTGATTTGGATGTAAATGCCCTCAAATTAAAGCTAAAAGTCTACAGTTAACCACTTGCCAACTGCCACACGACTATTTACTGTGGCAGTCAGCCGCTCCTGGGCAAACCGACGTAGGGCTACGTCGCTCGCCCAGGAGCCTGTAGGGGGTGAGCTTTCCTCCCCTGCTCGTTCACAGGGATCCCCGCACGTGTGACGGGAAGCTCCGAAGTCCGCTGGTCACTTGCAATCTCCCACAGGAGAGGGAGAAAGGCAGAGGGCTGATGTAAACACAGTGGTCTGTCATTCTCCCTGATGTAAGTGCAGAGACTATACAATCCTGCTATGTAGGATCGTATGTCTTTGTGGTTACATCACAAGCCATATCCCCTTACAGTTAGAATCACACCCCTAGGGATACATTTAACCCACTGATCACCAATAAAGTTAACCCCATCCCTGCCAGTGTCATTTTTACAGTAACAGTGCATATTTATAGCACTGATTACTGTGGTAATGTCACTGGTAGTCCCAAAAGTGTCAAAAATGTCAGTCAGGGGTCCAATCTGTCCCCTGCAATGTCGCAGTCCCGCAAAAAAAAAAAAAACGCAGATCTCCGCCATTACTAGTTAAAAAAAAAAACAATAAAAATGACATAAATCTTTCCCATAGTTAGTAAACACAATAACTTTTGCACAAACCAATCAAAATACGCTTATTGCAATTTTTTTTACCAAAAATATGTAGCAGAAAACAAATTGGCCTAAAATGTTAAAAAATTTAGATTTTTACATTTTTTTTTTGAGAATTTCATATAAAAAAATGTGAAAAATATTGTTATTTTTTCAAAATTGTCACTCTTTTTTTGTTTATAGCGCAAAAAATAAAAATCGCACAGGTGATCAAATACCATCAAAAGAAAGCTCTGTTTGTGGGAAAAAAAGGACGTCAATTTAATTTAGGGACAGCTTTGCATGACCGCGCAATTGTCCGTTAAAGTCACGCAGTGCCGAATCGCAAAATAGGACCTGGTCTTTGAGCAGCCAAATCCTCCGGGGCTTAAGTGGTTAAAGCACATTTTGTTTGTTTCATTTCAAATCCATTGTGGTGGTGTATAGAGCCAAAAAGATTAGAATTGTGTCAATGTCCCAATATTTATGGACCTGACTGTACATATATATATATATATATATATATATACTGGCACCAGACCAACAAACACATCTCTCTGGGACGTTATACTTTTTTTGTATAAAAAGTAGATATTTCTCTATTAGTATACATATATGTTTACATGATTTTATTGTTTGTATATACATTTTGTTATATCTATAGGATGTTATTTATGCACTATATTGCTGGTAGAAGCACCCAGTCTCATCTGGTGTGATTTATGACTCATCTGTGCTTGGCTGCATCATATGAGTTTTACGGCACTATTTTTACTTTGTACTTTTTAAAGATAATTTACTATTGCATTTTATTTATCAATATTGTTTTTGTCTTGTGTGTCACTGTGACTCCTACTAGATTTCTGGTATGCCTGGGCTCTGGGGTTTCTTTCGAGCTTCGGCTATACTCCCATCTTATTTTAGCAATGTTCAATCTCAGCCTGAATTTTACCTGCTCGTGGTTTCTTCCATATATATTGGTCATGTTAATCTCTGTATAGATTTCAGTCTGTATGTATAGGAGTGACAACGAACCATGTATCTTAATGTAATGAAATTAGAGTCTACAAGAATATGGCCGCTGGTCTCTTTTCGGCATATGACTAACAGAAATTGGCCAATGTAATGCAATTGCAGTCTGAGCTACAAAAATATGGCCTCTACTAAATACTGCACTTTCACCCTATATTAAGACATGCTTATCCAGCCTATCAGCATTCCCTGATGAAGTCACGTTGGCGTGATACTATGCGTAAGGACTGAGCGATAGACTAAGTGTTGCTGGAGGACGAGCTTGCGGCTTGTGGATTTTTTGTTTACATTTCTCTTGCAAAAAGTGAGTGTTTTTAGTCACTTTTATTAATAAAATAATTGTGAAACAGTATTACACTATGTGGAGCCTTCCTTCTTTCATACACCATCCATACTGAGGTAATATCCAGACTATCCACTGGACCATTGCTAATCAAACATCATCTACCATAGAGGGTCATCTACTGAGACCATCCCAGGAGGAACCTGAAGAGTTAACCTTGTCCAGCTCATTATTACAATATCTCACAAAAGTGAGTACACCCCTCACATTTTTTTGTAAATATTTTATTAAATCTTTGCATGTGACAACACTGAAGAAACTACACTTTGCTACAATGTAAAGTAGTGAATGTGCAGCTTGTATAACAGTGTAAATCTGATGCCCCCTCAAAATAACTCAACACACAGTCATTAATTTCTGAACTGCTGGCAACAAAAGTGAGTACACCCATAAGTTAAAATGTCCAAATTGGCCCAAAGTGTCAATATTTTGTGTGGCCAACATTATTTTCCAGCACTACCTTAACCCTCTTTTGCATGGAGTTCACCAGAGCTTCACAGGTTGTCCTCTTCCACTCCTCCATGATGACATCACGTAAAGATTGGATGTTAGAGACCTCGCGCTCCTCCACCTTCCGTTTGAGGATGCCCCACAGATGCTCAAGAGGGTTTAGGTCTGGAGACATGCTTGGCCAGTCCATCACCTTTACCCTCAGCTACTTTAGCAAGGCAGTGGTCACCTTGGAGGTGTGTTTGGGGTCATTATCATGTTGGAATACTGCCCTGTGGCCCAGTTTCAGAAGGGAGGGGATCATGTTCTGCTTCAGTATGTCACAGTACATTTTGACATTCATGATTCCCTCAATGAACTGTAGCTCCCCAGTGGGGGCAGCACTCATGCTGCCCCAGACCATGACACTCCCATCACCATCCTTGACTGTAGGCAAGACACATTTGTCGTTGTACTCCTCACCTGGTTGCCGCCACACACGCTTGACACCATCTGAACCAAATAAGTTTATCTTCGTCTCATCAGACCACAGGACATGGTTCCAGTAATCCCTTTTCTTAGTCTGCTTGTCTTCAGCAAACTATTTGCAGGCTTTCTTGTGCATCATCTTTGGAAGAGGCTTCCTTCTGGGACGACAGCCATGCAGACCAATTTGATGCAGTGTGTAACGTATGGTCTGAGCACTGGCAGGCTGACCCCCAAAACCTTCAACCTCTGCAGCAATGCTTGGCAGCACTCATACTTCTATTTCCCTAAAAACAACCTCTGGATATGATGCTGAGAACGTGCACTCAACTGTTTGGTTGACCATGGCGAGGCCTGTCCTGAATGGAACCTGTCCTGTTAAACAGCTGTATAGTCTTGGCCACCGTGCTGAAGCTCAGTTTCGGGTCTTGGGAATCTTCATATAGCCTAGGCCATCTTTATGTAGAGCAAAATTTTTTTTTTCAGATCCTCAGAGAGTTCTTTGCCATGAGGTGCCATGTTGAACTTCCAGTGACAAGTATGAGAGACTGAGAGCAATACCACCAAATTTAACACATCTGCTCCCCATTCACACTTGAGAACTTGTAACACTAGTGAGTCATATGACACCGGGGAAGGAAAATGGTTAATTGGGCCCAATTTGCACATTTTCACTTAGGGGTGTACTCACTTCTGTTGCCAGCAGTTTAGACATTTATGCCTGTGTGTTGAGTTATTTTGAAGGGACAGCAAATTTACACTGTTATACAAGCTGTACACTCACTACTTTACAGTGTAGCAAAGTGTAATTTCTTCAGTGTTGTCACATGAAAAGATGTAATAAAATATTTACAAAAATGTGAGGGGTGTACTCACTTTTATGAGATACTGTATCTACCCAATGCTGTAACCTTACAGCTGTAAGGTGAGGAAATAGCACTCATAGAAATGTCATCACATTGGATAATTGAGACATCAGTCACTTGTCTATTTGGTGTTGGGATTCTACACTGACCTACTTCTAGAGTCAACTACTCCACTGTTTTGTATGTGAACATTTTTTGAGGTTTTATGTTTTCACTGATGGACACATATTGATCACTTTATGATTTCTATACGATTCTTGATGGATGATTTGAGTGTCAATCTACGATTCGCACATTTACTGCCATCTACTGTCTTGTTTGATACATTGCACCCGCTTGTGCATGGTTATATATTTTGATGTATATCATTTGATGTTTATTCACCTTTTATCTTTCACACTCTTACATTGTTATAAGTACTATTATGTCACGGTTGCATTTATTTTTTTAACACTTATTTTAGTTGTCATTCGACAGTGCAGCACTATTATTTAATATATGTTGTGTTTCGGCTTAGGATTTGCCGATCAGTGCATGCTGCAGTTGACTATCCGACTACCCTTGTATGATAGTGCAACATGTGACAGTACCTTCTATACAACATATACGTTTTTTACTTTGTGCTATAAAACACATTCAATAAGAAATTTTGAAGAATCTAATTTCTTCACAAATTTAGGCCAATGTTTTTTGATAAGAGAGCGAGTCTTTCCACAGACTCCGTGGACCGCCTGACATTTGTCAAAATGAATCAGTCCTGGATTAGCAGCAGCTATCAAGCCCCTGATGCCGATTTTGCAGATTAAGTGCTTTCTAGATCTTGAATATATAAAAGACTGTCTAGGCTGCCTAGCATTGTAGGTGTTGATTTCATCTGGAAGAATTTTTTTGGGACAGGTTTCTTAAGCACAATTAACACCCAAGGACCAATTTTTTTGGACCTGTTTGACAGGTGCAGATCATTGAAATGTTGACAGAAAGGCCAATTCTTGCTTTCATTAAGAGTACCTTTATAGGGTTACGGTATAAAGGCACCACCAACACCTAAAGCCCAATTTTTCCTCGCCTCTTACTACCATCCATATTCTGCGACAGAGACACCAAAATGTATCCAAAAAATCTCTAATCTTGTTCTGAGTCCACTAAATTGTGTGAGTCCACTAAATTGTGGCTTCATCATACAGACTGGCTTCCCAAGCCGCGTTGTTTATAAAATAAAGGAAGTTTGAATGGAAAATGTAATTTTTTTAGCTTTATAAATATCATTATTGCTGCAGCGGGTTCTTTACACAGTTCACATGTGCCACTTTACAGGCAGACTAGGAGGACCCCCCAGGCACTATAATTAGAGGAATTTTACATTTTTATTGTTTCACATTAAGCATCAGTAAATCATTGCTCATTTTGCCAACTTTGTTTTCATTGATGCATGTCCCCCCCAGGGCAGTACCCGGACCCCCATAACCATTGTTTGCCCAATTACTTTTATATAAGCCTTCAAAATGAGCACTTTTGATTTTTCCAGTTCGGGTGCCCATAGTCTTCGATGGGGTTTGTTTGATGAACTTTTACGATGTTCGAAAGTTCTGCTGTGAACAAAACCAGGGGGGATTAGCCCATCTCATTGTGCAGCCCATCTAGTTGATGTCAACATTTGAGATCTGCCCTAGTCATTGCCAGCAGAGGGAATATTTTCTCTGAATATTTTGGTACCTGGCATTTCCCAAGCTCAGGAGCTTCGATTACTTAAAATGTATCTCTTGAAAAAATTCAACATGGGCATGATTCCTTTACACTTTTCCCAACACCTGTGTACTCTTCTCTGGGATGTTCAAACCATGTACGTTCAGAGAGAACAGACTCGCTACCAGCCTTATGGGGTGATTTCAACACGAGGTGACTCAGCTTCCGGGAAGGGATAAAACAGGGATGTAAGGGGAGGAGGTAAAGCAGAGAGGGTTAGGTTAAGATATGAGAAGAGGAAGTAGAGGATGACTGGATGCCTATGTAGAGAATAAGAAAAGCCCTCTATAAATAAATACCCTTAGTAGGGGGTAGAAAAGGGACCAGAATAGTCACAAACACTTTTTCATGTACTTCAATTCTACAACACTAACTCACGCTACAAACTGGAGGGTTAGAGCAAGGCCAATGTGGGGGGTAAAGTGATGGCCATGAGGAGATAAGGGGTCACTTCTGAGCCTCACCATCTGATAACTATAAAAATGTTTCATCACACATACCAGTTAGAACCTTCAAGGCTAGTAGGCTACTATGCTGTTCTTTGTACCTTTACTCACTACCAAGAGCCCGATATCAGAGCACCACTGAGCTCCTGTTCACAGTTGTAACTCCCACTCTCCAATGATTCACAGCTGGGAACCTGCTGATCAGCTGTGTGCAATCACAGCCTAGAGCTCTGTGTTGATAAACAATACATAGCACTGTACAGAGGGAGTGATCTGTCAATTTAAGAGAGAAAAACAGAGATCTAGTAGTAAAAGAAGCACACTTTACATACATTACACATAGTTAGGCACACATTTAACCACTTGATTGCGCTAGATGTTAACCCCTTCCCAGCCAGTGTCATCAGTACAGTGATAGTGTATAGTATTATCACTGATCACTATATTAATGTCATTGATGGTGTCAGGGCCGTTAGTCAGTTCCCCATAGCGTCAGTTAGTGTCAGATTTCCTGACGCACTCACAGTCCCAATATAAGTCAATGATAGCCGCTATTAGTGTTATAAAATAAAATACCATGTAGCAGAATACATTTTGGCCAAAATTTATGAAGAAATTTGATTATTTTATTTTTTTTTATTGGATATGTTTATAGCAGAAAGTAAACAATATTGTTTATTTATTTATTTATATCGCAAAAAATAAAAAAAACTGTGGTAATTTAATACCACCAACAGAAAGCTCTATTTGTGTGAAAAGAATACTATAAATTTTGCATGGGTACTGCGTTGCACAGCCAGGCAATTACCAGTTAAATTAGCATGGTGCCGAATAGCAAAAAATTAGCTGGTCATGAAGGGGGTAAAAGTATCCGGAGAGCAAGTTGGTAATACCTACATCAGACCCTCATCTGATATAAGGGCCTTGTAAGAAGAAGGGAATTCTCAGCTATTTGTTTACACACAGAACTAAATGGCATTATTTGTATATGTCACTTATGCTGTAGTAGATTGCAAACATTGTATAAATGCCCCACTTTACAGACAGGTTCAAGGCATCCCCCAGGTATGTAATTTGATGGAGTTTTGCATTAATAACATTTCTGTTCCCTGCTAACTGAAATTTTACACAAAAAAAAAATAAAAAAATCACACAAAAAGTCATATTACCCTAGAGTGCCCAGCTCCCCATGTCATCTGTTTAAAAATCCATTGTCCATTAACATGGCTCAGAACTGATGATTCAGCTCATAATGACATATTGTTCAGAAATTCAGGGTCAAATATCCTACAAACCAAACCCAGGCATGTTTGGCTTATCCTTAATAATGAGTTTAGTTTGACCTTCATCTAAGTTGAGTAATAGAAAATCCTAATAAATCATACACTATTGTTTATTGCCTTGTATTGATTTAGAATGAGCAATTTACAACTGTTTGCAGTCAATGTATCATTGTTATCTGGTGCATACTGTTAAATTAAAAAAGTAAGGTAAAGCATAATTATTTTTTTATGAAGATTTTTTGACAGAGAAGAGAGTTTAAAATTATTAGGGTCAATATGGGTAAAGCCAGCAGTACCAATAAATGAATTTATTAACCACTTTACCGCTGAGTACTGGAATAGTACTGCGGCAAAGTGGCACGATCCCGTCTGACGACGTAGACCTACGTCGCCAGACTCCTCCCCTGTAGGCGGCGCTCGCGCGCCGCCGGAGGCGCGCTCCCGCTGTTTTCATTCACAGCGGGAGTCGGGCCAGGGGAGGAGCAGCGGCGATCGCCGCTGCTCTGCCCCGATCGTCGGGGATCTAGTGTGGAGATCCGCCCGCCTGTGTAAACACAAGCGGGCGGATCTCCTCAGTGACAGGGAGTGACAGATCGGAGTGTTCAGCATAGCTGGACATCTGATCTGTCCCTGTCTCACACATTCACCTCCCCCCACACACGTTAGTAAGCACCAGGCATACATTAACCCCTCCCTCCCCAATAAAATTAACCCCTTCCCTGCCAGTGTCATTTTTACAGTAACAGTGCATATTTATAGCACTGATTACTGTAGTAATGTCACTGGTACCCCCAAAAGTGTCAAAAATGTCAGTCAAGGGTCCGATCTGTCCGCCGCAATGTCGCAGTCCCGCAAAAAAAATCGCAGATCGCCGCCATTACTCGTTAAAAAAAAAACACCAAAAATGACAAAAATCTTTCCCTTTGTTAGTAAACGCAATAACTTTTGCGCAAACCAATCAAAATACGCTTATTGCGATTTTTTTTACCAAACATAGGTAGCAGAAAACAAATTGGCCAAAAATTTAAAAAAAAATTGTTTTTTACATCTTTTTTGGGGGGAATTTCATACAAAAAAATGTTAAAAATATTGTTATTTTTTCAAAATAAACGCTCTTTTTTTGTTTATAGCGCAAAAAGTAAAAATCGCACAGGTGATCAAATACCACCAAAAGAAAGCTCTGTTTGTGGGAAAAAAAGGACGTCAATTTCGTTTGGGTACGGCGTCGCACGACCGCGCAATTGTCAGTTAAATTCGCACAGCGCCGAATCGCAAAAAGTGGCCCAGACGTAAGACAGCAAAATGCTCTAGTGGTAAAGTGGTTAACTGCATGCGACAACAGGACGACCCAGACTATTTCCAGCATTTCCTTAATGTTTTAGCAGTTCAATTATTCCAAAATAAACATTATTTTGTTGACTTGCTAGCTGATTCGTCTTCCCACTTACAAAAGAAAACAATAGTTATAAACAATAAAATGAAGTAAGTTTGCATATTACCCATGTTACTGGTAAATTATCCTCCTCTCATTGTATACAAGCACTCTAGCTCATAGCCCAGGTGGTGAATGAATGGGATTTTTACTTGTCATGCAGACAGTTGTAAACAGATCCTAAGTAAAAAAACAAATGTATTATTATACTTTGCTGTTGAATAGCAAATAATAGTTATATGTTTGTGACTGCTACTCATTAGATAGCAGAAACATTGCAATGCGTTCCTCTGATTTCTTCCTGACAGAGTTATTAAATATTTTGCCTATTTTAATTGCTTGTATCTGTGTAGGGTGACAATGAAATAGCCAATGTTTTACAGGAGGACATCTTTCTAGTTTCAGTATATAGCCAAAAATTTAAATATAGGAAAATGGTTCCAAGGCTACAATGGTTTACTAATTTAAGCAAGAAAACATTTAAACTTTATGTTCAATGGTTTTTATTGAGTATTAAGGAAAAAACATTAATGAACAGACAATCACAATGAATAATAACAGAACAAGATCACAATATACAAAGTGCCAAAGGCCTTTACAGTAACGAGGTGATTACAAAAAAATAAATAAAAGAGGAATAAACCAAGCATATGAAAGGCAGAGGCCAAATCCATCCAAATCAGGAGTGCAAGCCCCTTACTAGTCTCTCAATTTGGCAAGAGGGACTTGTTTCATTGTTAATGTGGGGGATAGGCCTATTCGCTCAAAATCGCTAGGGTCTCTACCAGGGGTGTACTATCACCAGAAAACATTTAAACTTTAAAGCAAACTTATAAAAGACACCTTTAATGCAGTGATAATGCAGTATACATCACCGTGTTATCTTGTCATGCAATATGCATCGTACAGCCATTTTAATAAAAAAAAAATTCAACACTAAGAGGGTGTGATTCCCAATGCACCAAATGCCACTGGTATTATTATTACTACACAGGATTCATATAGTGCTCACAGTTTTTGCAGCACTTTACAATGTTAGGGCAAACGGTGCAGTTACAATACAATTCAATACAGGAGGACGTATTTTGGAGATTAAAAATGTGTGTACTTGCATGCTGCTATGTTGTGCTATTGAGTTCTATAAGATTACAAAACTTACTTAGCGGATCGCTTGCTCCACTAGGTCTAGGGGAGTTAGCCCAGAGAAAGCCACAGTCGGAGAGGGAAGCAGGAAAAGGAGTGTTGGATTCATGAAGCCAGGTTTTAGTGACAGCATGTAGATTTAAGGAGTTAGTGACAAATTGGTCGTGAGCAGCAGTGAGTTTGTTGCAGACAGAGCAGGCATTCCAGAGGGCACAAGAGAAGGAAAGGCTGGTTTTGGGAAGAAGAGGAATAGAGACTGAAAGTGATTGGGCCAATGCCCACCTCTTCTATAGTCCCTGACTATAAGCAAAGTCTAATCAGAACTGTGTAAGGAAAACTGAGTCTCCGGGAGTGTCCTTTGCCACTGGAATAAATCAAGTAGTCTGCGTGTGGTACAAAAGACTTCTCGTCCATTTAATACATATCCAGATATCTTTATACAAAGAATACAGGATGCACAGTAAAAAGGGGGGGGGGGTGTCTAGGGTACATTCCTTATAAGGGGGTATAAACTAATCAATTTCGAGCTATAGGAAACACGCTCCATTTACAGGCATTAACTTATTCAGTAGATTCTATTGGTTAATAATGAAAGCTTAGACATTTCTGATCTCATCCTAGGAACTAAACTATAAGGCGACAGTATTCTACAGGAAACATGATAGTATAATTAGAACATGCTATAATGTCAATTGCGAATACGTGCAGAATGGAGTTTAAACACATAGATATACAAAATGGATACTAAATGGATACTAAAGATGGAGGAGCATGTCCCACGCTCCTACAGAGACTAAATTGTGTAGATTGTGACTGCTGCCAGAGGATGTGGGGTGATGGGTGTGTTGGGTACAGTTAATTAAGGGAGGCCCAGGGTTTGGGGATATTTCTCCAGAGTTGAGGAGAAGCAGAAGAGTGAGGGAGGTAATATGATAGTATGATTTATATATGGTATAAAAGTTGTATATAAAACAACTGTGTATGTGTTTTTTTTATCAGGGACAGGTGTGAGTTTGCAGAGCAGAGCTCTCTTCACCTGTGATAATTTTTGACCATCAACATCCACACTTGTTGAATCTACCTCTCCCTTGAATGGCTACCATGCACAGGCCTCAGGCCCATCCGCCACTGCATTTACCCAGTGTGCCGTTAGGGAGATATAACGCCCCTGACCGTGCTTACTGGTCCACGTATCGGTAGTTAGGTGGACCTTGGCACAGATGGCGTTGCGCAGTGCACACCTGATTTTTTTCCCCCACTTGGTTGTGCAGGGAAGGGATGGCTTGCCTGGAAAAGTAGTGGCGGCTGGGTACGACGTACTGTGGGACAGCCACCGACATAAGGCTTTTAAAACTGTGCGTCTCCACCAGACGGAATGACATTATTTCAAAGGCCAAGAATTTTGAAATGCTGGCATTTAGGGCCAGGGATCGCGGGTGGGTAGGGGGGTACTTCCTCTTCCTCTGAAGTGTTTGGGAGATGGAAAGCTGATCGCTTCCACGGGACATTATGGAGATGGTTGGTGACCCAGGTGGTGGTGTTGCTGACAGATCGTCTGTTTGCGGGGTGGCAGGTGCCGGTATCACTACAGAGGTGGATGAAGAGGCCGAGACTGCAGCAGAAGAGGAAGCAGGAGGAGCCAGAGACCTTTCTTGGTTTTGAAGGTGTCTACTCCACTGCAGCTCGTGCTTTGCACTTAGATGCCTGATCATGCAGGTTGTGCTCAGGTTGAGAAGGTTTATGCCTCGCTTCAGGCTCTGATTGCACAGGGTGCAAACCACTCGTGTCCTGTCATCAGCACATTTTCTGAAGAACTTCCATGCTAGAGAACTCCTTTGAGCTGGCTTTGGTGCGCTCGGTCCCTTGCTGCGTTGGGCAGTAGCAGGCGTAGTGTCTAGGGCACGGCCGCTCCGCTTCTGCACCCTCTTCTGCTGTGCTGGTGGCTCTGTGCGACCACCGCCTCTTCCTCCAAACTACTCAGGTCACCTCCATGACCTTCATTCCATGTGGGGTCAAGGACCTCATCGTCCTCCACATCATCTTCCACCCAGTCTTCACCCCTGCCCTCCTTGTCGGTCTCCACAATGCTGAACGCCGCAGCAGTTGGCACCTGCGTTTCGTCATCATCGGAGACGTGCTGCGATGATCCTTGCATGTACTCATCTTGAGAAATAAGTGGTTGGGCATCGCTGCACTCAATCTCTTCCACTTCTGGGGCAGGGCTAGGTGGATGGCCCTGGGAAACCCTGCTGACAGAGTCATCAAAAAGAAGAAGAGACTGCTGCATGACTTGGGGCTCAGACTGCTTGCCTGATTTGCAAGGGGGTGAGGTGAAAGACGGTTGGACATCGGCTGCAGGTGCCAACTCTGACCTTTCTGCAGTAGACTGGGTGGGAGACAATGTGAAGGAACTGGAGGCAATGTAAGCAACCCAATCTGCTATCGCCTGTACTTGTTCTTGCCTCAAAACTTGTAGAGGCGCATGATGCCCTACCAAATACTCCTGCAGGTTCTGTCGCCTACTCACACTTGAGGAAGGTGTTTCACTTGTGCTGTAGCTGGCACAGATCGACCACGTCCTCTCCTTGCAACAGGAGCTCTACCAGCAGCACCACGACCCAGGCCACGGCCCCTAATTGGCGTTCTCATTTTTCTGTAATTTATGATCTTGCCCTAGAAAGGTGTTTATTGAATAGCGGAACAAAACAACAACAGTATCCCACGGGTGTATCTCACAGTCAAATATGCAAAGTATGCCGCAATTTAATTTTTTTCACCCCAAAAGGGTGTATATTGACTAGTGGAATAGAAAAAAGTATATAAAATGGTGTATCTCACACGTACAAACACAGACTAGGCCCTGATTACAATTTTTTGTACCCTAAAGGTAGGATGAGGATGAGGAAGAGGAGTAGTAGGAGTTCGGAACAGGAGGCAAACTGAAGCACCCTGCAATCCTCGGCGGTGGAAGGAGATGCGCCAAACAAATTTAAAAGGTGTATCTCACACGTACCGATACAGACTATGCCGCAATTTAATTTTTTTCACCCCAAAAGGGTGTATATTGAATAGCGGAATAGAAAGAAGTATATAAAACAGTGTATCTCACACGTACAAACACAGACTAGGCCCCGATTACAATTTTTTGTACCCTAAAGGGAGGATGAGGAAGAGGAGTAGGAGGAGTTCGGAACAGGAGGCAAACTGAAGTGCCCTGCAATCCTCAGCGGTGGAAGGAGATGCGCCAAACAAATTTAAAAGGTGTATCTCACACGTACCAATACAGGCTATGACACAATTTAATTTTTTTCACACCAAAAGAGTGTATATTGAATAGCGGAATAGAAAAAAGTATATAAAATGGTGTATCTCACACGTACAAACACAGACTCCCCTTTAAATTTGTAATTTTTAAAAAGCAGATTTGAACAGCACTGTGTGTAAAGGCTGTATGTCACAGTAACGTATGAATGAAAAAATGAATAATTATTTTTCACTTTAATTGGTGATTTTTCAATAGCAGATGTGAACACAGCAGTGTCTTATGTTTTATGTCACGGTCAGCAGCAGGCTATGAAGGGGGAAAAAAAAAATTCCTCTTTAAATTTGTAATTTTTAAATAGCAGATTAGAACAGCACTGTGTAGTAAAATATAGCTGAACGCTGCACACAACAGACTGATAAAAATATTTTTTTTCTCCCTCCTCCTCAGTGGGCTCAAGTGAGGGCAAAAAGATCGTTCACTGCACCACCCCCCACACAGCAAAATTGATGTAGTTCGCTAACGGACGATTGTTCTGTCCCGTGTCTCCTAATCTCTCCCTGCCTACTCTCTCCAGCCTGTCCCTAAAATGCTTTTCTATCTTTCCCTGCCTACAGTCCGGCCTGTCCCTACTAAGGATGATCGAACTTTTGAAAAGTTCGGTTCGACCAGAACATCCGAACTTCCCGAAAGTTCGGCCCGGATTTCAGAACCCCATTGAAATCAATGGGACCCGAACTTCGGTAATCAAAAAACACCATTTTTAAGCCCTAAAACCCAATAAACGCCCCTAAAAAGTGCCCAGGGTTCTGGGTCATGCCCCATTAACTATTAATCACACAAAAAAAGTTCTTAAAAATTGTAATTTTTGATAAAAAAGCCAATTATTGAAAAAAAAAAAAAAGAAAAGAGAGAGATTTTTTGATTTTTGACTCTGGATTTAGTATCTGGGGGGGTCTAAAAGGTGTGCATGTGAAGTTTCAGCTCTGTAGCATGTCCAGAACCATGAAAAAAAAAAGAAAATTTTTCAGTAGAACAGGGATGTAGGTCGGGACCCTCCTTTAACTTTAACACCTATATGATCTTTTTTTCTGGTTCTGGACATGCTACAGAGCTGAAACTTCACAGGTACACCTTTTAGACCCCCCAGACACCAAATCACACAAAAAAAAGTTCTTAAAAATTGTCATTTTTGATAAATAAGCCAATTATTGAAAAAATAAAAAAAAATAAAAAAAATAGATTTTTTTTTTATTTTGACTTTGGATTTAGTATCTGGGGGGTCTAAAAGGTGTGCATGTGAAGTTTTAGCTCTGTAGCATGTCCAGAACCAGAAAAAAAAAAAGATTGTTTGTATTAGAACACTTTCTTTCAGGACAGGTAGTTAGCTCTCCCGGTTTAATAGCAGGCATTTTTTGGGGTTCTTTGCAGTCAGGAAAAACATCTGAAATTGTGTATAGTGGTACTGTGCACAAGTTCTGATGTTTTGCCTGCCTCCAAAAACCCCCAAAAAATGCCAGCAAAAACACACCTGGGCATTTTTTTTTGACGCTAGCGTCTTTTTTGGCATTTTTTTGGGTTCTTTTGAAGCAGGCAAAACATCTGAACATGTGTATAGGGGGTATATATAGACATATATGTCTGAATATATACCCCTAGACATATATAGGTGTGATAGTAGCAGAAATATATTCCTGTAAATGATTTCATTAGCGCAAGCATTTATTTCTGCTACTATCACACCTATATATGTCTAGGGGTATATATTTTACTCCGTGCCAGAGGCCGTGTTCCATAAATAGCCTACTCCAGCAGATGGGAGGGGACTCCAGCTGCCATGGAGTCCATCAGGAAAGGAAAATTACGGTAAGTATTTGATAACAATTTTCCGTTTTCCTGACAGACTCCATGGCAGCTTACGTGTGGGAAATAACTAGCCAAACACACAAGGGTGGGAAACTGCTGGCCAAAAGAAATTTAATTTGCACCATCAACAGACAGTACTTGCAAACCAAAGTTAACAGAAGACAATGAAGCTGGCTCAATACAATAATGAGTCATGAAAGTGTTAATGGAAGACCATGATGCCGCCTTGCATATTACTTCAGGGGCCACATGACAAGAAGCCGCCCAGGATGTGGACACCCCTCTTGTCGAATGCGCGGTCACCGCTTCTGGAGGAGCCAAGCCCTTAGCCTTATATGCCCATTGGATGGTCTGAACAATCCATGCCGCTATGGATCTTGAAGAGGCCCGCAAGCCCTTGTTCTTTCCATGGAGGAGAACAAATAGATAATCTGAACGCCTGAAGGAAGCTGTTGCATCCAGGTACAGTCTCAGAATTGCACCCACATCTAATGGATGTGTATTCGGATCATCTGACGATTTGAATGTTGGAAGGACAATCTCCTGGTTCTCGTGGAAAACAGAGACCACCTTGGGGTGTGATCCCAACATGGGGATAAGAACCACACGATCTGGGAAGAAGGTCAGGAATGGTTCTTTGCAACCCAGAGAACTAATCTCGGAGACTCTTTTAGCCGAGGTGACGGCAACCAAGAAGGCCAATATCAGAGACAGATCTTTAATGGAGAGTTGCTCTGTGTGACTTCTTATGACGTCAGAAAGGAAGTTCAAGACGAGTGGAAGATCCCATTTAAGGAACCTTGGCTTCCTCTGTGGCCTGAGTCTGGAAGCTCCCCGAAAGAATTGACGAACAAGGGGATGAGACGCCCAAGAAGTTCCTGTGAAGGCCGAAATAGCAGAAACTTGCACACGTAGTGAGCTAACGGATAATGGTAGGTCCAGTCCCGACTGCAGGAAACCAAGAATATGCTGGATATTCAGGTCATTGCATGACCCCCCTTTCTTGGTAACAAAATCCATGAACTTGGACCAGATCCTTCCGTAGACCTTGTTAGTGCCCGCTCTTCTGGCACTTAAGAGAGTAGAAATTGCCCCACTCGGGCAACCTAACGCCTCCAGCCTTTCCCTCTCAAAAACCACGCCCTCAGGTGCAGATGAGCCGCGCAT
Source organism: Pelophylax lessonae (assembly GCF_965119305.1). NCBI lineage: Eukaryota > Metazoa > Chordata > Amphibia > Anura > Ranidae > Pelophylax > Pelophylax lessonae. The sequence continues at coordinate 369,770,465 of NC_138771.1, forward strand.
GGGTGCAAAGTTGCTCCCTGGGACAGAAGGTCCGGCCTGATGGGTAGAGGAACTGGATCCCGAAAACTGAGGAGCATCAGCAGTGGAAACCATGGCCTGTTCGGCCAGTATGGGGTTAGCACTTCCACATCTTCCATCCTGAGTCTCGCCAGGAACCGGAGAATGACAGGAACTGGGGGAAAGGCATATGCCCTGTGGAATCTCCAATGGTCTGTCAGAGCATCCGTCCCAAAGGCTTGGGGACAACTGAACCTCACATAATACTTCGGAAGCTTGTGATTGCATGGAGATGCAAATAGATCCACTTCTGGGTGAAATTCCAGAGAAGTGAGCCACTGGAAGACATCGTTGTGAAGGCTCCATTCGTTGTTGTCCAAGCGGACTCTTGAGAGGAAGTCCGCTTGAACATTCTGTACCCCTGGAAGAAACACTGCAGTGAGGTTGACCAGGTGTTTCTGGGCCCAATATAAAATTGGATCTACCTCCTTCAACAGGGAGTGCCTCCTTGTCGCTTCACATAGGAGACCGCGGTCGTATTGTCCATCCTCAGGATCACAGAAGTCCCTTCTATTAGGTGACGGAATGCTTTCAGAGCGCAGAACGCGGCTCGCAATTCTAGAGTATTTGACACTACCCTGTGAGCTTGGAAATCCCAGCTGCCCTGGGCTATCTCTGTCTGACAGAGGGCACCCCATCCGGTGTTGCGGGCATCCGTGGTAACTGTGATCCAAGAGATGGGCATGATGGAATGGCAATTGAGGAGATTTTTGCTCTGCAGCCACCATGGAAGGCTCTCCCGCATTGATGATGTTATGCGAATGAGGTGATTTTGATCTCCTGGATGCCACTGATGGAGAAACCCCACTTGGAAAGGCCGCATATTCCACTGTGCCCACTTCACCATTGGAGTCGTGGCTACCATGGTCCCAACCAATCTTAGACACTGAGATGCTCGAAGGTGAGTGGCCGTCATAGCTAGGCGTACCCTGTCCCTGACTACCGGGATCTTCTCGAGGGGCAAAGAAATTGTGCCTCGACTTGTGTCGAACTGAGCTCCCAGAAATATTAACGACTGGGTAGGCTCCAGATGGCTCTTCTCCATGTTCAGTAACCAGCCGAACTCGCGAAGAGTGGCTATTACCTGAGACCTGTGTACCAGAAGTTGTTCTCGGTCTTGTGACAGCAGGAGCAGGTCGTCCAGATAATGGTGTAGACGGACGCCTTTGGTCCTGATCAAAGCCACCACTGCTAGTAAGACCTTTAAGAATACCCGCGGCGATGTAGTAAGCCCAAACGGGAGACAGACAAACTGTAGATGATTCTGATCTACTGCGAATCGTAGGAACTTCTGGTAATCTGCTGCCACTGGCACATGGAAATAGGCGTCCTTGAGGTCGATTGACACAAGCCAGTCTGCCGGTTGTATTGCTTGACGGATGGTGAATAGCGTCTCCATCTTGAATTTTTCCTTCTTGATAAAAGAGTTCAGGTGCGTGAGGTCTATGACCGGTCTCCAAGCACCGCTCTTTTTCTGAACCAAGAAGAGAGGGGAGTATAGACCCTGGAACTTCTCGTTGGTTGGAACTGGAACCACTGCGCCTTGAGCCACCAACAGATCTACGTAAGACAGAAGGCCTTGTCTTTTCTCTTCTGACTGTGGCAATGAGGTTGGAATGAACCTCAGTCTGGGCGGACTGCAGAATTTCCAGGAATGGCCTGTTGATACTGTCTTGACGACCCAGAAGTCGTTTATCGAGGTTGCCCAGACGTGTTGGAAGCATAGTAGCCGAGCCCCGACTTGCTCCGCCTGGGCAGGCACAACGTCAAAAAGACTTCGTGGCCTCCCGACCACCAGAAGACCCTCCTCTGGGTGCTTTCTGTCCTGAAGGCTGCGGTCTTCTCCAGTTCTTTCGGAATTGACGGCCAGGCTTATATAGGCGAGCATCCCTTGATCGATCAGCCCCTTGCCTGGGCTGAGACCTCTTCTGGTCCAGCAAGCGCCTATCCTGGGGAAGGAACCGCGACTTACCACCTGTGGCATGGGAAACGGCGCTTTCTAACTTTTTGCTGAATAGGAAGGACCCCTCAAATGGAATTCGGCACCAGGCCTGTTTTGACGCAGGATCGGCCAACCAAGGACGTAACCAAAGAGCCCGTTTTGCAGTAACCGATGAAAGCATTACCCGTGCCGCAAGGCGGACCATGTCTAGGGAGGCCTCCCCCAAAAAAACAGCCGCCAGCCTCAGCTCATGTATTGGCGAATTTCTTGCGACTTCTTCCGACACGCTTCTGAGTGTTGTGTCCACACTGTCTGTCCACACCTCCATTGCTTTAGACAGGGCTGTGAGAGCCAATGCTGGCTTGCATGCCATTCCTGCTGACACATAGATGCGCTTGAGGTCTGAATCAATGCGTCTCTCAAGGCCATCCTTAAAGGTCACTGTGTCTTCAAGCGGAAGGGTGACATAACGCACCAGACGCATCAGTGCTGCATCCACCAGAGGTGCAGATTCCAGGTGTTTAACCTCTTCCGTTTTAAACGGGTACATTTTGTTCACTTTGGAGAGTAGAGAGTTTTTTCTCTCTGTGCAGCCCCATTCGTCTGTAAGAATTTCGCCGACCTCCCCTAACAGGGGAAAGAAAGGGCGTTCCTTCTAGAGGTGCTTAAAATACCTCTTCTGTTTAGAGGGTGACTCTACCGGCTCATCCCACTTCAGGGCTTCCTTCACAGCTTTGACCAAGGAGGGAACCATGGCAAAGTCAAAACCCGCACCAGGGTCGTCTGCTTCAAGCTCACCCTCAGAGTAGTCAGATGAGGAGTGACTGTGCTGGGAAGGCCCAGGGATATGAATATTTTAACCAGCCGGAGTACTCACCATCCTGGGGGAGGAAGTTCCAGCACGAGCAGGATCCGAGGTTTTTAAGGACTCCATAACTATTCGCCTGACCAGCGACTCCATCTGCTGGTTGCTGTCTTCCCTTTTGTTTGCAGCATGTGCAAAACAGGGCTCACAGAGCGACTTTCCATCAAGATCTTTTGTCAGAGTGGTGGTGTCCTGAAGTAGCTCCAGACTCTTCACCATGTCGCCTAGAGGACGACCGATGATGATTGATGATGAATGCCGCGTTTGCGACCTGGGAGGATCTTTATCTTCACGGGCTGAGTGACGTCTTTCAGACCTAGAAGGGCTTTAGGAAAGAAAATAAAGACTCAACAGAACAGCAGAAAAAAAAACCCCCAAACATTACAGGGAGAGGAATAAAACCAATCTTACCTGTAATGTAAGGGCTGTCCACCAGGGGGCGGTGAGACATCCATATCACTTTAGGAAACTGCAAGAGATTATGAATGAGTGACATGCAGAAAGCAGGCAGGAAGCCTATTCAGCATAATCACAGCCATCTCTCACCTTTAAAGATTCCTGCAAGCACGGGGAAGCCGCTGGAAACATTGCTGAACAAACCCACAGATAGCTGAAACTAACAGCTATTTGAATTTGCTACTGGAATGATGTCACCGCCCCCATCCCCCCCACCTGTGCAAACCAAGCCTCGATTCAGATCGAGCCTGGAAGGCACCGCCCCCCCACCTGTGTGAACCAAGCCTCGATTCAGATCGAGCCTGGAAGACACCAGGAAGCAGTGGAGTGGAGGGGAAGGACGTGGAATGGAACGCCATGCATCCCACAGCCAAACTAGAACCCAGGGAGAGATAAGTAACAAACAACAGGAGAATATACAAAAACAAACTGCTGCCATAGAATGTAAAGCAGGATACATCACCACTTCCACGACCAGGCCCTGGACCATACGGACACCACGGCTGCACACATGATGGGGCGTATTAATGGGCCTCCCGCTAATAGCTGGGACGATTGGCCAAATGTCGCTTTGCCTGCCATTGGCCAGGTTTGTAAGCTCTTCCGGCAACTGACTCCACGCCCGTGTCCTACCCCGCTAATAGCTAGGGCGTGCTGGACATGAAGGGGACACCACTCGATCCAACGTGCAGACCGCCAGGCCTGAATCGGGAATCTTCATGAGGTAAGATTTGACAATAATCCTTTCAGGAGGAGGACAAAAAAGGAACACGGCCTCTGGCACGGAGTAAAAATTTATGGGAGTAGGGTCCTATGAGGTAGGAGGAGGCGGGACTAACCCACACGTAAGCTGCCATGGAGTCTGTCAGGAAATGATCATTTCTCTATAGCGGTCACCCTGCTATGGAAGGGTTTTGTCACCCTGCCATAGCAGTCACTGCCAGTTAACCCTACACTACACTACGGTCCCCTTACACTTAACACTTTCCCTACAGAAACTCAATTTTTGAAGCTAACTTAAGTGTAAAGGAGCACTCTAACTACACTAGATATCACTTTCCTCACACTAAAAATAGCTAAATGACACTTTTAAAGTAAAATTAACAGAACTGCTTCCATTCTCTTCCATGTCCAGTATAACAATGCTAGGAATATGGCGGGGGCGATCTTATATACTGGGGGGCGTATTCACTAATGATTGGTCTAGGGACCCCCTAGTCACTCCAATCACATTCCTAGCATTCTCCTGCCCCTCAATTGGCTTTTGCTAATGGTTCTGGTCCAATCACGGGCTTTAAAGCCCATTTCCTGAAGCATTGCATTTTGGGCGGTTCTGGTTGCCGAATTCCGAACTTTTTGGGCAAAAAGTTCTAAATTCGGCCGAACCTCGAACACCCAATGTTCGGGTCGAACCGATGGTGGACCCGAACCGTTCGATCATCCCTAGTCCCTACATTCTTTTCAACCACAATGTTTTTTTTTCCTGTCTCTGTCCCTAATCAGCAGCAGCCAGCACCGTTGTGTGTGCTCTCTCCCTACACTAGAACAGACTGACGCACACCGCACTGTCTCTAGCTTATAAAGACCTGGGTCACATGCTTCAGCTGGCCAATCACAGCCATGCCATTAGTAGGCATGGCTGTGATGGCTTCTATGGCACACCAGTTAAACGCTTGTTGATTGGCTGTTGAAACTGCGCTGTTGAAACCGCGCCATTACATACAAAACAGGAAATAAAATTACCGAACAAGTTTTCGGGTCCGGGTAACAAAAATCCAATTATCCGGTACGGACCCGAATAATACAGTCCGTGTTCGCTCAACCCTACTCACAAGGCATCTGTATGTATTTATTACCTCCTCCAACCAACTGTGACCTAACCCAGAGGCCAGCACCACAGTGACCAATTTACCACCTCCTCTGAACCAAACTGTGTGACAGAGATGCCAGCACCAGAGTGTGACCAATACCCAGAGACCAGCATCAGAGAGTGTGATCCCCAGAGAGCAGCACCAGAGCGTGATACCACCAGACAGAAATCACGAGACCACCAGAAAGTCACCACAAGAGAGACCAGCACGAGACCCAAAAAAAAAAGGCATCATTGCATGCTGCATTACTCTCATATTTTGTAGTCTTAATTATATATACACTTATTTTCAGTGGTATGATATAGTGATGAAAATTATGAGTGCGCCCCCCCATTTTGACTGTGGTATCTTACGTGCCCCCCCCCCCTATTGTTCCTAGATTCCCCGCGGAGTCTGTGAGAGGAGGAGTCACACTGACTTGCATAGGCAGGTCCTTCCAAGTGTGTCAGTTCTTGCAGAGTACGGATAGAGTGACACAGTGACGCTGAGCATCACTGTGTGTCACTCTCTCACCACATTGCCTCACTCACTGTCACTCAGGATCCCAGAGTAGTGAGTGGGTCACAGCATGAGCAGCAGGGGACATTTTATATGTAATTAGGACACCGAGTCAGCACTAGAGGGACAATTTTTCACTTCGCAGGTGCCATATGATCTGATCCACAGGGGTTGATTCAGTAGTATCATACTTTTTCTATATTAATATAATAATAAATTATATATAATTTATGTTTAATGTATACATTTCTACAGGGCCAGGGTTATCACAGTGCAGAACCATCATGGCAGACTCATGTCCAAATAGGAAAAAGAAGTATAAAACGCACTTTACCCCAGACTACACAAAAATGTATCCATGCGTAATTGGGTTAAAAGACAATGACAGTGTAGCTCGCTGCACTGTTTGCAACAGTGAATTTTCAGTAGCCCATGGTGGGTTAAATTACTGTAAAAGACACGTTGAGGCAAGTGTGACACAACATTATCTTTAATATATACTATAATAAAATAATATTTTAAAGAATATAGTATTATACATATACGTATGTAATACATACCGTACTTAGTTTTTGTGATTTCACATAAGTCAAGTATATATTATGCAGATATGACAGATTATTGTAAGGACATAAAGAAAAAAGCATAAGGTAGGTCCTTATTCTCTTTAGGGACCACAACAAATTAGGGAGGCTAAGCGCAGGGAAGGCCGCTCAAGCAGTTCAAAGTTCTTTTCAGCAGAAAAACAAAGTCTGACAGAGAAGGTCACTAAAGCTGAGGTGTACTTTAGATCTTTCATTGTTAAGCATAACCTGCCATTGCAGGTGTAAGCACACAGGCAAGCTATTCAGGAAAATGTTTCCAGATTCAGAAATAGCAAAAAAAAAAAACTATGCCTGCTCATCAACCAAGACAGCAGCTATTGTGAACATGGCACTGGAACCTGAAATGTTCAGAAAATCTGTACAGGTTCATCAGGAAATAAGGCTATACAGTATTTTTGGTTGACGAAAGCAATGATATCATGTGTGAGAAGGAATGTGCCATTTTAGCCAGGTAATATAAAGAAACATTGGATAAGGGGACAGGTGGATTTTTAGACATGCCAGTGTGCAATGATGCCAAAGCTGATAAACATTTTTAACTGCATTGCATCATCCATGCATGACAAAGGCCTTGAATGGTCTAATTGTGTAGGATTTAGCAGTGACAACTGCAATGTGATGATTGGAAAAAATAACTATTGACAAGAGTGTCTTCAGCTCTCCCTCTTTCTTATCTCACTAACTATGCTAGTTTTATTACCATTGCCAGTTAAATTTGTTTCTCTTTTTTTTCCCTTTAGCTTAGAGATTGTGGTTTTTTTTTTTACCATTCTGCTAAACAATTTTGTGAAACAGTACTGCTTGGACCTTGAAGGGGACATACCCCGAAAGCTTGTCCTGAAAAAAACTGAATTTTTGTAAAATCTTACCTGTAAAAATCCTTTCTCTGAGTCCTCCGACAGTCGCTGCCTCCTCTAAGTCATCACTGTTGGGTATTGACTTCCGCTCCACAGGAGTAGCTAGGCATAAAGACTTAGTCAAAAGAACAAAGGCATTTGCATATACACACCCATGGGGGCTGTCCCATCTGGTCAATACCCCCCTGCAGTGACCACTCCCAACTCAGTTTGGTAGCATAGCAGTAGGTAATAAGAACCCCAAAAGAGGGGCGGGGGCGGTGACTGTTGGAGGACTCAGAGAAAGGAATTTTACAGGTAAGATTTTACAAAAATTCAGTTTTCTCTTACGTCCTCCGACAGTCGTCGCCTCCTCTAAGTCATCACTGTTGGGATGTCCCAAAGCAGTATAGACATGAGGGGTGGGAGACGCAACTGTAGAAAAGGCAACGCAGTACCCACATCAGAGAAAGGAACCTTACATGCACAGTAAGAGAACCTCTGGGCAACAGAAAACAGTGCTCAACAGTAGGGATGATCGAACTTTTGAAAAGTTCGGTTCGACCAGAACACCCGAATTTCGGAAAAGTTCGGTTCGGATTCCAGAACCCCATTGAAATCAATGGGACCCGAACTTCTGGAATCAAAAAACACCTTTTTGAAGCCCTAAAACCCAATAAATGCCCCTAAAAAGTGCCTAGGGTTCTGGGTCATGCCCCAGGGACTATTAATCACACAAAAAAAAGTTCTTAAAAATTGTCGTTTTTGATAGAGAGCCAATTATTGAAAAAATTAAAAAAAAAAAAAAAAAAAAGAGATTTCTTTGGATTTAGTGTCTGGGAGGTCTAAAAGGTGTACCTGTGAAGTTTCAGCTCTGTAGCATGTCCAGAACCAGAATTATAGCATACCAAACCTTCAAAAATGACTTTTTTGCTTAACCGCACCTTTCTTTTGCTCCTAATCAACGGCACAGCCAATGTGTATGATGGGGACATAATGCAGTGCATTGGGAACAAGATTAGAGTTTTTTTTGGAAAAGGTGCTGTCTTTTTAAATGTGCATATAATTAACGGGTGTATTTCCACAATGGGGCTATTATTACCAAATGTTTTCAAGAAGTCCAAAGATGTATGTAATTGCACTTTATTTCATGTAAAATGGTGTTTGGTGCACTTTAACTTGAATTCTCACAAGAAACAGACATATATGCACGGATACATTGAGGGTTAGGGTTAGGGGTAGGGGCCACAATGTAGTGCAGAGTGAACAAGATTAGAGATGTTTTGGATGAATACTGTTGTCTCTTGACTTTGAATAGAAGTAAAGGATGCTTAAAAATTGGGCCTTTGGTGGTGCGGACGATGCCTTGACACCATATCCCTATGAAAGTGCTGGTAATGAAGGCAATAATTGCCTTTGTAAGGAAAAAAATTACAATGATATGCATCTGTGTGACAGGTGCGCAAAAATTGTTGTTTGGGTGTTGGCGGAGCCATACCACTGTAAGCCCAAAGAGCTGGTGTTGAAGAAGGTGTAAAAATTATGAAGGTGTGCACATGTGGAACAGGTGCGCAAACATGGTAGTTTTGGTGTTGGCGGAGCCTCCCCACCATAACCCCAAAGAGCTGGCTTTGAAGGAGGCCCAAAAATTGTAAAGGTGTGCACCTGTGGAACAGGTTCGCAAACATGGTAGTTTTTGTTTAGCATAGCCTCCCCACCTTAACCCCAAAGAGCTGGTGTTGAAGGAGGCCCAAAAATTGTAAAGGTGTGCACCTGTGGAACAGGTTCGCAAACATGGTAGTTTTTGTTTAGCATAGCCTCCCCACCTTAACCCCAAAGAGCTGGTGTTGAAGGAGGCCCAAAAATTGTAAAGGTGTGCACCTGTGAAACAGGTGCGCAAACATGCTAGTTTTTGTTTTAGCATAGCCTCCCCACCTTAACCCCAAAGAGCTGGTGTTGAAGGAGGCCCAAAAATTGTAAAGATGTGCACCTGTGGAACAGGTGCGCAAACATGCTAGTTTTTGTTTTAGCATAGCCTCCCCACCTTAACCCCAAAGAGCTGGTGTTGAAGGAGGCCCAAAAATTGTAAAGGTTTGCACCTGTGGAACAGGTGCGCAAACATGCTAGTTTTTGTTGTAACCAAAATGAGGTTCTGTGAACGTAAAGAGAATGAGAGGAGGATTTGAGGGTGGCACCATGGTCCAGGCTTAAACTGAGGCTCAGCTGCCACATCACAACGATAGCCTAGTCTACAAGGTCTGCATCAGGTGCATCAAAGCTTGATATCCACGACTGATTCATTTTAATGAATGTCAAACGGTCGACTGAGTCGGTGGAGAGTCTCGTTCGATGGTCTGTAACGAATCCTCCTGCTGTGCTGAATGCCCGTTCCGATAGGACACTGGAAGCAGGGCAGGCCAACAACTCCATGGCATACTGGGCCAGTTCTGGCCAGTGGTCTAATCTTAAGACCCAGTATGCCAGTGGATCGGCATCGTCACATGAAAAGCCCTCTGTGTCACTTTGTGCCCTCACGTAATCGTCCACCATGTGATGCAGACGCTGTTGATGCGATGTGGCAGCTGAGAGGCCTGGGCGGTGAGGACTAAAAAAAGACCGAAAGGCATCCGTCAACCGCACGCCTTCTCCAACGCTCCTCTCGTGACCACCAGTAGAATCCATGGTAGGTTGTCCCCGCCCCTGCACCCTACGGGAGTCGGGAACGTGTTCACCAGAATCCTCTTGAGACTGTCCTCAAGGGATTTGATCCTGTGGACTCTCTGGGTGGATGGGAAAAGCTCCGAGACTTTAGACTTGTACCGGGGGTCAAGTAGGGTGGCCAACCAATAGTGGTTAGTCTCTTTAAGGGCCTGGATTCTGGGGTCCTTTCGCAGGCTCTGAAGCATGATGTTTCCCATGCGTTGCAAATTAGCGAAGGCCTGAGAAGCTGACTCCTCGGGGTCACTCATAACGACATTATCTTCAGCGGGCTCCCCCTCCTCCCAGCCACGCACTACTCCAAAATGTCCCGAGGGAGTCAAACTAGGCCTTGCAGATTGCCGCATGTCTTCCTCCTCCTCCTCCTCCTCAAACCCTGCAAAAGTTCCTGCAGAATCGTCCTCCTCCTCCTCGTCTTCCACCCCTGGATCCTGCTTGGGCCTCTGGGAGCTAGGCATAATGGGGTCAGGATTCTCAGGGTAAAGGGGGCCTTGAGAGGTAAGGAAGTCCTCCTCTTCCTCCTGCTGCTCTGCCTCCAGTGCCCTGTCCATAATGCCACGCAGAGTGTGCTCCAACAAAAACAGTACCGGTAGGGTGTCACTGATGCATGCGCTGTCCCGGCTGACCATCCTTGTGGCCTCCTCAAATGGCGAGAGGACAGCGCATGCATCCTTAATCAAAAGAAAGCCCAGGCGCGCAGAGCCAGTGCTGGTGCCGTTCTCGCATAGGTATTCATTGAGGGCCCTCTGCTGCGTGTACAGGCGCTGCAGCATAGCCAAGGTGGAGTTCCAGCGGGTGGGCATGTCACAGATGAGGCGGTGTACCGGCAGGTGAAACTCACGCTGCACTTCGGCCAAACGTGCATTGGCACTGTACGACCGCCTGAAGTGACTGCACACCCTTGCCATCCTTAGCACATCCTGCATTCCCGGGTACGAGTTAAAAAACCGCTGTACCACGAGATTCAGGACATGCGCCAGGCATGGCACATGGGTTAACTTTCCCTGACGAAGGGCAGCCAGGAGGTTTGACCCATTATCAGTAACCACCATCCCATGCAGCTGGCGTGGTGTCAACCACCTCTGGGCCTGTGCCTGCAGAGCCCCAAGAATCTGAGTGGCAGTGTGCTGCCTGTCCCCTAGACACACAAGCTGCAGCACTGCGTGACACCTTTTGGCCTGAGACATAGAATAGCCCTTTGAACGCTTACGTGGTACCTCATCATATTCAAAGGACCATTCTGCAGAGGAGGGCATGGAGGAGGTAGAGGAGGAGGAGCAGGAGGGGGTAGAAGTGATCGATCTACCCGGATCAGCGACACCACCAGCTGTTTGCAGACGTGGGGGCAACACTGGCTGCAGCACCGAGCCCTGGCTACAAACCCTTCCGCTGGCAAGCAGTGTCACCCAGTGAGCAGTGACAGAAATGTACCGTCCCTGCCCATGTTTGCTTGACCAAGTGTCAGCCGTCAAGTGTATCTTACGGCTGACTGACTTGGCCAGGGACGACACTACATTGCCTTCCACATGTTGGTATAGGGATGGCAGGGCCTTACGGGAAAAGTAATGCCGACTTGGCACCTGCCACTGTGGAACTGCACATTTTGCGAAGTCACGGAAGGGAGCAGACTATACCAGGTTAAATGGTAATAGTTGCAGAGCCAGTAGTTTAGCCAAACTACTGTTTAGACGCTGGGCATGTGGGTGGCGGGGAGTATACAGTTTTTTTTTCGTTCCAGCATGTGTGGAATCGAAATTTGGCGTCTAGATGTTACAGCTGGTGGTGTGCTGGAGGTAGATGCGACACTGCCTGCTATATCATCATCCCTGTCAGTGGAGGCTACCAACAGGTGACGAGTGACTATAGCAGGGCCAGGAACAGACTGATGTGCAGGTGGAGCAGGTGGAGCATGAGGAGGAGCGCGAGGAGGACTAGGAGGCCGACTGACCAATCTTTGGCCCTTTTGTGGGTTCTTTAAATGCTCCTGCCAACGGGCCGAGTGGTGGGTTGTCAAATGCCTGTTTAGGCAGCTTGTACCCAGGTGGTTGACATTTCTGCCTTGTTTTATACCCTTCTTACAAATCTTGCAGATCGCAACTGTTTTGTCTGCATGGGATGTCTCAAAAAAGTCCCAGCAAGATGAGGTGTGTATAGTGGCCCAGGAGACAACAGGTGCGGCCTTAGATGGAGCGGGCCGTCTGCTCTCCCCTCTTGCTTGCTCTGCCTCCTCCTCAACCTCAGATCCAACATCTGACTCCATCAAAGACTGAGCATCAGGCCTGGCCTGGGAGACAACAGGTGCGGCCTTAGATGGAGCGGGCCGTCTACTCTCCCCTCTAGTTTGCTCTGCCTCCTCCTCAACCTCAGACCCAACATCTGACTCCATCAAAGACTGAGCATCAGGCCTGGCCCGGGAGACAACAGGTGCGGCCTTAGATGGAGCGGGCCGTCTGCTCTCCCCTCTTGCTTGCTCTGCTTCCTCCTCAACCTCAGACCCAACATCTGACTCCATCAAAGACTGAGCATCAGGCCTGGCCCGGGAGACAACAGGTGCGGCCTTAGATGGAGCGGGCCGTCTGCTCTCCCCTCTTGTTTGCTCTGCCTCCTCCTTAAACTCAGACCCAACATCAGACTCCATAAAGGACTGAGCATCAGGCTGGAGTAGATGGCTGACACTGTGGTCAAACAGCTCAGCTGACTCCTCTGTCATGTCTGAAGCTGGGTCTAAGGGAGGATGTGAGGTGGACATGGACTCATCTGTATTTGTTCTGCCAACTGCAGAAGACTGACCACTGTTCTCTGCCTGGGTCACTGTAGTTGCAGATGATGCAGATGATGAGGGTTTGGTCATATAGTCCACCACCTCCTGTACATACTGTGGACGTATAGCTTGGCCACTGCCGGAGAACAATCCAAATGGTGGCCTGGCTGAGGACTGACCACCACGTCCACCCCTGCCTCTAGACACCCTAGAAGCTGTGCCCCTTTCCGCAGCAGGGCCACGTATGCCTTTTCTTGGTCTACCAGGCATATTTGTCCCTGATGCGTTGGCAGCTGTGTGCGGTGAAAAACGCACACTGCTATGCGACCCTCGGTTGTCGCTGGATACAGCACAGCAGATGCGTGTCACGCACAGTTGCAAAGGCTTTTGCACAGTGGACCTAACCGCTTTGAACAACAGGCGTTAGGTTGTCACTGATGCGTTGTCAACTGTGTGCGGTGAAAAATGCACACTGCTATGCGACCCACAGTTGTCGCTGGATACAGCACAGCAGATGCGTGTCACGCACAGTTGCAAAGGCTTTTGCACAGTGGACCTAACGCTTTGAACAACAGGTGTTAGGTTGTCACTGATGCGTTGTCAACTGTGTGCGGTGAAAAACGCACACTGCTATGCGACCCACAGTTGTCGCTGGATACAGCACAGCAGATGCGTGTCACGCACAGTTGCAAAGGCTTTTGTACAGTGCACCTAACGCTTTGAACAACAGGCGTTAAGTTGTCACTGTATTTTGCTGCCTAGCAAGCACGTACACCTGCTGTGATACAGCAGCACTGTGCCACGTGCTCACTAAACAGAACCCTCACACTTTCCCTACAGAAACTCAATTTTTAAATATAACTAATGTAGTACAAAGTTCCCTAACTACACTAGATATCCCTTTCCACTAAATAGAAAGCTCCATACAGCAGAAGACTGACACTGTCCCTTAAGTTTTTTTTTTTTTTTGTAACTCTAAGAACCAGCACAATTGCTGTATCTAACTACACTGGCTGTAAGCTAAATACAATTCTGCTATATGGAGCTTTAGAATCACTCGATATGTAGGAAATGTAGTGTAGCAAAGCAGGAGTCAGAGAACTGCTTCAACTCTCTTCAACAGGATCTGGATAACTGTGCTAGGGGTTAGGTGGGGCCATCTTATATAGTGTGGGGCGTATTCCCCCTCATTGGCTTTTGCAGATGTTTCTGGGCCAATCACAGGCTTTTAAAGACCAGTTCCTGTCCCAGTGCATTTTGGGCGGTTCTGGTGGCCGAATACCGAACTTTTGCCGCAAAAAGTTCGGTATTCGGCCGAATATCGAACATCCAACCCGAACCGTTCGATCATCCCTACTCAACAGGAGCAACAGCCCAGGAAAGCAAATACCAACAGCCAGGGACCCATTAAAAAACAAGGGTCCTTCATGGCACTGCCGCACTGAGAACCTCGCGGCCAAGGAGGCATCAGCTGATGCCAGAACATCTACTTTGTAGGATTTGCAAAAAGTGTGCACCGACGACCAAGTCGCAGCCTTGCACACCTGGGCCACAGAGGCCCGATGCCAATAGGCCCAGGACGCACTCACAGATCTGGTAGAGTGCACCTTAACAGGGAAGGGTGGAACCCGTTCCTTCAAAGCATATGCCTGTTCAATGGTCTGTCTGATCCATTTGGCAATAGTCGCTGCAGATGCAGCCTTGCCCTTCCGAGGTCCCTCAGGAAGGACAAAGAGTGAGTCCGTCTTCCGAAAGGACTCCGTAGACGACAGGTAAACCCTGATCGCCCTGACAACATTCAAGGAATGCAGAGCAACCTCCTTAGGATGCTTAGGCTTCGTACAAAGCGAAAGTAGGACAATGTCCTCATTAATGTGGAACTCAGAGACCACCTTAGGAAGAAAGGAGGGATGCGGACGCAACACCACCTTATCCCGGTGAATCACCAAGTATGGAGAACGGCAAGATAACGCTGCCAGTTCCGACACCCTGCGAGCCGAAGTGATCGCCACAAAAAGGCAACCTTGACATAGACCTTGTGGGAATAACAGAGACTTGGTTCGACCCCTCACATGACTGGCTGGCCAATATCCAAGGGTATTCGGTGTACCGGAAGGACAGGGTAGGAAAAAGAGGGGGAGGGGTATGTCTCTATGTCAAGAACAATATAAAGGTGATAGAAAGGAGTGACATTACGGATGGGATGAGCATGGATTTAGAATCTGTGTGGGTTGAACTCCATAGGGAAGGAGAAAAGGGAAAAGTAGTTTTGGGGGTTTGCTATAGGCCACCTAACCAAGGGAAGGAGGTAGAGCTGGAATTTTTAGCACTTTTGGGTAAAGTGGCAAGATTGGGATCAGTCATCATATTGGGGGACTTCAATTATCCCGACATTGACTGGGATGAGGGGACTGCACACTCTCAGAAGGCCCGTCTATTCACGGAAACCTTACAGGACAACTACATGTCACAGTTGGTGGATTCCCCTACCAGAGAAAACGCAGTCCTGGATTTATTGATCACTAATGACCCAGACATAATCTCGGAGGTAGGAGTCCAGGACAACCTGGGCTCTAGCGATCACAGGATGATCACATTTAGTATAAATAACAATATAACAAGGCAAGTTGGGAACATAAGAACCCTAAACTTCAGAAGGGCAAACTTTCCAAAATTGTACTCATTGATGGAAAGGGTAAACTGGGACCAAACCCTGGGATCACTGACCACAGAGGAAAAATGGGAATGCTTTAGGAACATATTAAGCAAATGCATCTTGCAGTGCATTCCTATGGGAAATAAATTTAGAAGAGACAAAGCCAAACCTGACTGGCTAAACCGTAGCGTTAAAAAACTTATTAGGGGAAAAAAATTGGCCTTCAAGAAATATAAATCAGAGGGCACAGTATCGGCTTTTGAGCAATACAAGGAGGCTAATAAGAAAAATAAACAAGAAATCAAGATGGCTAAAATCAACTTTGAGAGACAAATAGCGAAGGATAGTAAAAAAAAACCAAAGAAATTCTTTAAATCTATCAACAGCAAAAAAACTAGGGCAGAGCACATTGCACACATAATTAACGATGATGGGGGGATGGTTACAGAGGACACTGAAAAAGCAACCGTGCTGAATGCTTTTTTCTCGTCAGTCTTTACACAGGAAAAGGAGGGGTACACTGACCATGACTGTATGGTTAGTAGTAATACACAGGACTTGCCACTATGGCTAACAGAGGGTGAAATCAGGGAAAGGCTGGATAAACTTAACACAAACAAATCACCAGGCCCGGATGGCGTACATCCAGGAGTACTCAAGGAACTCAGTAAGGTTATATCTAGACCACTGTTCCTGATCTTCTTTGCTGACAGTATTAGGACAGGAGATGTACCAAGGGATTGGAGGAAGGCTAACGTGATTCCGATATTCAAAAAGGGGCAGAGGCATATCCCGGGAAATTATAGGCCTGTCAGTTTGACATCAATAATATGTAAACTTCTGGAGGGGATGATAAGGGACTATATCGTAGAGTATGCTAAAGACAACAACATCATCAGCAGTAATCAGCACGGGTTTACAAATGGGCATTCTTGTAAAACCAATCTCTTAGCATTCTAGGAGGAGGTGAGCTGTGAGCTAGATAGGGGCAGACCAGTGGATGTGGTGTACTTGGATTTTTTTTTTTTTTCAAAACAATTTATTGAGAAAAAGGTAAAGAGCATTACATGAAATGAAATAGAAACAAAAAGAACACAATACACTCGGAAATAGCATATTTCAATATAAAAGAAACAGTACAAAATAATACATATCAGCCTATAAACAGCATGAGAGGAGAGAGTCTCCCTAACAAGTGTAGGCATCATGAGGTCCACAGGAACAGAGGGCGGCATAGAAATTAGCATATTGAGACAAAATCACCTCAAGCTGCCCAGGCAGGGCAGGGTATAGCCAGGGACACAGGCAGGACGTGTAAAGGCACAACTGAAAAGGCCGCAAGCATAGGCGTGCGCACAGGGTGTGCCGGGTGTGCCTGGGCACACCCTAATCACCTAGGGCACATTAGCATTATCGCTCTGTTTGCCAGTGAGGAGATGGGAAAGATCTCCCTCGGACCTGCTCTGCCATAAGAGAAGTGCCACACACTTCTTTTTCACTTTGCCAGCAGGGAGAGTAATGTACCGGGGCCATATACATGTAGGCAAACACATGCATGTGTATTTAAACTTTGGGGTGCACACACTAATGCAATAGGCTGCGCACACCTATGGCCGCAAGGAGCAAGTGTCCCATGGGGAGGGGACCAAGCACAACGTCCTCCCCCAGCACGGGGTCCAGCGACCGTAACCATGAGGGGAATTAGGTGAGAGGGGGGGTAGAGCTACAAGGCACATCGTAAGAAGGCGTTCATAGAAGGTGTGGGGAGTTCTCGTTAATTGGCATGACCAACTAGCAAAGAGCACAGAGGACAAGGGAGGGAGGGCAACGCATGATAGGGAGTGGAGGGAAAGGGGGTGAAAGGGGTGGAAGAAGAGGGGGGAGAGAAGAAGTGAGAGAGAGAAAAAAAAAAAAAAGGGGGGGGGACCTACACATGCACACCAAATGAATACATACCACAACACCAGGGTGGGGGGGGGGAGAATGGTAATCATAGGCAGGTCAAGTGGTATCAAAAGAGGCCACTGAAAGAAAGGGCAAGCAGATAATAGTAGTTTATTCAATGGCTGAGCGTGGAAAATTCCAGGGTGCTGACGAAGTGAAGCCAGCATGCCCATTTCTTATGGTATTTAGCGGGGGTGTCTTGGGCAATATGGATGAGTTCTTCCATCTCCGCTATGGCTGTCACCCTGCGGAGCCACTGTTTGATTGTCTGAGGTAGCGTAGAGTTCCACAACACTGGAATACATTGTCTTGCTGCGTTGAGCATGTGGATCGCCAATGCCTTAGTGTAAGAAGCATGCGAGGCAGAAGTATGGTGCAGAAGGAAATGAGCTGACGAGAATTCCAAGGAGTATGTGGTAACCTGTGTGGTTATTCTATGCACTTCTTGCCAGAAAGAGGACAGCTTCGGGCAAGACCACAAGATATGGAGAAGGGATCCAGTAGCAGATGAACATCTCCAGCAAGTGGAGGGGACAGAAGGGAAAAATTTGTGCAAATGCGTTGGGGTACGATACCACCGGGATACAATTTTGTATCCATTCTCTTGAGTAGACACATTCCGGGAGCATTTGTGATCCTTTATAAAAAATTGTTCCCATTCCTCTTCCGAGAACGAGCAGGATAGTTCCTCTTCCCAGGCAGCGCACCGTTTATGCACAGCCTGACCAGATTGCGCAAAGAGAAGGGAGTGGGTGATCGATACAAGTTTGCGAAGAGGACCCTCTTGCTGACAAAGATCATCAAATGGAGACGGGGAGTTGTGCATGGGAATTTGCGGGTAAAAGACACAACAAAGTGGCTGAGGAGAAGAAAGGCCCAAGGTGGGATAGGAGGGCATTTGGCTTTTTCCGCGATGGAGGCAACAGGATAGAGCTGCTTGCCATCACTGACGTGGTGAATACGCAAATGTGCATCAGGCCAATGTTCGGCAAGGTAAGTGCGGAGCATTCCCGGGTGGAAATCAGGGTTCAGTCTGATTGGGGTCATAGGGCCCAAGGGCGCCAAGATCGCTGTCGCTTTACTCGCCCGTTGGAAGGTACGAAGCGTCGAACTAATTAAGGGATGCTGCCACAATTCAGTTGGGACCAAGGACGTCTTGATCCACGGAATCGTGGATAGGTCGAGAGTGGTGTAGCCGTCTTCAATAGAGACCCAGTCTTTAAAGGGTTTATGGACATTCCAGTCAACAATTCTTGTGAGATGACAGGCAATGTGGTATTTGCGGATGTCGGGAAGTCCAATCCCCCTTTATGCTTGGGTAGGGACAGAAGATCATAATGAATGCGAGGTCGCTTGTGTTGCCAAAGGAACGATGTCGTCAGTTGTTTATAAGTGTGGAAGAATGGCTTCGGGATAGACACCGGGATGGTCTGGAGGACATAAAGTAGCCTAGGCAAGATGTTCATCTTGTGAACCGCCGCCTGCCCGAACCAAGAGATTGGAAGCTTAGTCCAGGCGGACAAGTCAGTTTTAATTTGGGCAAGAATCGGGGGAAAGTTGCGGGCAAACAAATGGCGAAGGTCGGAAGGGAGCTGAATCCCCAAATATGTAAGTGAATCACTTTGCCAGACAAAGGGGAAATTGTCTCGACAGTGTTGCACAGCCGATGAGGGTAACGTCATGTTGAAGGCGAAGGATTTGGAGAAATTTATTTTAAGATTGGACAGGAGAGCAAATTGTCGAAATTCCTTCATAACCGCAGGGAGGGAAGTAACGGGTTTCCGTAAGGAATAGGAGGAGGTCGTCCGCGTAGGCAGCCACCTTATATTCCGTACCCGCGAAGCGAATACCGCGGATGGTTCGTTATTCCTGATGCTATTGAGGAAGGGCTCCAGAGTGAGCACAAAGAGGATCGGGACAAGGGGCACCCCTGTCTGGTCCCGTTACCGATGGGGAAGGCATTCGACAGGGTGTCATTAACCCGGACTCGAGCTCGTGGGTCCGCATAAAGGGACATAATGAAGTTGAGAATACGACGGCCAAGGCCTCATGCAGTCAGGGCCACCTCCAGGTAGTCCCAAGAGACTCTGTCGAATGCCTTCTCTGCATCCAGTGATAGAAGGAAGCCGTGTTGCTTGGTTGTGGAGAGGGCATGGTGAAGGTTGATCGCTTTAATGGTGTTATCCCTGGCCTCTCGACCAGGGATAAAGCCAACTTGGTCCGGATGGATGCCCTTGGAGAGGAGTGGGAGAAGCCTATTCGCCAAAACTTTGGCGAAAAGTTTCACGTCAACATTTAGCAATGAAATCGGTCGGTAGCTGGAAGGGGAAGCCCTTCTTTTGGTATGACCACAATGTGGGCTTCGAGCATGCAGGGGGGCAATGAGGTTTCCGGGGAAAGGGAGTTGAACACCGCCAAGAAAGGGGAGGATAAGACATCGGCAAACCATCGGGTCCGGGACTCTTGTTAGGTTTCATTTGCTTAAGAGCATTGGTCCATTCAAGTGGGGAAATGGAAGCATCTAAGGTGGCGCTAAAATCCTGGGAAACAGTCTGAGACAGGTTTTGTGCAAGAAAGTCCGCAATAACGCGGGGCCTATTAGCTGGGTTCGGGGAGGATGAATCCGCCCTCGGCAGGTTATAAAGCTGGCGATAGAAGTGTTCGAATTCACCCGCGATATCCCTGTTGTTCGTCACCTTCGCTCCAGAGGGGGAGCAGAGGTGGTGAACTACCGTTTTGGCTTTCCTAGCGTGTAGGGCCTGAGCGAGAAGACAGCCCCTCTTATTGCCGTATTCGTAGAAAAGATTCTGCGATAAAGAAAGCTCCTGCGAGTCCGTCTATCCAATTCGGATTGGAGGCCTTCTCGGGCCTCTGTGAGAGCCGAAAGAGCGTCCTGTGCCAAGGACCGTTTATGTACCCGTTCCAGGGCAGAGATTTGAGAAAGGTCGCTTCCCGCTGTTTCCGCAGGGCCGAAGAAAGAGCTATAAGCTTGCCTCTGATCACACATTTGTGAGCAGCCCATTGAGTCAGCAGAGAGGTGTCGGGGGTAGCATTGTCACGAAAATAGTCCTGAAGGGTAGAACGTACTTCCGAGAGCCTAGCCGCATCCGTCAGTAAAGAGGAGTCCAGCCGCCACACCCGATCGCGAGGCGTACAGAGAGGCAGCGATAAGGTCATGGTGACCGAGTTGTGATCCGACAGGACAGCCGTTTCAATGGAAGCGTCGGTGAGATACGTGAGAGCAGTCTGGGAGAGGAACAGATAGTCTATCTGAGAGTATTTACAATGAAGCGGAGAGAAAAATGTATAGTCTTTGTCCCGCGCACGTAAAGTGCGCCAAGAGTCGTGTAGTTGTAAAGACTGTAAGCTCAGTCGAATCTGTTTCAGAGCCCTGTAAGGGAGGCAGGAGGTGCCGGAAGAAGTGTCCAGTAAGGGGTCTAGGAGGACGTTAAAGTCTCCCCCAAAAATCAGAGTGCCCTTCTGAAACGGGATCAGTTCCGAAGCAACCATCCTAAAGAAAGAGACTTGGGAGGAGTTTGGGCTATAAACAGTAGCCAAGGTAATCTGAAAATTGTGAAGAGAGCCCCTCAGAAAGAGGTATCGGCCGTTGGGGTCCGCTAGGGAGTCCGTTATGGACAGCGGGATCGATTTAGCCACAAGGATCGAGACCCCCTTGGTCCGCGAGTCAGGTGAGGGGGCATGAAACACTGTAGGATAGTATTTGTTATAGCATCGATGTACGGAATCCGATCGAAAGTGGGTCTCCTGAAGGAGGACCACATCCGCCCGAAGCCTACGCAAGTGTGTCAATATCGAAGAGCGCTTTTGAGGCGTATTAAGGCCCTTGACATTCAGGGAGACTATTTTCAAAAGCTGGGTGTCAGAACGGGCTGGATGGGGACAGGGCATCCTGCAAGACAGCAGAGGGGAAACAAACACAAGGACTGACGACAAGGAAGACGAGAGACAAGTGACCAAAACAAACAAAACACAACAGACAAACAAGCAAACACACACAAAAAAAAAGAAGGGGGGAGGGGAGGAGGGAGACGGAAGAAGGCTAGGAGAGGGAGCGATAGAGAGATCAGAAGGAGGCAAGTGGGATAAAAGAGGGGGGGTGAGGGAAGGTAGGAAGGAAGAGAGGGTAAGGCACTAAATCTGAGGGTACTGGTAGACCTGCTACGTCACCCGATGAGGAAGAGGATATCAGGGGGAAGTATCGGATATGAGTCGGGAGAGGAGAAATCCTCTGCCGTTGGGGAGAGTGGAAGGAAAGGAGACCAAGAGTGGAGGTCAGCACCAGGCACCTGTAGGGCCATTGAAAGCTGCAGAGGGGTAGCCAGATCACAGCCATAAAAGTGATGTAAGGGGATGGGCAGACTAGAGTACGTAGACAGGAGAACGCAGGCAAATGGTGTGGAGACTAAAGGCAGGGACAGGCAGGCAAGCACCAGGGGAGAGGAGTTGTACAAGGACTGTTAGGTGGTACTAAACAAGCTCTAAAAGGGAGTGAAGGGTAGCGTGGATAGGCTGCAGAGCAAATAGGTATAGGTGGGGGAGTCATTCAAGGCGCAGGGAGTGGGGAAGTGGCGCCTCGGAGAGGCGAAGGAAGGAGGGAGGGGAAGGGAAAGGAGGGGGGGGGGAGGGAGAGGAGGGGGTGGGGGGGAAGGGGAAGGGGGGGAATCAAGCGATAGGCCTCTGCAGTTCAAGTACTAATGGAAATACCCAGGGTAGAGGGGAGGGAGCCAAAAAGTCAGTGAAATCATAACCTGGCTAGGCATCAGGATGGCACCTGGAGTACCCACCCTAGTGGCAGCGGACGAACAGCAAAACAAACCAATGCAAGTAAAATAAGCAGTAAGCAGAGGAATAAACCTAGACCATCGATACCGGTGAGTACTGTCTAGTAACAAATGGAGGTTGGGCCGAAAGGTTAAAAACAGAAAACAAAAACAGCGCCCAAAAAGCAGACACGGGCCATGTAACGTCCCATAGCATCCTCCATCTATTAGTAGCAGCAGGGAACAGTAGGTGGGCCAGAAGAGCTGGCCATGGAAAACATAGGTAACAGCGTGTAAAATGTCACACATGAAGGGGCGGGACCGAGCTGCGCTCCACCGTCCGGCCAGGGGGTCACGGTGATTTGCGGCCCCCTGGCATTCAGGCAGGGCACAGACGCTCCCGCCCACCATGTAGGCCCCTACAGCACGATTCCATGTATACCAACTTCCAAACCCGCATTTCCCCTCCCCACCCGCCCACAGTCACCCCAGCCACGGGAGGGGGGGGGGCCAGGAGAACCCACGCGGCGCGCATGGATGACCTGCTCACTTACATACAGTGATGAGATAGCTGCCGATAGTGGGCAATCCCCGGACCCCCCCCATCCCCCCCCATCCCCCCCCCCCCGTGCACACAGCGATCATTCAGAAGCGAGCAGTGTGAGGAAAACACAAAATACTGTGGGAGCAGCCCCGCAAATTAGAAACCCATTCAGAAAAGTATTCCAGAGTCTAAGTGTAAGCAGGGGAAGCATCACCAAAGGCGACCAGGTATCCAAGATCTTCAAGCAGGAATGTAACAGGCATAGAGGGATGAAACCGGGGAGCGTCCAGGCAGGCAATCCTCAAACCAAGGCAAGGAGTAATCCGTAGGGGAGTAAAGCGAATGTCGGCATAGCTCCGGGCGGAGCGCGGGGGGGGGGGGGAGCAGGGTCACGGATAGTTGCAGAGGGCTCCAGACCATCAAAGGGAGACGAGAGCAGGAGGGAGTCCACATGAACCACCAGCATGGTCATCCAGGGGACGGGACCGGAGGCGGTAAGTGATCCAGGGTGAGGAACAGCAGAGACAAACCAGGCAGGGAAATGTCATCAGGAAGTCACATAGTCAGGAGGAGCTGCAGACATAAGGCTCGCATACATTCCATGGCCGTGAAAACAGAGGGAGAGAGTAGTAGAGTGAAAACCAGTAACTGGAGAGTCACGACAGCACTCACCGGTAAGGATCCCCACGATTAAAGCGTACGGCGTGCCCTCCTGTGATCAGGAGACGTGGTAGGGCTGCCATTGCGGGGTGCTTCGTCCCCCCTGACTGGAGGAGGAGAAGCTGGGCATGCTCTGCAGCGACGGATGCTGTAGTTCCCCGCTGGTTGTATACCATCCATGGAGGTGGCTCTGCGAAGGGGGGATAAGAGAAATTCGCTGTACCAGTCCGGTAAATCAGTGTAGGGGATATCCAAAGTGGAGCAAAAATGTTCCAGGTCCTCCGGGACACGGAGAACGGCCGTGCGGCCTTGGGAGGTAGCAGAGAGTCCAAACGGGAATTTCCATCTATAAACTATGGCCCTGGAACGTAACTCATCCAACAGCGGGCGCAGCTCCCTCCTCCGCTGCAGAGTGATGTTGGACAAATCTTGGAACATTTTGATCTCTGCCCCCTGAAAAGCAATATGGCGGCGAATCCGGGCATTACGAAGGACATCTTCCTTTAGTTGGAAATTGGCGAGACAACACACCACATCCCTAGGGGGATCGGTATCTCTACCCCTAGGTCTCAGGGCCCTGTGGATGCATTCCAGGGCAACCGGAGTGTCTGGGGACCTGCCCAAAAGGTCGTTGCAAATGGAAGTGACCGCCTGGGGGAGATTCTGGTGCTCTACGCTTTCGGGGATCCCATGGACCCGGAGGTTCTTCCGCCTCCCCCGGTTATCTAAATCCTCCACATTCCGGTTCAAGTCCCGCAGCAGGGAAGCATGAGATTCAGTTACTTGCTGAACGTGGCAGAGGGAAGCATCATGGCGTGCTGTGGTGATCTCCACCTCCTCCACCCGCAGAGTCATGGCCTGGACTTCACTCTGGAGCTCCGCAATAACTGCCGACAGGGCGGCTTTGATGTCCGCTGCCACTAGCTGGAGATCCTTGAAGGAGAGAGAAGCCGGCGGAGTAGAAACGTCCAAGGTAGGGGAACGAGCCCTGGCGCCGGATGGTAGTCTGCTCAGCGAGCGGGAGCGAGAGCGCGGAGTGGAAGAGGGAGTAGGCCTCTGTGTGTTCCCCGCCTGAGACCGGAATAGTTCAGGGATACCGCGGCTCAGCTGAGTCTCTGGTTCCCGCGGAGTTCGGGAACGGGTGGCGGAACTGCTCCGGGAGGTACTCCCCATGTTGAAATAGCAAGTCAGGGTGTGAGTCGGCTACGCTGTGTAAAGATCAGGCCTCGAGGTGCAGGAGCTCGGTACTAAGCGGCCATCTTGGATCGGGACCGGTGTACTTGGATTTCTCTAAGGCGTTTGATACAGTTCCCCACAAGCGCTTAATTAATAAAATAAGGTCTGCAGGTATCGACAGCAGGGTTTGCTCTTGGATACGAAACTGGCTAAAAGGCCGTGTCCAAAGGGTGGTAATAAACAGCGCATACTCAGACTGGTCTGAGGTAGTAAGCAGGGTGCCCCAGGGCTCAGTCCTGGGACCAACCTTGTTCAATTTATTCATAAACAGCATTGAGGACGGGATCAGTAGTTCGTTATCAGTTTTTGCAGATGACACAAAATTGGCCTGGGCAATAACTACACAGCATGAAGCAGATATCCTACAGAATGACCTGGACAAAATAACGTGGGCAACGACATGGCAAATGAGGTTTAACATGGAGAAGTGTTTTGCACTTGGGGACAAGAAACATAAAAACACAATACACGTTAAGAGGGGAACCCTTGGGGGAATCAAAAATGGAGAAAGATCTGGGAGTCTTGGTTGATGATAGATTAGGCAACAGCATGCAATGTCAAGCGGCAGCCAAAGCCAGCAGATTATTAGCATGCATAAAGAAAGGGATGTATTCCAGAGATAAGACTATAATCCTTCCACTTTATAAAACTCTGGTCTGACCGCATCTGGAGTATTCTGTACAGTTCTGGCCGCCAGTCCTCAGGAGGGATGTGTTGGAGCTGGAGAGAGTCCAGAGAAGGGCAACTAAACTGATTAGGGGGTTGGAGGATCTTAACTATGAAGAGCGGCTGCAATCACTCGATTTATTCTCCCTGGAGAAGAGACGTCTGAGGGGGGACATGATAGCAATTTATAAATATCTTAATGGGGATCTCAGCTTAGAAAAAAAACGGTTCATTCGAAGGAATTGCATGAGGACTCGAGGACATACAATGCGTTTAGAGGAGAAGCGTTTTAACCTCAGGCAACGAGGAGGGTTCTTTACTGTTAGGGCTACAAGATTGTGGAATTGTCTACCACAAGAGGGGGTTTCTGCGGGAAGTATGGTGGCTTTCAAAAGACTCTTAGACTTACATCTCAAGGATCAGGACATTAAGGGCTATGCAAGATGATTACGGCCACACACACCTACACAGGTTGAGCTGGATGGACGATTGTCTTTATTCAACCTCACCTACTATGTAACTATGTAACCTTCTTAGACAGCAGAGGCAACAATATATCCCGAATGTTTTCAAAGGGAGCACGCTGTAACACGGACAGAACCAAGTTCAAGTCCCATGGAGGTAAAGGCTCCTTCCTGGGAGGAGCCAAATGTCGCACGTCTTGAATGAAGGTGTGAACCAGAGAATGAGACGCCACAGGGCGTTGAAAAAGAATAGCAAGTGTGGACACCTGGCCCTTGATCGTGGCCAGCGCCAAGCGCTGGTCCACACCAGACTGGAGGAAGGCCAAAACTCTCGACACCGAGTACGAGCGAGGGGAGAACCCCCTGGACTCACACCAGGCAAAATAAGCCTTCCAGGTACGGTAATAGATTTTACCAGAGGAGGTTTTTCTAGCCTTGACAAGGGTAGGAATGACCTCAGAGGAGAGACCCCTGTCCCTCAGGACCTGGGTCTCAACAGCCAGGCCGTTAAAGCCAGCGACTGTAAAGCAGGATGGAAGATCAGGCCCTGAGACAGGAGATCTTCCCGCAGAGGCAGCCGCCACGGAGGCGCCACTGCCAGGTGAACAACGTCGGCGTACCAGGACCGGCGTAGCCAGTCCGGAGCCACCAGAATCACCAGGTGCAGTTCCGAGACTAACCTGCGGAGGAACCTGGATAGCAACTGAATCAGAGGAAAGGCATACATCAGACGATACTGATGCCAAGGGGCCACCAACGCATCCGAGGCGTCCGCCAGCGGATCGTGCGTTCTTGCCACAAACCTTTCCACCTTTCGGTTTAGCCGAGATGCGAACAGATGCACGTCCGGGGATCCACACTTCTCACACAGCATTTGGAAGACCTCCGGGTGTAGGGACCATTCCCCCTGGTCCAGGGTCTGGCGGCTCAGATAGTCGGCCTGCCAATTCTCCACACCCGGAATGTGAACTGCTGAGATTGCCGGGACATGAGTCTCGGCCCAAGACAGAATGTCGTTCGCCTCCCGGGCCGCCCGAGCACTCCTGGTGCCCCCTTGGTGGTTGATGTAAGCCACCACGGTAGCATTGTCCGTCTGTACCCGGACAGGACGGCCCCGAAGACGGTCTGACCACTGGAAGAGACAGAGTTTTATCGCTCGCAATTCCAGCACATTTATCGGGAGGGAGGACTCCTCCTTTGACCAAGTGCCCTGGGCAGACAGGTTGCCCAGGACTCCACCCCAGCCCGACAGGCTGGCATCCGTGGTAATCACCGTCCACACCAACGGATGGAAGGAAGGACTTGCCTTCCGCCACAGACGGGGACCGGAGCCACCACAGAAGAGCCAATCTGGTCGGACGACTCAAGGAGACACTCAGATCCAGGGACTGAGGCAGTCTGTCCCACCTGGCCAGGATCTCTGCCTGGAGAGCCCGCGTGTGAAACTGAGCAAAGGGTATCGCCTCGAAGGCCGATACCATCAACCCCAGGCCCCGTATACAGGTCCTGAGTGACGAGGATGGGTTGTCCCTGAGGGACCTGATCTCCTCCTGCAAAGTCCGGAGCTTGTCCTCTGGCAAGAACACCTTTGCCTGAGCAGAGTCCAGAATCATTCCCAGATAGGGAAGACGAACCAATGGAGACAACGTCGATTTCTGAACAATGGTGGTCTATCCAAACTCCTGGAGCGTCTGTACCGTGGTGGACAGATTGCGCACTAGGTCCTGGCTGGCACGTGATCTCAGAAGTAGATTGTCCAGGTAACCCAAGACCGCAATGCCCTGTGCCCTCAGCAGGCCCAGAACCGGCGCCACAAACTGGTAGTGGTCCTCTGCGATAGCAAACCGAAGGTACCGCTGATGACCCTTGAAAATGGGGACGTGCAGGTACACATCTTTTAGATCTATCGAGGCCAGGAATTCTCCTGGACTCAAGGAGGCCACCACCGAACGGAGAGACTCCATACGGAACTTCCGAACACGCACGAATCGGTTCAGCGCTTTCAGGTCCAGAATAGGAAGCAATTTGCCCTCCTTTCTGAGCACAGTGAACAGATTTGAATAAAACTTCCGAAACCTGTCCCAATGAGGCACTGGGACAATCACCCCCTGAGCAAGAAGGTCCTGGACCACCTGGTGCAGGTCCTGCAGACCCCCCGGAGGCAAATGAAGATTTGAGGGAAAGAATCTGTCCACCGGCCGGGAAAGGAATCCGATCTTGTACCCCGATCAAATGATTTCCTGAACCCACCTGTCCGATATCCGGAGCAGCCAGGGTTGGAGGAAACCGCGCAAACGTCCCCCCCACCCCTGAAATGGGTGAGGGCGCCCCTTCAGGCAGAGGCGGACTGACCCCCCGAACCGGCATTGCCTGACTTCTGCTTACCCGCTCAGGGCTTTTTCTGGCTGCCCTGGGCCTTGAAGGGCTTGCCCTTGGATTAGTTCCAAAAGGCACGAAAGGACCCCTTCAGTGGATCTAGGCGCAGAACCCCGCTTGCCACGAAAGGACTTGTTCTTCGGGTTCTGGGGCAGCAAAGTGCTCTTGCCCCCCGTGACGCCTTTCACCAGGGTATCTAACGCCTCGCCAAAAAGGCGAGAGCCAGCATAAGGAAAATCAGCAACTGTTTTCCGCAAGGACTGGTCAGCCGACCAGCTCTTTAGCCATATCAGTCGCCGGTTAAGTACAGAGACACTAGAGAGGCGTGCTACTAAGGGGGCCTCATTTAAGGCCGCATCACACAGATACATGATTCCTTGGTGGATTTGATCCACCATTTCCAGCCAGGCAGGCGGAACATCATCAGACACGAGGTTGCTCCTAAGCACCTTAGTCCAATCAGCCACCGCCTGAGCCACCAAAACGGACGCGAAAATGGGTCTGAGCAACGAGCCCGCCACCGTATAGGAATGGCGGGCTAGAGACTCCAACCGCCGATCCGTGGGATCCCGGAAAACCGGGGTATCCTCAGAAGGAACCAAGGTAACCTTGTTTAACACGGCCACAATGTGATCCACCTGTGGAGGCACACACCATCATGATTCCGTAGCCGGTGCAAAGGGATGAAGCAATTTGAACTGACTAGGCACCAGGAATGGACGTTTTAACGTGCGCCACATTTCATTAACAGTGTAATGAAATTCAGCTGGGCAGGGAAAAACCTGCGCCGACTTGCGGGTCCTGTGCGTCCCAAAACGAGGACACAACACCCGGAGGACTGGGCTCATCCTCCAAATGTAGTGTTTCCTTAACAGAAACAATTAATTCATCCATGGTCGCCCGCTCTTCAGGCGACTCCGGGGAGGAGGTATTAACCCCTTCCACCTCTGCCTCCCCCTCAGACCCCAGCGGGTCTAAGGATGAGCGAGACCCTGAAAAGGGCACGCTTGCAGAAGCAGCCATATCACCATCTAAATCAGAAGAGAGGGACAATCTGGGCCTCTTTTTAGCAGCACATTCAGCATTTCCATATTTGACACCAAAGTCGCCACTACAGCGGCCAAATCAGGTCTCAGAGGGGCCACAGGAGAACTGGGGACCCCCACCAGAGCTGGGGGGAATTTGCTGTCCTGAGAATCCATTGCTCCAGGTTACAAAATAGTGCAAGAAAGTTCGTACTGCCCCTTTAAGATCGATGCAGAGTGCGCAGCCCACCGCTACAGCTACAGTGACAAAGACCCCCCAAACAGGAGAAGAAAAAACTGAGCCAGAAGCGACAATACAGAAAGATATTGAGAGCGATAACCTGCAGAGCCCCGCAGAGTGTTGCCACAGATGTCCTGCTTCAGAGGAAAAGGAAGTGCTGCTAGAGTAGGCTGAACTTATAGGCTGCATGAACTTATAGGCTGCATAGGCTGCATGGCTGCATGAATCAAATGGTTGCCCCATAGGATTGCATGGAAGGCTCCGCCAAAATGGCCGCCGGACATGCGGTCGGAACGATCGTTCGACTACCGCAAAATGGCGGTGGATGGCACCAAAACAGCATGTAGTATTGCCCATAGAGAAGCCAAACATGCCTGCCCATACCTAAAATGGCAGACCGCGCATATTTACCCCGCTGCGGCCGCCAAACACACAGTCTGCACCCCCAACAAGCACCGAAGTGACACAGGGAAGGGGACCACCAAAAAACATACAGCACCGCAGCGCATGCACAAGCGATCCCCGCAGGGACCGCATCAGGGAGTCAAACAGGCACAGACATGGGGGACACACAGCAACACAGGACTGCCACCCAGACAGAGGCCCCACACAGAAGTACTTACCTGTACCCGATGGCGTGGGGTGCCTCTCAGAGCGGAAAGCCGCTGTCCTCATCTGACAGGGAGTGCCGTTAGCCAGGGACATGACACTGCAGCATCACAGATGTGTCCTGTGAGGTAGCTACCTCATGGCTGCATTCCTGCTGCGAACAGGGATGGGTCGTTCATAGTGCCAGGACGAACCACGGCTGAACGCTCGATGGCGGGCTGGGGGTCCATCTGACCCTCTGCCCTGGAGAACCAGGGCGGTCAGTCCGAATCCCAGCACCGCATGATCCATCTTTTTCCGAAGAGTCGACTAAAAAGTAAAAGCTGACAAAATAAACAGCTAGTAAAGTAAGAAAAAAACTGACATTTTCAAAAGAAAATCAAATAAAAGATTAGATAGGCTGAGACTGTAGCCCCAGCACAGGGAAGCCTAGCTACCCCTGACGCTAGGCAGAATGAAACTGAGTTGGGAGTGGTCACTGCAGGGGGGTATTGACCAGATGGGACAGCCCCCATGGGCGTGTATATGCAAATACCTTTGTTCTTTTGACTAAGTCTTTATGCCTAGCTACTCCTGCGGAGCGGAAGTCAATACCCAACAATGATGACTTAGAGGAGGCGGCGACTGTCGGAGGACGTAAGAGAAATTGTATGTTAGTGCAAATAAAAAAAAGTATCACGGACAGTACTCAATTCTCTATTGACAAGAGTGAAAGCACAGTCACCTAGTCAACATTTGCACCAAAACTGCCGGTAAGGAGCTCTCAGCGTCAACTGAGGAACTGCTCATTGACATACTACTTTGAGAAAAGTTCCAAACAAAGAGAAGACCTAAAAGAGTTAAGAGTTTTGCAATGTTGCCCAGCAGAGAGTCCAAAAGCATTATCCTACACGCTGGCTTTCTTTAGGAAAAGGTTTGGACCATCTGATCTACCAGTGGCCAGCTTTTCTTTTATATTTTCAGTCAAACAGTGAGAATCAGAAGTCAGCTCATATTCAGAAAAGGCTGAAAGATCCCCAAAATAAACTATATGCATGCTTTCTCCATAACGTCACACAATGCTTTGACAAATTTAAATTTGATTTTTCAAAACAAGGCACCTGTCCTCTTCAAGTTGCATCAGAGTGTACACGAGCTCCTTCATGCAATTGCAAGCAGATTTATAAAACCAAAAGGTAATGAGAGAACAAAACATTGAGGAAAACTTACCGTTCGTGTACTGGTAACAGCCTTTCTCTTAAATCCTTCCAGGACGGCCTACATATGAGAGATTGTGGCTCCGCCTCACAGGAAACACAACTAATTTGCAGCTGTTAAAAAGGTCCCACCCATCCTTGAGCTTCAGTAATAGAAAAGTACCTTTCCAACCGAACCTTCAAAGGGACACAGTTATTTAATAACATACAGTTACATATATACATATTTAACTCACCACCAACTTTGGGCGGGAAGTAGGCCGGCCGTCCTGGAAGGATTTAAGAGAAAGGCCGTTACCAGTACACTAACGGTAAGTTTTCTCCCTTCATCCTTCCAGGACGGCCAACATATGAGAGGATAATAAAGGAATCCATACTGGCCTACCTTAGGGCAGGACCACTACCTGTAAAACCTTTCTGCCAAAGGCAAGGTCTTGTTGCGACAGTACTTCCACACGATAGTGCTTTAGGAAGGTATCTTGACTGGACCAGGTAGCTGCATGGCGGATCTGTTCCCAGGATGCTCCGGCTTTTTCGGCCCAGGAAGTTGCCATGCCCCTTGTGGAATGTGCCTTTAGATTTTCTGGTGTGGGAATACCTGACACCTTATATGACATGCTAATGGCTTGCTTAATCCACCTAGAGATTGAGGGGCTTGTAATCCCCTTCTTGGTCCAGAATGTAGAACCAACAGGTGGCTAGACCTCCTAAACTCCTTGGTTCTTTCCAGATATGCAAGAAGACACCTTCTTACATCTAGGCAATGAAACTTTTGTTCCTTTGCACATCTAGGCTTTTCACAAAAAGATGGCAGGACCATCTCTTGATTCCTGTGAAAAGAAGAAACTACCTTGGGTAGGTACAGTGGGTCTGGTCTAAGAATCACTCTATCTTGGAGAATTCGCATAAAGGGTTCCTTTATGGACAAACTTTGTAAATCCCCCACTCTTCTGGCTGTGGTGATGGCCAACAGAAACGTTAACTTAATCGACAAAATTTTCAAACTAACTTTGTTCAATGGTTCAAAGGTTTCACTAGATAATGTCTCTAGTACTAACGTTAAGTTCCAAACTGGAACATTAGTTATGTTAATCGGAGACACTCTTCCCCGAGCTAACAAAAATCTTTTAATTAAAGGCTCTTTGGCCAGACTTTTGTCTAAAAAAACAGAAAGTGCCGCTACCTGTACTCTAAGGGTGTTGACCGCCACCCCCCTAATCTACCCCATCCTGTAAAAATTCCAGGATAATCGGGATTGAGGCAGAGGAATTTTTCTTCTTTCTTCTGACTCTGCCAAGTACAGAATGTTTTCCAGATTTTGGAATACATTTTCCTAGTCACTGACTTTCTACTTAAAAGGAGGGTATCAATGACCCTATCTGAACAACCCTTCTCCTTCAAGATTAGACGCTCACTACCCAGGCTGTTAGCTGAAAAAACTGTGGTCTGGGGTGAATCAGTGGCCCCTGTAGTAACAGATCTGGAACCTCTGGTAGTTTCCAAGGAGCTGTCACCGATAGGGATACCAAGGTCGCAAACCACGTTTTCTTTGGCCACCCAGGTGTGATCAGGATGAGGCGTAGTTGCGGCCATCCGCTGAGTTTCTGTAGAACTCTCGAAATCAGATTTTGTGGGGGAAAGGCATAGGCTAGCCTGAAGAGCCAAGGCTGTGCTAGAGCATCCAGGCCCAACATACCCCTTTGCCGTGTCATAGAAAAGAACTGTCTTACTTTTCTGTTCTGCCAAGTGGCAAACATGTCCACTTCTGGCTGACCAAACTTCTGGGCTAGAAGTTGAAAAATTCTGGGGTTCAGTTCCCATTCTGTCTGTTTGATGGAATGACGACTGAGGAAGTCCGCTTCCCAGTTGTCCTTCCCTTTTATATACATGGCTGACAGAGAAATCACTCTCTTTTCTGCCCAGCCCAGTGTCTCCTGAGCTAATCTTAACAGGGTGCCTGATCTGGTCCCCCCCTGATGATTCAAGTAGAAGCTACTGCTGTAGCATTGTCTGAATGGACTTGGACTTCTTTCCCTAGAATGTCCTTCTCAAAGGCTCTTAAGACCTTCCTCACTGCTTTCAGTTCTCTGTAGTTGGATGAGGCTTGACTCAGCTGTATATCCCAGGTGCCCTGGGCCCGAGCTCCTTCTAGGTGAGCTCCCCACCCTTCGGAACTTGTGTCCGTGGTGATCCTTACGGGTAGCTCCTGACCCCAGAGTCGCCCCTCCTTCAGGTTTTGGGGAACTGTCCACCATTTTAGTGATGATATTACTTGAGGGGAAAGTGTAATCTTCTCGTCTAAGGACTCCTGTCTCTTTGTCAGGTGGAAAAATTGGAGGTCTCGTGAGTGCAGTTGGGCCCACTCTACAGCTGGAATACATGCTGTCATTAGCCCCAAAACTCTCATGATCTGTCTCCTGGAACACCGAGGATGAGAGCAGATATCTTTTAACGCTGAGACCACCTTTTCTTCTGGGAGAAAAAGTTTCTTTATTCTGGAATCTATCTTGTACCCCAGATAGACTTGGACCTGTGCTGGCTGTATTGAAGATTTCTCCATATTTAGCAGCCATCCTACTGTTTGTAGGACCGACATCACCTTTTGGGTGTCTGCCATGGCCTGTTTTTCTGATCTTGCAAAGATCAACATATCGTCCAGATATGGCATCAAATTTAGGCCTTGCAGATGAAGATTGCCTACTACCTCTGCCAAGATCTTTGTAAAGATCCTTGGACTTGCTGCTAAGCCAAAAGGGAAGAGCTCTGAACTGCCAATGCGTAGTTCCTTCTTCCGTCACAATTGCGAATCTGTGAAATGCTTGATGTTCCGGATAAATTGGGACATGTAGGTAAGCATCCCTTAAATCCAATGTGGTCATAAAGACATTCTGGAACAGATTTTTTTTCTGACCGCATAAATATTCCCCATGGAGAACTTCTTGTATATCAGAAGTTTAATTTTTTGAGGTTTATGACTAGCCTGAATTTCCCTGAGGGTTTTGGCACCACAAATATGTGGGAGTAAAAGCCTTGGAATACCTGACCTGGTGGTACAGGTGAAATCACCCTCTGTTCTGCTAGTTCCAAAATACCTTCTATCAGTGCCTTTCTCTTTTGTTCTACTTTTGAGGGATACGTCATTGTTATTTTTGACACCGGCTGAGAGAAAAACTCCAGTCGGTAACCTTCCCGAATGATCTGGAGAATATAGGGGCTGGCTCAAATGTTTTCCCATTGGGAAGTAAAATGGGTCAACCTGCCCCCTACCCTGACGCTGGCGTCAGTTGGTCTCTTTAGACTTGGGTCCAGGTTTAAGGAACAGTAAATTGGTTCCTTGTTTTCCCTTTGCAGGACCACCTCTTCTGGCCTGTCCCCTGAAAGGCCTTTTTTGATTTTTGTCCTGGAAGTTCCGAGAGGAATACCTTGCCATTTTGTCCTTTTTCTTAATGGGGAATTTTTTCCCCTTCTCTGCAGATCTGAATAAGGCATCATCCAGTCCTGAACCGAACAGAAATGAACCCTCAAAGGGTAATGCGCAAAGTCTTACTTTGGAAGCTATATCACCTTCCCATGCTTTGACCCAAACTGCCCCTCTAGCAGAATTCACTAGCGCTGCTGTTTTTGCAGATGCTACTATTGACTCTACTGCTGAGTCTGCCAAGTAGGATACTGCTTTTCCAATCACGGACAAGGAATCTATTAGGTCTTGTGATCCCTCCACTGTAAAGACATGTTTAGACAATTCCTTGATCCAGAAATCTGCATTTCTGGCCATACAGGTATTAGCTAGAGCTGTAGTCATATTATATGAGTTAGAAGCCCAAGCCTTTTTTAGCAGGGATTCGATCCTGCGATCCATGGCATCCTTAATATGACCAGCATTTTCAAAGGACAAATCTGTTCCTCTTGATAGCTGGGCCAGAGGAGCGTCCAGTTTTGGATTTTTTGTAAATTCCTCCAATTCCTGTTCCTCAAAGGGATACCTTCTTTTCCAGCTATTTGGTCTGGATAAGGCATGCATAGGGAATTTCCATTCCTGGTGTAACATGTCTTTTAATGACTGGTGAATGGGAATTGTTCTGTACTGGGCTCTTTCCAAGCCTTTGTACACTTTGTCTTTACTGGAAGCTTCCCTTACTGGGGTAGGGATTCCCTCAGTGGCATGCGCCACCTTAAGGAGACTCTCCATACATTCCAAAGGAAAGAGGCTTTTGTTTCTTTTGAAATTATCCCTTTCCCCCTCACTGTCACTTTCTGAGTCCTTATCCAAACTGGATGGACCACCCATGTAACTAGTGCCTTCCCCTGGATCCTCCTTTTCCCCGACTTGTGATGAGGGAATGGTTTGTGATCCTGACCAGAGAGATGAGGGTCCTCTAGACCACCCACTATCCTGAGAGGACAAGCTATCCTGGGATACTTCCTCTGTGTGTGTTGGGGTCTGAGGGATAGCTGCTGTAGTCCTGAATGACTGAATAGTAGATAACATTTCCTCTTGCATTGATGTGAGAAAATCCTTCATTAGAATTGATGCTTCTTGCCCTGCTAACTTATTGATACAAGTATGGCATAAGGGCAAGACTTAGACAATCTATCCCCACAATTCCCACATTTTCTAGACATGCTAGTGTTGGTGTTAGAAGGGGGTTTGACAGGGGCCTCCTGTGCCGGTGGCAGACCTGTGTATAAAAACAAAAAGACAAAAGGAGACACACTAATGTGAAACCATAGACATTCTCTAGTCTACCACTGCGGCTACTTAGTTCAGGAAATGACAAGGCATGCCTGTCTCTCAATAGACAGCAGTCGGCCCGCCACCGGTGTAGCACTTACCCGGTCCTGTCGCCACCTGCGCTGCCGCTTTCTCCTCTATGGGAAGTGCGGACATCCGTGTCTCTTTGGGGTGTTTCAGCCCCTTCGTAGCCAGAGATTCTGCCATGAATTCACATGGACCCGGCGTCTCCTCCACGCTGCGCCTCTTCCAGGTATCACTCGCTCCTCCTCTTCCGCCCGGAACTTCCGGTCTCCACAGCGAGGCTTGAGGCGCGCTCCTTGGTGGGAAATTCGAAATCCTTACCGCCTAGAGGAGCCAATGGAGGAGACTTTTCCTGCAGAGACAACAGGACTTCAGGTATTGAGGGACCTTCACTGTAAGGTAAACCGACTACCTGGCATGTTGACGACCTGAAAGTTCCTGTTTCCAGGATGCAGATAGGGAGGAACCTGCCATTAGGCCGTCCGTATCTGCCTTCCAGGGGTACCCATCAGACAGTTTTTTAAAGAGGTCAGAGCATTCTATGCCAAGAGCTTTAAAGAAATCTTGGAGAAGTTCCCAATGAAAGATCAAATTTTAAAGAAACTGTTTGTGGTCAGTATGGAGAACCAAGATGAGGTGAATCTGGAGAACCAAGATGAGGTGAATCCAGAGCAGATTTTGGCAGAGAGAATTCCAAATGTGATCAAGGCAGATGACAGAGCAGCTCCACTTAGAAGTCATGGATTATGTCTCAACTAACCTTCAAGGACTGGTGCCAAGCTACAAAAGTTTGCCAGTTGATGAATTCTGGGGGAAGCTGGCATGGAGCGCCACCTCCCTAAATTGAGTTTGTGCAGGTTGGGATGTCTGCTACAGGTACTGTAAATATCTCCTAAACTTGCACTGTTTAGGAGATATTTACATTGCATGCAGCCAATGACTTCATTGGTGCATGCGCTCTGAAGGAACAGCCACCCCTGTCGTGCCTTCAGAACCCTGTGCCGTCAACATCGGCTCCCACACGTATGATGTGATGTCATCGCGCCTCCAGCCAATCAGGTGGCTGAAGGATGCATACCTGGAAGAACGACCATACATGTCTGCCCTGTTATCGGTAAGCGGGCGGCACTGCGGGGGCTTCATTCTAGGGTAAGTATTTCAAGCGATGCATACTAGCTCATTATGTCTGTCTTTCAGATTTTACATTTTTTTTTTCTAACACCGGGACAGAAACGACACAGATGGCAACCAGAAAAAAAATAGGGGTTCATTCACTGAAGGCAAATAGTCTTAGGCCATGATTTTCAGCTGGGCTGTCATGGTTCCCAGGTGTGGCTGTTTAGACTGGGGAGTCTCCCACTGTGCTCAATGAGGGCTCTCATTGGACAGTGGAGGAAACCAGGCCAATGGCGCACCCAGGCTTGTATCTACTCCCGAAAGGCAGATTGTGCCGCAGAGCATTCTGGGAGTGGGTATAATTTTGAGAGCCCATGACGCAGCATCTTTGGCAGGAAGCAGAGTCCCAGGAGGGAGAGTACAGCTGTCTCTCCTCCTGTCAAGACTAATCGGGTGTCCCAGGCTGCTGGCCTGAGGGGACAGGGCTGAGCTGCAGAGAGGATATGGGGGATCAGTAGAGCTGGGTTTCAGGAAAGCATTCCCAGTCGTGAGTACTGCAAACTGCCCCTGGGGTCTGCCTAGTGAGAGGGGACCACTCCGAAGGTGGTCAGAGGGAGCTAGCTAGCTGGTGCAGGAGCAAAAGAAAAAGTGGTGCCAGTGTTGACCCTGAAGAGTAAAGGGGGTGCCACCGGTTGGGCCCTGAAGTGTTAAGTGTACAGCGTGCATTGTACAGCGTTTCAGCAAAAGCAGTTTACAAAGGCTACCTCAGTCAGTGAAGGGCTGGAGTGAGCAGCGTTCAGGATTTTGAGCTAAACCAGAGTGTCAGAAGTCAGGCTTAAGTACAGTGCAAGCAAGTCAGTGATTCAAGCGCCAGCAAGCGTTAGGTAGGCATCCAGCTGGCGTCAAGTCATCGCTGAAAGGCATTTTTTCTCAAGTGTCCCAATTTGTACCTAGTTGAGCCAGAGGAGTATCCCACTCATTCCCTTCTCCCATCCCCATATAAAACAAACCAAAGATGCCGGACTGTTCTTTGACTCAGATCTCACACTTGGGCAATCAACTTAAATATGCGGTTGGTGTTACCGGTGACCATGGCAGACCCACATCAGACCAATGCCTGGATATATTGCTACACAGCCTACCTGACAGGGCCCTCCCATTCCTGGCTGAAAGTTATTAAGAACATTTATCAGTCTCTTTGCAGCCTCACCAGCACAGAACAATGAATGGGAAACGCTCTGAGGCTTCCTGCTTAGTCACAAACTGAAGCATAGTAAACACTGTTTACCATTCTTGGAGAGATTAGTGGACACAGGAGTGATTAGTACCGATCACTTAACTCAGGGCCAGGAAATTATATTTCCTAACCCCTCCCAATATCTATCTTGGAATATATCCCTTTGTGCCCGCAGGAGAGAGAAGCCGGCAGTGCTGCAGGGGAAATGGGCACATGTGCTTGGACCAATCCTCCTGCAGTGCAACCAGAGGAAGAGAAGCTGGCAGCGCTGCAGGGGGTGACAGAGAAGGAACGAGGCTGCAATAAGACCGTACAGCCTGCCCTCCTGCTCATCAGGTGCCTGACCCCCCCCCCCCCTTCCCTTTTGAACAGATGGTGCCTGGGCCCAGTACAGGAGGGCTGGCTGTACTGCATATCAGTGGCCCTGCTTAGAATTACAACCTAAAACAGATTCTGCTACTCCGAGTATGGGGATACCACATGTGATAGCCATTATGGATAGATTATGGACCAGATATTGCATCTTGTGTATTACAAATCAACCAAATGTACTGTAATGGTCAGGGAATTTAGTGTAGTGTAATGTCGCAGTTCCTACAAGTCTAGCAAGCTTAGCCTACTGGTACATGGCTGCCCCCAAGAATGCCGTGTTCACTGGCCAGAAGTACAGGAGGCTGAAGAAAGGAAAAACCTCCTGTGGTTCCAGGCATGCAGGGGATGGCTAGGATTGGCATCTCACGATAATGTAGTCAGCAGGATGTGCAGATCAGTCCAGGCAGAAGTGTAGCTGATAAACAGGCAAAGAACACTACACGGTTGCTGGTGTACACTGGTCTGAAGACATTGGGGACTAGTATGGCAGCAATCAAAACACTGACTGATGTGGCAGCGATTAGGGATACTCACTGGCAGCACTGGTTTTGTACTGCTGTGGCAGTGATCAGACAGTTGGTGGCACTAATAGTGATATCAGAGCAGACAGCAATCACATTTCAAAGCCACTCAGTGGGCCAGTACACCGGGGATTTGTAATCTATGTCCGCAGAACTGATCTCACTACACATGACACCAAGGATGCACTGATATGTCCTTTTAGAATGATGCCCGTCCGGCCCAGGCACGTGTGCATTGGCCAGTAGTGATGTCGAACATAAAATTTAATGTTCGCGAACTTCCGCAAATGTTCGCGAACCACCATAGACTTCAATAGGCAGGCGAATTTTAAAACCCACAGGGACTCTTTCTGGCCACAATAGTGATGGAAAAGTTGTTTCAAGGGGACTAACGCCTGGACTGTGGCATGCCGGAGGGGGATCCATGGCAAAACACCCATGGAAAATTATGTAGTTGACGCAGAGTCGGGTTTTAATCCATAAAGGGCATAAATCACCCAACATTCCTAAATTGTTTGGAATAACGTGCTTTAAAACATCCAGTGAGTGATCAGGTATGATGTTGCATCGATCAGGTAGTGTAAGGGTTACGCCCGCTTCACAGTGACAGACCAAACTCCCCGTTTAACGCACCGCAAACAGACCAGAACCAACCAAAATGGGACAGGAAGTGGGCTGTAAGGGTTAGGGTTAGGTTTAGTGTTCGGGGTTAGGGTTATGGTGCGATACTTAGGGTTAGAGTTAGTAACCCTATGCCTCTAGGGCTAGGGTTATTTTTAGTGCTTGGGGTTAATTTTTTTTTCTGGTTCTGGACATGCTACAGAGCTGAAACTTTACATTTACACTTTTTAGACCCCCCTAGACACTAAATCACACAAAAAAAGTTCTTAAAAATTGTCATTTTTGATAGAGAGCCAATTATTGGAAAAATGAAAAAAAAAATGAAAAAAAAAAACTTGGATTTAGTATCTGGGGGGTCTAAAAAGTGTACCTGTGAAGTTTCAGCTCTGTAGCATGTCCAGAAGCAGAAAAAAAAATGGATTTTTGTAAAATCTTACCGTAAAATCCTTTTCTCTTAGCTCATTGACAGACGTAGTCCTCGGTGATACAGCACCTTCGGGTTATGTTGCCTCCACAGGAGCAGGACTAGACAGGAAATTAAAAAGCTCTGGCCACACCCTAGGGGCAGTCCCAGAGGGTATATCCTCTCTCTCTCTGCCTCAGCAAATCAGTTATGTGAAAAAGCAGTCTTTAGAGATTTTAACCCAACCCAACTCAAAAAAACAGAGGGGCGGGGACTACGTCTGTCAATGAGCTAAGAGAAAAGGATTTTACGGTAAGATTTTACAAAAATCCATTTTTCTCTAGCGCTCATTGACAGACGTAGTCCTCGGTGATACAGCACCTTCGGGACGTCCCAGAGCAGTATCACAAATGAGGGGTGGGAAAATGAAAATCAAATCCCAATCAAGAAGGCCCAACCGGTGCCAACTAGAAGTTTACAATGCTCATCCTTAATGATGAGACTCAACAAAAAAGAGAAAAAATTTTTTTTTTTTTTCAAACAGAAAAAACCCTCGAGGTAGACCACCGGTCTCCTCAAATTGCGGCCTGCAAAACCTTGCGGCCAAATGAGGCATCCGCCGATGCCGTCACATCAATTTTATAGAATTTTGTAAAGGTATGTACCGACGACCAGGTGGCCGCCTTACATACCTGGACCACTGACGCCTGATGGCGAAAGGCCCAGGAAGTACTGAGCGCTCGAGTGGAGTGCGCCCTAACAGGGAACGGAGGACTCTGACCCTTAATAGAATAAGCCTGTACCACCGTTTGTCTAATCCATTTAGCAATGGTCGCGGCAGATGCAGGCAAACCCTTTCTGGGGCCATCCGTGATCACAAAAAGTGAATCCGTCTTACGGAATGATTCCGTAGCTTTCAGGTATACCCTGATTGCCCGAACCACATCTAAGGAATGCAACGCATGTTTCCGATGATGCTTGGGCTGAGGACACAAGGAAGGTAGTACAATATCTTCATTCAGATGAAAATCTGAAACCACCTTAGGAAGAAAGGATGGCTTAGGATGAAGTACTACCTTATCCCTATGAATCACTAGGTATGGGGACTGGCATGATAATGCAGCCAGTTCTGACACCCTGCGAGCAGAAGTAATAGCCACCAAGAAGGCCACCTTCTGGGATAAAGTAAGCAAGGGAATCTCCCTGATGTTTTCAAAGGGAGGTTTCTGTAGAACCGACAAAACCAAATTAAGATCCCAGGGCGGTAAGGGCGCGCGGACTGGTGGAGCCAGGTGCCGCACCCCCTGGATGAAATTCCACACCAAGGACTTGGTAGCTAAAGGCTTCTGAAAGAAGATTGCTAATGCTGAAACTTGACCCTTGATGGTGCTCAAGGCTAGCTTCTGCTCAACCCCTTGTTGCAAAAAGGCCAATATTCGAGTCACCGAATAGGTACGTGGAGGAAATCCTAAAGATTCGCACCACGCAATATAAGTCTTCCATGTGTGATAATAGACCTTGCTGGAAGTCGCTTTCCTTGCTTTAATAAGGGTAGGAATGACTGAAGTAGACAAACCTCTGTCCTTCAGTACTTGGGTCTCAATGGCCAGGCCATTAAAACCAGCGACTGTAAAGCATGATGGTAAATTGGTCCTTGAGACCACAGACACTCCCTGAGACGAAGTTCCCACGGAACGTCTGCGACTAGCATGTCCAAGTCGGCCAGGCCGGCTTGAGGAGGCCAGCCTAGAATTTCTAGGACCACTGGCGCTGATAGAATCTGAACCAGGCGTCCCTAGAGGTATCTGGCCCCGACCATCCGAGAAAGTCTGGTCGTTTTCTGTTCCCACACATTTATCAGATACCTGATTGTTATCAGGAAGGGTGATCTTTTCTGGTTGAACCTCAGGGACCGAAGTCACCCGACTAGAGGCTACTTGGCCTATCTGGTCAACCAGATCCGATTCCTGTGAGGTATAGGGACTAATCTTAGGAAAAGGTAAAGGAAAAGATCTATTCAGGGAACGGTAACTACCGCTTCCTGTAGTACTTAAATGTTGGAAGGGAAGAATCGCACCGGTAGTAGTGGTTGATGCTCGATCTAATGTCCTGAATACCGGTGAAAACGTCCCCCCACCCTGAAACCGGGTGGGGGCGCACCTTCAGGCTGTGTACTCCTTTGCTTCGGGTTTGGCTGGGTTGGTCCTCTGCTTGTCCGACCAGCCCTTCTTGAACCCTCCTGGAGGAGTCTTGCCTTTCCCGCTTGTACCAGCCGGGCGCCCTTTATGGGCGGTAAAGAAAGGTCCTCGCTTGTTGCGAGGTCCCTTAGCTTTAGCAGCCTGTGGCAAAAAAGTGCTCTTGCCCCCAGTGGCATCCTTAATGATTTCATCTAGGTTGGCCCCAAATAGACGATTCCCCTGAAAAGGGAGATTTGTCAAGGTCTTTTTGGAACCTAGATCAGCTGACCAGCATTTTAACCACAGCACACGTCTGAGGATGACCGCTGACATAGATGCATGCCCTAATAAGGGAGTAGTGTCCAAGGCTGCGTCACAGATAAACTGTAGCCCTTGTATAATCTGTTCCATCAAATCAGATGTCTCCTGGGGAATATCTTTTCCCCTAAGGTCTTGGCGTACCATTCTCGCCCATTCCGTAAGTGTCTGGGAAACTAGACCAATAACAATTACTGGTCTAAATGCTGACCCTATCAGAGAGAAGATGGTGCGGGACTCTGCTTCCATCTTTCGATCCACCGGATCCTTAAAGGACGAAGTGTCCTCCACTGGGATAACCGTGGCTTTATTCAGCCTGGAAATAGGTGGATCCACCACTGGTGGTACCGTCCATTTCTTAATGATGGATTCCTCAAACGGATAGCGTCTAGCAATACGCTTGGAAATAGTAAAGGTACGTTTAGAATGCTCCCATTCTCCTTTAATCTGATTACCGAAACACTTGGGTACAGGAAAAACCTTCACCGTTTTGATGGGCTTATTAGTACCAAAAGGAATCTCTGTTTCAGTTGCCTCTGCCGGTAAAGCCTCAAGTTTTAAGGTTTCCTGCACTGCCACAACTAGTGCGTCCACCAATGCTTCTTCCTGAATTATAGCGGGAGAAGAAACGTCCTCCTCACTGTCTGAGGGGGC
Organism: Pelophylax lessonae; assembly: GCF_965119305.1. Lineage (NCBI taxonomy): Eukaryota > Metazoa > Chordata > Amphibia > Anura > Ranidae > Pelophylax > Pelophylax lessonae. Next base: position 369,813,647 of record NC_138771.1, read on the forward strand.
TTTACCTGAGACAATAGCCCTTGCAGAGGAACCTGCAACTGCAGTGACCATCTCTGAATCTGAGTCAGAGGTGTCAGATAGTATAGGGGTAGGCGGGGGTCGCTTCCTTGACCCCCGTCCCTGACAGGCCGCCTCCACCCGAGCCACCATAGACTCCAAAATTGCTGTAAATGACTCTACACTCTGTGCACCGGCGGGTCCCGTGGCCCCCTCGAGGGAAACAGGTGGGGGAATATGTGTGGCAGGGTCCATGATAATTCCAGTCACTTCCTGGATAATATAATTCAAAAATAATTTTTTTTTTTTTTTTTCAGACCCCCAGCGCCACAAAAAGCCCCTTAGTGTTACCTGCTAGGTATCCCTATCGATCGAGAGAGAGATAGACCCCCAGGCTCACCACTTGATGCTCAGAGTTTAACTGCAACAGGTTACAGCGCTGTCTTGACAAACAGGAAGTCTTTTGGCTGGCTGCCCAGGAAGAAAGGAGGCGGCTCCGCCCCTCTGCACGCCTTCCGGCGCTTCCCCTAGCTCCACGAGGTGTTTGGATCACCTCAAACATGGCCGCCCCCATGCTGGAGACACGAGGCTACGCCAAAATGGCGGCTCGTGCGATCCAGCAAAAAAAATGGCGGCGGCCTGTACTGAATAGCGGTGTGCTGCAGGGCACACAACACTCTCTCTGCATGGGGATTTGGCGTGGTTGGCGGTACCGGCCCTGGCGGACCGCATGGCCATTCGGGAGGCCTGCTAATAGCTGGAGATCTGATTAGGAAGGCAGTCTACATGTCCATGGCTTCTGACTGGTAGGTAGCTTATTCTTATCACCGTAAGATTCCCAGAATGCCACTGATTACAATCTTTTTAACATGTATACAATTAGATTGTTAGCTCCCAAACCAAGCCTCCTGGCTTTTTGCACATAAAATCACACTCAAAGTAGGAGGATCTGTGTCATTTATAGGATAGAGAGGGACTCTATCTTACCATACAGAGAGGGGCCCGCGTTCACCACAAGACCCGTCAGAGGAAAAGGGGGAACATACTACTCACCATACCGGAACCAGGCGGGCACCAACTCCTGACAGTACCCCTCTCCACCGGGGCGGGAGGGCTGTCGACCGATATGGACGCCGTGACTCATGGTCTTTGGCGTTTCAGCGAGACGTTTAACTCGCGGGGTCAGTCCTTTAATGGGACTTTGTCGCGGCCGACCCAGCGCGGAGCTATGGCCTGCACGCGCTCGTAGGCTGAACTGGGGTGACCACCGGATCTCAACATCCAGCCCGTCGCCCAGTTCAGCTTTCTTGCTTGAAGATCTCACAGGAACACTGGAGAAAAAAAGCTGTCTAAAAAAATCTTTTAAGAAAAAAATCTTTTAAGAAAAAAATCTTGCCAGGACCTAAGATCCCAGCAAGGTATCTAGGTCCTTACTCCTAACTAGACAGAAAATAACTGATTTGCTGAGGCAGAGAGAGAGAGGATATACCCTCTGGAACTGCCCCTAGGGTGTGGCCAGAGCTTTTTAATTTCCTGTCTAGTCCTGCTCCTGTGGAGGCAACATAACCCGAAGGTGCTGTATCACCGAGGACTACGTCTGTCAATGAGCGCTAGAGAAACATAATTTTTCAGTAGAGCAGGGATGGTGGGAACCCCTCCTTTTACACCTATATGATCTTTTTTTGGTTCTGGGCATGCTACAGAGCTGAAACTTCACTTTAGACCCCCCAGACACTAAATACAAAGAATTTTTTTTTTAAATTTTTCCAATAATTGGCTCTCTATCAAAAATGACAATTTTTAAGAACTTTTTTTGTGTGATTTCGTGTCTAGGGGGGCCTAAAAAGTGTAAATGTGAAGTTTCAGCTCTGTAGCATGTCCAGAACCAGAAAAAAAAAAAAGAATTTTTCAGTAGAGCAGGGATGGTGGGAACCCTCCTTTTACACCTATATGATCTTTCATTTCTGGTTCTGGACATGCTACAGAGCTGAAACTTCACAGGTACACTTTAGACCCCCCCCCCCCCCCCCCCAACACTAATCCCAAAAAAGCCATGCCTGCCTCCAAAAATGCCTGATAAATATATAGAAAAAAAATAAAAGCAGACTGATGTACCAGCCCTAAAAAGGGCTTTTTGGGGTGCTGTCAGGATGCTGTCCTTACAGCAGGAGTGGACACAGAACACTGGCCTAGCTAATGATTTCCCTATCAATTCAGCAGCAACAGCAACCCTCTCCCTGCTCTAACTTTGCAGCTTCAGAATGAATCTAAGATGGATGCTGCCCTTGCTTTTTTATAGGAGGTGGGAGGGTCTGGGAGGAGGGTATGCTGATTGGCTGGAATGTGTCTGCTGACTGAGGTACAGGGTCAAAGTTTACTCAATGATGATGTATAGGAGGCGGACTGAACATCGCATATGTTCGCCCGCCGAGGCGAACGCGAACATGCGAAGTTCGCCGGCGAACAGTTCGGGACATCTCTATTGGCCAGGTGGGAGGTAACCAATGAACATTCAGGAGTTTGAAGGTTATATGTAATCTTGTTTTAAATTGATTCTATGACTTTAGTATGCATCACTTACCTACCTGCCTGCATTTTCTTCAACTAGTCTAGCTAGTTGAGAAAACAATAACTTTAAGGGGACCCACCATCACAAGGCCTAATTGTATACTTTAGTGGTCAAATACTAAGCCAATGTTGTGCATGGTATGCTGCAGGGTAGTAGTTCTAAATTTAAGATCATGCAATGCATTTTACATTTTAAAAACAAAGCTGGAATACTATATTACCATTATGTGCATACACTTATTCTGTACCAGTCAAGTCCGATCACATTTTCTCTTTTTATGGTAAAGTTGTACATTTTCAGAAGTTAGTCATGTTATTTTAACAAAATAAAATATACTTCCCCTGCTCTGTGCAGTGGTTTTGCAGAGAGTAGCCCGGATCCTCCTCTTGGGTCCCTGGCTATAGCTTTTGGCCCCTCATTCGTATTGCGCCCCCACAGCAAGCAGCTTGCTATGGGGACACCCAAGACAAGCTGCAGCTCCCTGTGTCCATGCACATTTAGCTGCCATTCGCCCACACCCTCTCCCGATTGACTGAGTTTAACAGTGGGAGCTTATGGCGATGCTGCTGCATCTCAGCCAATCAGGGGAGAGTCTGACAGCTGAGGCATTTGGATAGAGAGTGGGCTCAGGTAAGCATTAGGGAGACTGCTGCACACAGAAGGCTTTTTAGCTTAATACATAAAATGTATTAAAATAAAAAACCCATCTGAATTACCTTTTAATCTAAGTGCAAGCACACTGCCCACCATCATCTAGTTAAAACACATAGTAAAAGATGGAAAGACACTGCTCATGTTTAATAATCATGTCAACGTTTATTCTTCACAATTCTGTACAATATTTTTTACAATGTCACGAGGCCTATTTTTTACAATGTTCGGTCATTCCAAGGATGTCAACGTCATCACTTGGCCTCCTGAGTTCACCTTGACTTTGCTTGCATACGAACACTGCCAGTATAGGTGAGCAGAATGGAGGCAGCAGCTAAAAAGAGTAAAGATAGGGTTAGAGACAAGACATTTCTGAGCATGGCCTTTAAACTGTATTTACAGCCATATTCACATTACACCCACTTTATATTCCTTAAAATGTTGCAGTTACCATAGCATACCTTAGAAAGTTAATATTTTAATACATTTTGAAATTACTTTTTCTTAAAAATCCCTGCATGCTCTTTGTGAGGTTTTCTTTATGGGGTCTGAATATACACTGTACCAAACAGAGTTCCAGGAAATCTCCATTACCCTATAAAGGATAGTGAAAGTGTAAATGGTTAATTATACCTGTGCCAATATTGGCTCCGTGCCAAAATGTCTATATGCACTCCGCTTCCAGCCATAGGGGTGGAGTAGCATTTAGAAAAAAAATTAAAAAACGGGAAGTATATGGACAAAACACTTAACAGAACACCCCTCCCCAAATGCTTTTGTTAAGCTAGATCGAATGAAAAATCTTTCCACTTACATCCCATTGCACACCATACATAGATTTCCTTGAAATATTTGTACTACAAAAAGGTTACATATGGATGCTTACCAAATTCCAACACCAACAGTGCATTGCCAGAAATTAGCCATGCTGCTCATCAAGCCACCTGAATGAAATGGAGGCACCATTAAAAAACACACAGAGGATGACAGTGCCTTTAGACCAAGTAACAACTTTTTAAACATCTGTTCACCATTCTGCCTATTCTGTGCAATAGAACTGTTCTAATAGTGCAACTTGACTCGCAACAACTTAGAAAAAGATTCCTATGCTACTTTTGGTCCGACTTTGGTACCACTTGCATGGACTTATGATAAAACTTTGAAGTTGGGTGCAGTGTGAACCTGGGCCATTAGACAAACCATACATTGTAAAACCATGAAATGCATTCCTGACTGGGCTCTTGAAGTACGAGGAGTGAAAACCTTAGTTACTTACCGGTGACGGTATTTCTAAGAGCCTTTCAGGACAGCACCTGGAGAGAGCGCAGCTCCACCCAATCCACAGGAAACACTGCAAATAAAAACTCCTCTTCCACCATGCCTCAGTCATAGAGTAGCCTCCGACATGCTGGAAAACATATAAACTACCACAGGTTAAACATTTACAAGTTATATTATAAACAAAACCAAGGGGGGGTAGCTGCTGCTGTCCTGAAAGGCTCTTAGAAATACTGTCACCGGTAAGTAACTAAGGTTTTCTCAGATCGCCTTTCAGGACAGCACCTGGAGAGGATAAGCGAGTAACTTACACTTAGGGTGGGACCACTGCCTGCAGAACTTTTCTGCCGAAGGCTTGATCCTGAGCTGACAACAAGTCCAACCTGTAATGTCTAATAAAGGTTGAATAGCTGGACCAGGTAGCTGCCTTGCAGATTTGATCAGGCGAAGCACCGGCCCTTTCAGCCCATGAGGTTGCCACAGACCTTGTAGAATGCGCCAAGATGCCTTCTGGAGGTTCTTCTTCTTGAGCTACATAAGCCTGTTCAATTGCCCATCTGAGCCATTTGCCTAAAGTGCTCTTTGATGCTTTTTCTCCTATACGGGACCCTGAGAAGATGACAAATAATGCATTTGTCTTTCTAAATTCCTTAGTTACCAGGAGGAACTGAAGTAAGCATCTCCTCACATCCAAGGTATGAAAGGATTCTTCCCGAGTATTACTAGGAGCTGAGGAGAAAGTTGGTAAGACAATTTCTTGTGATCTATGAAAAGATGAAGCAATCTTTGGAAGAAAGGCTGGGTCCGTTCTTAGGACTACTCGATCTGCAAAAATTGTCAAAAAAGGGTCTGAAATTGAGAGGGCCTGGATCTCACTGATCCTCCTGGCCGAGGTAATTGCTATCAAAAAGATAGTTTTCAAAACTAAATTCTTCAGGGAAGCCTCTTTTAAAGGTTCAAAAGGAAACTTAGTTAGACCTTGTAACACAATGGTCAAATCCCATTTGGGAAATACTTTAAGGGCTATTGGCCTATTGCGGGCTAATGCCTTGAAAAAACGAATGATTAGAGTCTCTTGGGACAAAGTCTTTTCGAAAAAAACTGAAAGTGCCGCTACTTGCGTCTTTAAAGTACTTGCTGCTAGTCCTTTCTCCATTCCCTCATGGAGGAACTCAAGCACTGAAATTAAATTTTTTAATTCAAAATTTTTGCTGGAACACCAAAAGTTGTATTTTCTCCAGACTTTCAAGTAAATATCCCTAGTCACCTTCTTCCTGCTGGAGAGAAGGGTGGAGATAACTTTTTCTGACAGGCCTCTGGCTCTCAAGATGTCTTCTTCAGTAACCACGCTGTCAGTTGTAAGCGGTCCAGTTCTGGGTACACTAGGTTCCCCTGTGTCAAAAGATCTCTCCTGTACGGAAGCTTCCAGGGAGGTTCTGAGGCAAGATTCAGCAGGAGGGCGAACCAAGGTCTCTTTGGCCAGTAAGGTGTAATCAGAATCAAGTTGGTCTTTTCTTCCCTGAATTTCTTGAGAACCAACGGAATCAGTTGGAATGGAGGGAACGCGTAAGACAAACGGAAGTCCCATGGATGGGCTAGGGCATCCAAGCCCCAGTCCTGATCCTCCCTGTGTAGGGAAAAGAATCTTTGGACTTTGGTGTTCTGTTGACAAGCGAACAAATCTATTTGGGGAAGACCCCAGACTTCCACGATCTGCATGAATACTTCTTGATTCAGACTCCATTCTGATTCCAACACCTTTTTCCTGCTCAGCAGATCTGCTAGAAGGTTTTGTGACCCCTTCAGATGCACCGCTGTCAGAGAGGCTAGATTTTTCTCCGCCCAGGAGAGTAGCTGTATTGCCAGATCTGATAGCTGTCTGCTTCTTGTGCCTCCTTGCTTTGACACGTAGGCCACTGCTGACATGTTGTCCGACAAAACTTGCACATGATGGCCCCTGACTGTCTGTTGAAAGGACCAAAGACCCAAAAGGATGGCTTTCAACTCCCGCCAGTTGGATGATTTCCTGGACTCTGCTTTGGACCATGTCCCTTGCATCGTCCGGCCTTCCAGGTGGGCTCCCCAACCCCACGAACTGGCATCCGTCGTCAGACGTTTGTTCGTCTGGAAAGTCCATTGCAGACCTTCTTCCAGATTTCTGGAATTCCTCCACCACCACAGAGATCTCTTTGCTTTCGTGGAGATTCTGATGGATTTCTCCAGATGTTCCGGGTATGACCAACTCTGCAGAACGTCTCTCTGGAGAAGACGGGAATGCAGTCTTGCCCACTGTACTGCAGGGATAGCGGCTGTGAGTAAGCCCAAAGCTGCCATGGCCGACCTGACAGTAACCTGATGATTGGTCTGTAATCGAGCAACTGCGTTCTGAGTCTTCTCGATCTTTTCTTGAGGTAGAAACACCTTCTGGAGGACCGAATCTATTCTGTATCCCAGAAATTTTATCTGCCGAGATGGAATCAAACTGGATTTCTCCAAATTCATGAGCCACCCCAGACTCTCTAGGTGGTCCTGAGTCTCCTGAAGGTGTACCAACGCCTGGCTCTTGGACTCTGCAAAAATTAGCAGATCGTCCAGGTAAGGGACAATTGAAATACCCCTCAGCCTTAATGGCTCTAGGGCATCCGCCATTACCTTGGTAAACACCCTTGGAGAAGATGAGAGGCCAAAGGGGAGGGCCCTGAACTGCAGATGCCAGACCGATTCCCCGAGATTGACCGCCAGCCTTAGGAATTTCTGGCACTCCTGATTTATTGGGATGTGCAGGTAAGCGTCCCTCAGATCCAAGGATGCCATGAAACAGTTTGGGGACAACAGTTTGGTCACTGAATAAATGGTGTCCATCCTGAAGTGCTTGTACCGAATTGATCTGTTTAGGATTTTCAAATTTAGGATCATTCGGTACTTGCCTGAGGGTTTTTTCACTAGAAAGATCTGAGAATAAAACCCACGGCCTTGTTGCCCCTCGGGGACTTGGATAATTACTTCCTGTTGAATCAGCTCTTGTAAAAGAGACATCATTGAGGAAGCCTCTTCCGGATCCCTTGGAAGGGGAGTAACATGGAATCTGCTTGGAGGTGTCTCCGAAAACTCCAGTTTGTATCCTTGAGCCACTATATTCTTCACAAAGGGGCTTGCGGATACGTCTTCCCAACGTGGGAGGAACCATAACAGCCTTCCTCCCACTGGAAGACTGTTGTCACTTGCTTTTATTGGCCTGGTCAGGTGGTCTAAAGAGGACTCCACCTTTCCCTTTGCCTTTATGGGAGGTCCATCTTGATCTCTGATCTTGTTCACGACCTCTGTTGGTTTGTTGAACAGAACGAAATCTCTTAGGAGGAGATTTCTTTTTTGATGGAAAGGCTTTCTTCTTATCCGCCGTTCTGTCAAGAATTGCTTCCAATTCAGGCCCGAAAAGCAAGTCACCGGCAAAAGGTAAACCACAGAGTTTCACCTTAGAAGCTGAATCACCTGTCCAGGTTTTCAACCAGACCGCCCTCCTGGCAGAGTTGACAAGGGCTGCTGACCTGGCAGACATTTTGATAGACTCAGCAGAAGCATCGGCCATATATTTTACTGCCTTTAGGAGCAGCGGAAATGAATCCAGGAGATCTTTCCTTGCTGTTCCAGCCTCCACATGCCCTTTAAGTTGTTCGAGCCAGCACTCAAGATTTCTGGCTACCACCGTGGAGGCCATGGCCGGCTTAAGGCTAGACGTAGAGGAGTCCCAAGCCTTTTTAAGGAGAGAATCTGCCCTCTTATCCATGGTGTCTTTCAGAACACCCATGTCTTCGAACGCCAAATCCGTGCGGCGAGACACCTGAGAAAAAGCAGCATCCACTCTGGGCTTTTTGTTCCATAGGTGCGCCGTATCTTCTTCAAACGGAAATCTCCTTAGCGATTTAGTGAAAAAAGGGGCCCTCTCTGGGTCCTTCCACTCTTTTTCAATAGATTCAGTAAGGACTTTATGAACAGGAAAAACCCTGCGCTTTGTCTGTTCAAGGCCCTGGTACATTCTGTCATGAAGTGAAACTTGCACCTTTTCTTCTGCGATTTCCAACGTGGTGTAAATCGCTTTCAGCAACTCATCAACCTCTTCCAAGGATAATTTGTATCTGGAAGAACTAGCCACCTCTTCCTTCTCTTCCTCCTCTGAATCCCTGATGGAACAGAGAGCACTCTCCCCCTCATCTTCTGAATCACTTGACACTGCAGACTTAGAAGTAGACGGCTGGGAAGATGTACCACCCGTTTGTTGGGAATCTGAAAGAACTTGTGGCGTCCTGGATAACAGGGAACGAACTGAGGACAGGGTGTCAGAGTTCTTTAAATGAAGATATGAATTCATTATTCTGCTGACTAGACTCTTCCTTCACAAGGTCAGCAATACATGCTTTACAAAGTGGCTTCACCCAGGAATCTCTGAGTGGATTCTTGCATGAAGGGCATTTCCTTGATGCTGGGGCTCTTGTCTTCACTGTGGCTTTAACCTAGTAAAGAAAAAGCCACCATGAAAGCCCAATAACCACAAATAAAAGAAAACCACCACCTAGTGATTTCTTGCAAGGGAGAAAATCGTGACCCACACCAAAAAGGATCAGAAGAAAAGACTCCCAGATGCATATATATCCTGTTAGACTGGGAACAGTTACTCAGTCTACAGGGCAGGCTCCAAAGGAGGAAGGAAGAAACCCCACAATAAAAGCTCACACAGTAAAGAAAAAAGAGGCACCACTGCACCTCTCCTACCTGAGCTTGGCCGGCGCTGGCGGTGCCTGCTTCCACCGTCGCTGCAGACTTTTCCTCCATGTTGTTGAAAAGCGCAGCTTGCTGGCAGATCTCTCCATTTAAATACCGCTTCCCGCGTCCTCCTCTGTGGACCGGAAGCGCCGACCTCGTGACCTGCCTCTGACCCCTGCGTGTATTGCGGTTGGAGCAAACGCCGCCACGCCCCCACCGGAAGTCCCGTCCACCGGAAGTGACGCCGCGCGTCCCCGGGATCAGAGTCCGAAAGTGCGGGAGATTCGAATGCCAAAAGCGGCTCCCCGCCCGCCGACCGGCCGAAGCGCGGACCTCTGACGCCCGGACCGGATCCTCCGATGGGTTTCAGCTCCCCTGAGCGAACGAGGTGAGAGGCTCCGGAGCATACCCCCTTTGACACTCCAGGGAGGGGAGCTGGGATGGTCTCCATGCTGAAACAGCAAACAAAAACTGGGCAACAAATCCCTCTCTCCCCCTGGAGAGAGTGCAGCCCTTCCACATAGCTCCTGCAATGCTTCCACCATGGCGGAGGAAACACAAATGACTGAGGCATGGTGGAAGAGGAGGAGTTTTTATTTGCAGTGTTTCCTGTGGATTGGGTGGAGCTGCGCTCTCTCCAGGTGCTGTCCTGAAAGGCGATCTGAGAAAATTTTTTACGATTGATCAACATTTTAAAATGTAATATTTTAGTTTTAATATTGGACATTAATATTTGACACTGCTTCAGGGTCTGAGCAAAAAAAATTAATGATGCGGCTCTTTGTGGGACCACAAAGACTAACCAACAAAAAAAAATCCTTTACTGCACCAGGGTGGACACAAAATGACCAGCGAAGAGGAATCACTGGCACAGTATACACACGCAATTAGAATGGGCTTCAGTGATCTACAAGTGAATAACCTACATATTCTGGAAACGTTCAGTGGGGCTAAAAGGGCCGCCAAACAAAATTGAAGTGCAATCTGTTAAGCTACCTTAGTGGAGCTTAACAGGTAAATGAATGATTTAAACCCATTTGTGTTTAGTGGGAGTGGCATGTGTTAGACCCTTTTCCCCTAAGGGCATAAGGATTCTAACGCAATACCAAAAAAGTCTGACCCAAGAATAGGAGTATTGATGTTGGCCTGGTCCAAGCATTTGACGACTCTAGTATGGTGCCCTCATACTCTAACCAAGAAAGACCAGGAGCAGTCCAAATCAACACTCTGTATTCCCAGGAAGAAAGGATGTGCAGTCAAAGATAATCCTACCGTTCCAATCATGAGCCATAATTGAGCCCCTGGACTGGATCCCAAGCCGTTCTGCAGCAGAGGGCAAAAAGAAAGAATCTCCCCTAGCCCCGTCCTTCATGAAGGACTGGGCACTCGCCCCCCAATTCAGCCAGGACTGAGATTGACCCAGTCTCCAAGTCCTCTGCTACAGAAAAGCCCATTCACCAGCCCAGTGACCCAATCATAACCCACAAAACGACAGGTAAGACCATCTAAGACAGCAGACCCTTTACTTCCAGAGAGCAGATTTGCTCTCTGTAGACTCCCCCCCCCCCCCCCAAGAGGTTTCAGAGCGCAATCCTTGCTCTTCCATCCATCCATCCCTGTATATGGCAGAAAGAACTCCTAGATACCGGTAACCTGCAGGGTAAGCACAAAATGTGGATTAAGGAGGCCAACAGAGTGAAGCAGCAGGGCGGGGCAAAACACTGCTACAACAAAGCTCAATCCACAATCCCGGAGCCCATTTCTTCCCAGAGACTTCCGTCTGAACAAGAATTTCTCTTAGACCCCAAAATCTAAGGGATATGATAGGATATGATAAGAGTTATGATGATATAAAGTTCATAACTCAGTCTGGTGATTTATAGCAAGCTATGGACTAACTGGTTAGCAAATTCCTGTGGGTCCACATAAGTGTGTGGCTAACCCAAGCCAAGAGTTATAATAAAAGCTCATAACTCTGGTAAGACCTAGCAAACCAAGCTCTACTATCATCCTTAATGCAGTTTAGGTGGGTACCAACCTTCCACTAATTCTGCAGGAGAGAAGGGATTCCATCTTGCTTGGGAGTGTTCACAGCCTATAACTTGCTTGCAGTGGTCAAGGCTTCTAACTAGTTATGGAAAAAAAAAAAAAAAAAAAAAAAAAAAAAAAAAATCACATTTTCAATGGCAATGGGTCAAATTTTAACAAGACACGAGAGGCTCACTGCTGACGTAAAATTCTTTTGTAAAATGCATGACCTGTTATGCTTAACAAGAAGGGAGTTATAACTGCGCTAACCAATGGATAACAGCAGCAACTTAATTTGTGACAAACAAAGAAAAGATGTGAAGGGGCTAAGTCGCGCTAATAAGTGCTGATTTGACAGACGATTATCAAAAAAAACACAATGATTGATAGACCATAAAGTCCTCTATGATGTTAAAACATGTTATCCGAATGACAGATACAGTCCAAATTCCAGTTTCCCAGGGTCAGATGGTCATATTGACATTCATATATTCTCCTTACCAGAAAATGGAATAGAGTTCGCCCAAAAACTCAAACGGAGTTGAATCACCCAACCTCAGATGGATGTACTCAGATTCGCCTCTCATCAATCAATGGTAGTCATACATAAAAAAGAAAAAGGCTCCATAGCATAATACTGTTTATATGTTCATAGATCACCCTGAGGAGTGCACACCATCACCAGAGCCGGGTAACCAAGTGAGTAGAGACCCGACACCCTTAGGTACTAAATGCTTACCAGATGGAGGATGTTAAAGGTAAACAGAGAGAGAAAAGAGGTGGCATACAGAAGACCTCGTCCAACACCACTACCGCTTACCGGACTCCAATGGGTTAACAGCCAAACAGTCCAAAGAACGATCCTTTAGGCAACGGTGAAGATCACTCCTGAACTGGCAGACTCCAATGGGTTAACAGCCAAACAGTCCTAAAAACGATCCTTTAGGCAACGGTGAAGATCACTCCTGAACTGGCTCGAGTATTGTCCCCCAAAGTAATGTGATATGCAAGACAAAGGCACTAGATAGTGCATTACCACCACACTTTATTCAAAAAACAAATAGACAGCAACTTACAGACAAACGTTGAATTCACAGCAAGGATTAGGCAAGCCGCCGGCTAGTGGTGTTGGACAAGGTCTTCTGTATGCCACCTCTTTTCTCTCTCTGTTTACCTTTAACATCCTCCATCTGGTAAGCATTTAGTACCTAAGGGTGTCGGGCCTCTACTCACTTGGTTACCCGGCTCTGGTGATGGTGTGCACTCCTCAGGGTGATCTATGAACATATAAACAGTACTATGCTATGGAGCCTTTTTCTTTTTTATGTATGACTACCATTGATTGATGAGAGGCGAATCTGAGTACATCCATCTGAGGTTGGGTGATTCAACTCCGTTTGAGTTTTTGGGCGAACTCTATTCCATTTTCTGGTAAGGAGAATATATGAATGTCAATATGACCATCTGACCCTGGGAAACTGGAATTTGGACTGTATCTGTCATTCGAATAACATGTTTTAACATCATAGAGGACTTTATGGTCTATCAATCATTGTGTTTTTTTTTGATAATCGTCTGTCAAATCAGCACTTATTAGCGCGACTTAGCCCCTTCACACTGTTATGCTTAACACTTGGCTTTAGGTGTTCCATGTCACTCCATACTTGTCCTGGTTAAGAGCTTCAGTATGACAGCCAAGCAAGTGAAATTTCCAGAACCCTCCATTGTTTCCTCTGCTTCTAGTCCTAAAAAACGAAAAAAAAAAAAAAAAAAACTACCCTAGGTAATTCTATACTTAGCAGAGCCAAGATTTTTTTTGCTTCAATTCTACCTTGCAATGGTATACTGAACAGCACAGAAAGTAATGGACTTGTTGCCTTGCTAACTTAAAGTTAGTCTGAAAACAAGCAAGCAGTCGGTGAACATCTGAATTCCTTATTTTTCAGGTCAGACACTTAAAGCATTAGGGCCAAAGAATTAGCAGAGGGCCAGAACAAACCTCACAAAAAGTCTTCCAGCAGTGGCAACCTATGTACTCTTCTCATGGTTAAGGCAGGACTGGATGAACCCCAGGGAACCAGGTCAGCATGGCCAAAGAAATTGCATCCTGGTGTTTAGGCTGCCAACCAAATGCTCCAAACAAACAGCACTTGCCCACCTCAAGTATCCTGGGCTCTGCTTGCCCATATGCAGGCCTAAGACGAGCATAGTGGGTGCACATGAGCTCTTCCTCCCCCCTTCTGGTGGCCAACTCAGAAGGGACGTGGGACAACTTCCGTGTCCCCATTGACAATTTCCCCAGCCATCAAGGCCACAAAAGAATGTAATGCAGTGCGATGTGTATTGCTTTACATTCAGTGGAGCATAGGGGAGACAGGCAGGGGGTCATTAAAGAGAACCTGAAAATGAATACAGGGGGTCATTAAAGAGAACCTGAAAATGAATACAAATTGAGTGGTGCTAAATCTATTGTGTAGAAAATGAATGTATAGTTAAAAATGATAACACCTCACAAATATATAACAAAAATCCAGAAAAACCTTTAACCAAATTAATGGAAATATTGTACAATAGTGGCCACAATAAAGTAGAGTAGCTACACTGTACCAGAGTTCCTGGAAATCTCCATTACCCTATAAAAGGATATTGAAAGTATTGAAAGTGCTCAGTGCTACAATAGTCTATATGCACTCTGGTTCCAGGTATAGGGGTGTCTATAAATGAACTGAAGAAAGCTAGTAATGAGCATTTAGAAAATAATTCTAAACAGGAGAGCATATGGACCAGACACTTAAAGCCAACAGAACCCCCGCTCCCCCAATGCTTGTGTTAAGCTAGATCAAATGAAATAAACACTTTACTTCCATCCCATTGTATCCCGTACATAGATTTCCTGAAATTGTTAGTACTACAAAAGGTTTCATATGGATGCTTACCAAATTCCAACACCAACAGTGTCTTGCTAGAAATTAGCTGTGCTGCTCATCCAGTCATCTGAATAAAATGGAGGCACCATTAAAAACACACAGAGGATGATTAAGTGCCTTTAAGCCCAAGTATCAACTTTTAAAATATCTGTTCAATGGAACTGTTCTAAACTGGTGCAACAAACTAGAAAAGGTTCCTGCGCTACTTTTGGACCATTTGCATGGACTTATTTACAACTTTGAAGTGCAGTGTGAACCTGGAACAGTAGACAAACCAGACATTGTAAAAACCATGAAATGAATTCCTGACTGGACTCTTGAAGAAACAGGAGTGAACAATTTCCTCATTTTATACCATTGATCAACTTTAAGAAATTTAAATAAATGTATTTTTAAATATTTTAAACTGCTCTAGGGTCCGAGCAAAAAAAAAAAAAAAAAAAAAAAAAGTGATGTGGCTCTTTGTGGGACCACAAAGCCTGCAAAAGAAAAAAAAAAAATCAGACATTCACATCCTTTACTGCACCAGGGTGGACATAAAATGACCAGCGAAGAGGAATCACTGGCACGGTATAAAAATGCAACTAGACTGGGCTTCAGTGATCTACAAGGGAATAATCTACATATTCTGGAACCGTTCAATGGGGCTAAAAGGGCCTGAAAACAAAATTGATGTGCAAACTGTTAAACTACCTTAGTGGAGCTTAACAGGTAAACCAATGATTTTAAACCCAATTGTGTTTAGTGGGAGTGGCATGTGTTAGACCCTTTTCCCCTAAGGGCATAAGGATTCTAACAAAATACCAAAAAGTCTGACCCAAGAATAGGAGTATTGATGTTGGCCTGGTCCAAGCATTTGTTGACTCTAGTATGGTGCCCTCATACTCTAACCCAAGAAAGACCAGGAGCAGTCCAAATCAACACTCTGTATTCCCAGGAAGAAAGAATGTGCAGTCAAAGATAATCCTCCCGTTCCAATCATGAGCCATAATTGAGCCTCTGGACTGGATCCCAAGCCGTTCTGCAGCAGAGGGCAAAAAGAAAGAATCTCCCCTAGCCCTGTCCTTCATGAAGGACTGGGCACTCGCCCCGCAATTCAGCCAGGACTGAGATTGACCCAGTCTCCAAGTCCTCTGCTACAGAAAAGCCCATTCACCAGCCCAGTGACCCAATCATAACCCACAAAAGGAAAGGTAAGACCATCTAAGAACAGCAGACCCTTTACTTCCAGAGAGCAGATTTGCTCTCTGTAGACTTCCCCCCCAAGAGGTTTCAGAGTGAAATCCTTGCTCTTCCATCCATCCCTGTATATGGCAGAAAGAACTCCCAGAAACTGGTAACCTGCAGGGTAAGCACAAAATGTGGATTAAAGAGAGTCTGAAGTAGCAGTGATGCAATGCCCCGCCCTGCTACAGCAAAGCTCAATCCACAATCCAGGAGCTCATTTCTTCCCAGAGACTTCCGTCTGAACAATTAATTCTCTCTTAGACCCCAAACTCTAAGGGATATGATAGGATACGATAAGAGTTATGATCTAAAGTTCATAACCAAGTCTGGTGATTTATAGCAGGTAATGGACTAAAACTGGTTAGTAAATTCCTGTGGGTCCACAAAACTGTGTGGCTAACCCAAGCCAAGAGTTATAATAAAAGCTCATAACTCTGGTAAAATCTAGAAAACCAAGTTAGACTATAATCTATCCTCCTAAATGAATTTGTGGGTCCACAAAAGTGTGGCTAACCCAAGCCATAAGTTACAATAGAAGCTCGTAACTCTGGTGAAACATAGCAAACCAAGCTAGGCCATCATCCTTAATGCGTTTTAGGTGGGTACCCACCATCCACTAATGCTGCAGGAGAAGAGAAGGGATTCCATCTTGCTTGGAGTGTTCACAGCCTATAACTTGCAGTGGTCAAGGCTTCCAACTAGTTATGGAAAGATCACATTTTCAATGGCAATGGGTCTACTTAGAGATAAAATGAGGTTGAGGTTAAAAATACAAAGTTAAAAACATGGCATGAGAAAGGCTCACTGCTGACCTGACTGCTCCTGGCTCCTCCCTCCTGTCGAGTGCCCCCACAGCAAGCAGCTTGCTATGGGGCGCACCCGAGCCAAGCTGCAGCTCAGTGGGTCCATTGACATGGGCTGCCGTTCAGCCCTGCCCCCCTCTCTCCTGATTGGCAGCCGTGGGAGCTAATGGAATCACGGCTGTGTCCCATCCAATCCGGAGGGAGATTCCCCAACAGCCTCATGGACATCGTTGGGACAGAGAAGGACCTTAAGTATTAGGGAGTGCTGGGGAGGCTGCTACACAGGTTTTTGATCTTAATGCACACACTCAACACATTCCACTTAAATGGTCCAATAGATTACAGCCTTTATAAGTCAAATTCGATACATACCTCAAATTTTTCATCTGTTCAGTGTTGCCCTAGTTCAGCTTTGCCCTAGTTCAGCTTTGATGGGCACCTCAGCGGCTACAAGAATAAATGTAGGCATGAGAACCCCATAAAAATATAGAAAATTTAAATCACTTTGTAAGCACTTTAGAAACTCCCCAAAATTGTAGTAGACAGTTCAGTCTTTCAAACACAGTAGAAAATCAAACCTTATTGACTCCAACAAATGAACAAAGGTGTTATTTCAGTATGGTGACCACAACAGCAAATAATTTTCATTAGGTGTGAACAAGCAGTAAAGCTTCATAATATATTTCAAATCATTGACCATTTAAACCTTGAAGCTAGCCAATGAAATGGTTTAAGTGTTGCCATTTTGTGGAAGTGGCATGTGTCAAACCCTTCTCCCCCCCAAGAGGAAAAGGATTTCAACAATACCAAAAGTCTGATCCAAGAATAGAGTGGCAGTGTTGGTCTGGCCAAAATATTTGTTGACTCTAGTATGGTGCCCTCCTACTGGAACCAAGACAGACAAAGAACCATCCCAAGATTGAGACTCTGTATTCCCAGGGAGAAGGATGTGCAGTCAAAGATAACTCCCCCATTCCCATCATGAGCCATGATTGAGCTCCTGGACTAACTTCCAAGCTGTGCTGCAGCAAAGGGCAAAAAAAAAAAAATTCCCCAAGAGGGATCAGAGAATGAAATCCTAGAACCATCATCCACCCCCTAGAAATCGGTAACCTTCAGGGAAAGCACATGTGAAACAAGCCAACCAAGTTTTCTGGTGAAAAAGAAAAAAAGAAAGAAGGAAGGAGGAAGAAGGAAGAAGAAGGAGAAGGAGAAGGAGAAGGAGTCACTCCACACCGTTGGAGCTCAGTCCCCTCCGGAGATTTAAAACTCAACTGAGCTTTCACTCCCAGACCCCAGAAACCTGGGAACCACCAATGGGTGGCTAAACCCAAGCCTTCGAGTTATAAAACAGTTCATAACTTTTATTAAACTAATTTAGAAGTTTAACATTGGGTTCACATTGTGACTAAACCCAAACGGGCGTTCTGATAAAAGCTCACAACTCACTTAAGTGTTTGTATGGGAACCTACCATTTGTCGCTGCAGGGCCACAGAAGAGATTCCATAGTTCAGCCTTGATGGGCACCTCAGTGGCTACAAGAATGTAGGCATGAGAACCCCATAAAAAACACAGAAAATGTAAATCACTGTAAGCACTTTAGAAACTCACCAAAATTGTAGTAGACAGTTCAGTCTTTCAGACAGTAGAAAATCAAACCTTATTGACTCCAACAAAGGCACAAAGGTTTCATTTCAGTAAGGGGACCACAAGAGCAAATAATTTATTAGGGGTTAAAACAAGCAGTAAAGCTTCATAATATATTTCAAATCATTGACCATTTAAACCTTGAAGCTAGCCAATGAAATGTTTAAAGTGCTGCCATTTTGTGGAAGTGGCATGTGTCAAACCCTTATCCCCCCAAGAGGAAAAGGATTTCAAAGCTAAAAGCTCACAACTCACCCAAGTGTTTGTATGGGAACCTACCATGTGTCGCTGCAGGGCCACAGAAGAGATTCCACGCTGCTTTGAGCCTGGTTACTGCAGGAACTAAAAAAAAAAAAAAAAAAAAAAGCCATCATTCCCACTGAAATTTAATGCTTATATCAAAACTCATACCAGAAACCTATGAGAAATGTGGGATCTAGCATTGCTGGTCTACTGAAAAGTCTGGTTTCTTAGATCTGGCTGTCAGTTACCCCTTGTCAAGTATGCATATATTGGATAAAAAGCCACATTCTGCATACTTGCCTGGATTTAAAGAACACCAGCATGACAGCCAGGCAACTAGCATTGTCGTCACATCAAACCACTTCAAAAAAGGACACCACACGAAGAGTTTTAAAGGCATTCAAAGGCAAAATAAGCTGCATACACAGCCTTGCTATACAAAAAGCAATAACCACTGCCACACCTGCACAACAACTATGGTAAGATAATGGAGGATGAGGGGGGGTCTGAAGGGGAGGTGTGATGGCTGCAGCCCTCCACAATATTAGGGAAAGACTGCATGTTCACCTTTAATATAGTGCAAACATACATACATTTACAATTTAGGGTACAAACTAGCGCTAAAAATATATTCTAAATTTCTACATTTCTTGCAAAGCGCATCTTCCAAAAGGGTGAAAAACATTGGAGACTTATGGCCATACACACTAAGATTTTCTGAAGACTTTTCCCCTTTAGATATTCCAAAACCAGATATGAGGTCAAACCTAAACCCTTTCAATGTGTATGCAATCTGGCAGGCCCTTGCACTACATGGAAAAGGTAAATCTGAAGGAAATCTAACCACAAAAGTTGGATAGTGTGTATCCAGCTTTAGGCTCCATTCACACCTTAGCGTATCATTTTCTCTGGCTTTTTTCAGGTGTTTTTTTGCAGGTGTTTGGTGGAAGGCATTGACAAAAAAAAAAAGAAAAAACACATGTAATCAGCCAAAAAAGAAGCCCATGTACTTTTTTGAGCTCATATGTGAACAGAGGCCATTGAAATGAATAGGATTTTGCTTGTTGGGCGTTTTGAGACTTCAGAGATGAGCGTTTTACGAGCTGAAATAAGCTCAGGTGTGAACAGGGCCTAAGTGAAGCCTGCCTCAAAGCACTGGAGTGCAAAAGTAGTCTAAGAGCCAGGCAAGTAGCATTTTGCAGCTCTGCATTTTTCCTGAGAATGTAGCGCGCCCCCCCCCCCCCCCCCAATTTCTAAAACCATGAAAAGTAAACCTAAAAAAGCTGTGGGAATACAGAGCAGTAAGCCAAAATGGCTTAAGGTAGAGAAGGCATTCTGGTTCCCCTGGAGCTACAAGGCAGAGAAAGGCTGATCTATGCAGTGCAATGGCTTGCCTGTTTGTATACAGACATATACAGAAGCCACTATATAACAGTTGATGGCAAACTAAAAAGCAATCATAATAAGGGGGCAACATATTTATCACATTTAAACAAGGTAAGAGGAAAAAAAAAAAGAAGGTTAGGCTGTAGCTTTAAAATGCAGCCATAATGCCATTCAAACTCTGCTTACCAAGCCATGTGCTGGTGAAAGGGCAGATTTGTGCACAGGTGAGGGGATTTATGGGTAATCAGCCATTTTTTTTCCTTACCCAACTTTATTTGTATCAGCACAAAACTGACAAAGCTCACAAACTCTTAAGAAGGATTGAAAACAAATTTTCCTTTTGAAAATCAGTGCCCAGATTTGTCACTATTCCTGTACAGGTGCGGGGAATAGGAAATAAAATGTAAAATAAGAAAAAATGAAAAGTCATGATGAACTAGAGACCTGAAGGTCAGCTGACACAGACACACATCCTAAATGTTAACCCCTTATTGTCCAGTGTCAGTGTTCCTTTATTGCATTACCCCAATTAAACACGTCTAACCTTTTGTTTGAGTCTGGGTTCACATTGGTGCATGCTAAACACAGCATGTGATTTGCACAGGAATCCACCACATGTGAGTCACACAGGAATTGCACCGCATGTGATTTTCACAGGAATCGCACCATACAATTTGTATGGCTCAAATTGCATTGCATCCGCACCAAAAAGGGTGCAGGACCCTTTTTTATTACCCACACCTGAATCGCATTGCATCGGTGTTCACACCCATGAGATGCAATTATGGCAATCGCACTGTGTTTTGCGATCTGTTTTGGGGTATTTCTAATCTAACATTGGCACCCGCAGCAGATCACATGGACGCTGTGCATTTGCTATGCAGTACGATGTGGGAAAAACGCAGTAAATCCCACATCGCATCAGTGTGAACCAGGGCTCATGGTTTACAGAAGAAAAAGGTGCAGTAAGTGCTGGTTCACACTATTGCAATCACAGACATCGCATGCGATTCGGAGCGCACTGCTCCTAAAATCACATGCGATGTCTGTGCGGTGCGAATTGAGCCATAAAGTTTGTATTTTTCATCCTTTTAGGCCAATTTGTATTCTGCTACTTATTTTTGGAAAAGAAAAAAAAAAAACGCAATAAGCGGTTTTTTAAATGGTTTTTGCCAAAGTTATACAAACTAGGGGAAGGATTTATGTAATTTTTATTTATTTTTTACTAGTAATGACGGCGATGTGCGATTTTTAGCGGGACTGCGACATTGCAGCGGACAGATCGGACACCTAACTGACATTTTTCACACTAGGGGTGATCAAGGGGTTAATTGTGAACCTAGGGGAGTGTTTTCTAACTGTATGGGGGAGGGACTTGTGAAATGATTATAGAGATCCTATATACTGTAGAAGGATCACAGGCGCTCTGTGATCATTTCAGAGAGAACGGTCGGCTGCGTTTACACTGTGTTCTCTGTCAGCAGGTTCCGTGGATCGGGTTCCCCCGCTGCCTAGTGGGGGCGGGAGTGCGCCGCCGGCAGTGCGCGCTGCCCCCCCCAGCACCACTCCCGTGAACCGACGTACCCCTATGACGATTTGCGTAGGCAAGCCAGCCTGCCACATTAGATCTGCTATGGGCGGTCAGCAGGTGAAACCAGAGGGATGATTAACCACTTGGAGCCCACGCTATAGACGAAAGCCGGCTACAGCGCAGGCTTAAAATGCCAGGAGGGTGTCCATGGATGCCCTCCCATTTTCACGCTACCCCCTCGCCTCCTGCTGTGCACGGGCGGTGCGCTCTGTGATCGCAGAATCCTTGGGACCTGGCTGATTACAAATCGGGGTAAAGGGCCATTTGCAGCGGGCCGGTTACCACGTGATCAGCTGTCACCCATTGACAGCTGATCGCGGAAGTAAACAGAAGCCGGTTATTGGAAAAAAGAATGCCGTTAACCGACTTTTGTTAGAGGGACATCGGTCCCCTCAGTGCCCACCAGTGCTGCTAATCAGTGCCTACCAGTGCTGCTAGTCAAGGCTATCTATTAGTGCCCATCATTACTGCTTATCAGTGCCCACCAGTGCCTCCTATCAGTGCTGCCAATCAGTGCCTCCAATTAATGTAGCTTCATCAGTGCCTCCTGATCAGTGCCCATCTGTGCCTTCAGGTCAGTGCCGCCTCATCAGTGTAGCCTAGACAGAAGCTGAGCCTAGTTGCTGTATACAGTGCAGCATTGCTTGAACAAATGAACATCGGAAGGAAATCTTATCTCAAAATGTCAGAATTATGCAACATATCTCACATTAGTGGCTGTAGGGGTGGTAAAACCGTGGTGCAACCACAGGGTTTTACCACCTCGCCAAGTGCTCCCACTTTAGCTGCAGAGGCAGCAGCCGGGGTGTACATATGCTGCAGGTGCAATGCCTTGCTTCGTGGCTGCAGCCGGAGTTATATCCCCTGATGCACTGGCGGGCACTACTGCCCAATGACCGTGACCTATTCAAGTGAATAGGGACGCTCTGCAAAACACTACTTTTTCAAATCGTACCACACCAAAAACGCATAATACAGCAGTACCATGTGGTTTGGTGGCCGCAAATACGCTGCCTTTAACAAGTAATGGCACCCACATGCGTTTGACAAGGACAGCATAGTGGCATGTAGTGTAGGAAATGCGCAAGGAACGCCCATTTCCCGAACTGTGTTCCAGTGTGAACCAACCTTTAGGAAAAAGAGATTTGAGAGAGGAAAGGATCACTGTTATATGGAAGAAAGGAAGGAGGGATCACTATGGCACATGAAAGGCCGGAAGGATCACTAAGGCACATGAAAGGCAGGAAGGATCACTAAGGCACATGGAAGGCAGGAAGGATCACTAAGGCACATGGAAGGCAGGAAGGATCACTAAGGCACATGGAAGGCAGGAAGGATCACTAAGGCACATGGAAGGCAGGAAGGATTACTAAGGCACATGGAAGGCAGGAAGGATCACTAAGGCACATGGAAGGCAGGAAGGATCACTAAGGCACATGGAAGGCAAGAAGGATCACTAAAGCACATGGATGGCAGGAAGGATCACTAAGGCACATGGAAGGCAGGAAGGATCACTAAGGCACATGGAAGGCAAGAAGGATCACTAAAGCACATGGATGGCAGGAAGGATCACTAAGGCAAATAGAAAGCAGGAAGGATCGCTATATTTTGTGGAAGAAAGGAAGGAAGAAAGGGAGGAGTGAGTTCAATCACAGACTGTATTCACTCACCCAGGGTTGGCTCGGCTCCAGAGGCTCAGGCAGTGACATCAGGTGCACTGCTTCAAAATTCCCACCCATAAAACCCCTTCAAAGGCACAGGATTGGCTACACAGTGGGGGTTGTAAGCAGACACAGGGGGACATGGGGAGGAGGTGGAGCAGACCCAGCCTCCCTCCTCTTTCTTTCATACGGAATGTAGAGTGGAAGGGAAGGCGGGAGAGCAGGTGGTCTCAGAAAACACCCGGGGGGGGGGGGCTGTGCTGGGTCAGCAATGAGCGTATCAGTCTCAACCTTGACAGCTGCAGCACAGCGCACACTGGCAGGTGGAGTCAAGTGCTGAAACTTGTTGGGCTCCGCTGTGGAATTTAGCCTAGATTTGCGGGACACCAGGATTTACTTGAAATCCCTGGATAGTCCAGAGGGAATCTGGGATGGTTGGGAGGTATGGTATAGTAATATGAACATTGATTGGTTGCTATGGGTTACTACATGACGTGCCAAGTGTTCTGCATGCGGGACAGACCATTGCTGATTCTGTTCTACAAGGTCCATGTCCTGCAGGGTGTCTCATTGTATGCAAAGTTCACAGTGTCAGTGGGGTGACGGGTGCTGGAAAGCAGAGCGCCTGGCACTGTAGTCAAGATATAGTCACGGCTTCAACAAAGGGGCATCACAACAAGAGCGGGTAATTAGGAAAGCAAGTGATAAACACAAATTTATTTCTACTCCCACTGATACCAGTGACATGGGGCTTATTTCACTGACACTAACCAACCAACATCATGGCTTATTTTTACTTCCAATGGCACCAGTGATAGGGATTGTTTTTTTTTTTTTTTTACACTGACACCAATTATGGGACTTTTTTTTATTCCCACCAACACCATTGATGGGGCTATTTTCCTCCCACTGACACCGATGTAGGGAACATTTCATCCCAATGACACTGATAGGCTCACTAACACTGATGTGGGGCTCATCTAAACCCACTGACACCGATGTGGGCCATGTTTCATCCCACTGATCCTTTTTCTCACTGACACCAATATAGGTAAATTAAACCAATCCTGTTTAATTTATTCATAAATGATCTAGAGGAGGGGATATCTAGTACAATCTCAGTATTTGCAGATGATACTAAACTAAGCATGCCAATATCTTCTATGCAGGTTGTGGAAACCTTGCAAGCGGACCTGAACAAAATAACGGGGTGGGCAACTACATGGCAGATGAGGTTTAATGTTGAAAAATGTAAAGTAATGCACTTGGGGGCCAAAAACCAGAAAGCAAGCTACTCACTAGGGGGGGAGCCTCTGGGTGAGTCTAGGATGGAAAAGGACTTGGGGGTACTGGTAGACAACAGGCTTGGCAGTGGCATGCAATGCCAAGCCGCTGCAAGTAAAGCCAACAGAATACTGGGATGTACAAAAAAGGGGATTCACTCCAGAAATAAAGAGATTATTCTCCCACTCTACAAGACTCTGGTCCGGCCACATCTGGAGTATGCTGTCCAGTTCTGGGCACTGGTCCTCAGGAAGGATGTGCTGGAACTGGAGAAAGTCCAGAGAAGGGCAACAAAAATAATTAGGGGAATGGAGGACATCAGCTATGAGGAAAGACTACAAGCATTGAACTTATTCTCTCTGGAGAAGAGACGATTGAGGGGGGATATGATATCAATGTACAAATACTGTACTGGCGACCCTAGCATAAGGAACAAACTATTCAGAGAAAGGAGATGCAATAAGACACGTGGCCACTCACTAAAACTAGAGGAAAGGCGGTTTAACCTTAAAATGCGTAAGGGGTTCTTCACTGTAAGAGCGGTAAGGATGTGGAATTCTCTTCCACAACAGTCGTATCAGCAGGGAGCATTGATAGTTTCAAAAAACTGTTAGATGGGCACCTTAGAGACCACAACATACAGGGGTATACAATGTACGGTTAAAAGCAAACACACACACACATCATAGGTTGAACTGGATGGACTGATGTCTTTTTTCAACCTCACTAACTATGTAACTATGTAAGGGCTTTTTTTTTGGTGCCAACACCAAAAATGGGGCTTATTTACTCCCACTGACACCAACATGGGGCTTATTTTTTATTCCCACCAACAATGGAGCAATTATTCTCCAATTAAAGATATGGGGGTTATTTCCTTCCACTGACACCAAAATTACGGGGCTTATTTTTGTCTTTACACTGATGATTTGGAGCTTATTTTGCTGATGCTAACACCAGTGATGTGGAATATTTCCCCCCCCCCCACTGACACCAATGGTGGGGTTTATTTTATCCCCACGGACATCAACAATGGAGCCTATTTTACTCACACTAACATCAACATTGGGATTTATTTTACTCCACCCACTCAATGATATGTGACTTATTTTATGTCACTGACACCAAGGACATGGGGCCTATTTTATTTTTGCGTACACCAGTGGTGGGTCTCATTTTGCTCCCAGTGATTTTAATGTTGGGGCTTATTTCCTCCCACTGACACCGATATGGGGCTTATTTACCTCTCCGGGACACCAATTATACTCCTGCTGACACCAATTTAAGTCCTATTTTCCTCCTACTGACATCAATGACACGGGACTCATTTTGCTGCTGCTGACACTAACAGAAGGTTTATTATCCTCCGACTGACACCAACAATGGAACTTTTTATATATATATATATATATATATATATATTTATCCCAAATTACATTAAGATTTAGGCTTATTTTATCCTCACTGACACCAACAATGCAGCTTATTTTTATTCCCAGGAACACCAACAATGAGACTTATTTTACTCACCCTGACACCAATGATGGGGCATATTTTTATTCCCACTGACACCAACAGTGGGGCTTTATTTCTTTTTCTACACAATGACACCAACAATGGGACTTATTTCACTCACCAGGACATTGATGACTTGGGGCCCATTTTACTCCCACTGACACCAACAATACGGGTTTTAAATGTTATTCTTATTGCCACTGACACCAATAACAGGGCTTATTTGTCCTATGAATGACACCATTGAAGGTGAAATCAGTGAGGGGTTATTTGTATTCCTCCTGATGCCAGGATTATGGGGCATATTTTCTTCCTGGGACACAAACAGTATGAGGCCTATTTTAATCTCACTGACATGGACATCACGGGGCTCATTTTTTTTCCCCCACTGTCACCAACAATATGGGGCTTATTTTCCTTTCCTTTTTCTCCTGCCAACACCAGTGACAAGTTTTTTCTCCTCACTGACTCCAGTGATGAGGCTTATTCTTTCCCCACTGACCTCACCCATATAGGGTCTTTCCACTCCTACCAATGTGTGGCCATTTTCCTCCCACTAACACCCCTGATATGGGCGGATACCAGCGAAAAGGTTTATTACCCACTTGCTGACACCAATGATGGAGCTTATTTATATTCCCACTGACACCAATAATGGGTCTTGTTTTACTCCTTATGACACCAACAGTGGGGATTAGTTTATCCCACTGATATCAGTGATTGAATGAACAGGAACATGCAAACAAGGGAAGCATTGGTCATTGGTTTGTACAGGGTACAAATCTGGCTGCAGCTGAGTGCTTAGGCCCTGTTCACAGCTGAGCGCTTTTCAGCTCGTAAAACGCTCATCTCTGAAGTCTCAAAATGCCCAACAAGCCAAATCCTATTCATTTCAATGGCCCCTGTTCACATATGAGCATTTTGTCGCCTGAAACAAAACGCCTGAAGCTCAAAAAAAGTACACGAGCTTCTTTTTGGCAGATTACAAGCGTTTTTGTTAGATGTCAATGCTGCCTCCAAACACCTGCAAAAAAACGCCTGAAAAACGCCCCAGAAAAAAAGCCTTAAAGTGATACGCTCAGGTGTGAATGGAGCCTGAAGTAAAACTAAAAGCAGATTTTTTTTAAAAAAAATGTTGTATTGCTTGGAGAGGGGCTGGAATCCCTGTCAGTTTTTATTGTTGTCTGTGTCCCTGATGGGGAGATATCCCCTCTCTATTTTGTCCTGTTTACCATTATCATTGAAAGTGAAAGTAAAAGAAAGTCCTCAATTTCGGGTTGTCCCCAGAAAAGTAATAGAAATCTTCCAATGGGGACACTAGTTCTGATGACCTGGGGGTCCTCAAGGAATTCCCTTAATTTGCAGGGATTTCCTCCCACTTCCTGTTTGGCTATGGGACAGGAAGTGAAGGATAATCTCTGCAAAGGGACACATAGCAAAAAAAAGAAAAATTCTCGCAGGGGTTATAACCTTACTTTGCTCTATCCAAAATGAGAAAAAAAAGGAAGGGTTTGCCCATAGTTCTACTTTAAGTTTCTCTTCTGGAAATAATTCTACCAGCTAGTTATAGAGATATACTATAACAACAAAGGTAATTAATTGGTAATTGCTGTAGTTTTCCAAGGACTGGCTCCACATGCATGCTAGTAGACAGTGGTGCATTGTGCCACCATTCATTTTGAATTGATTGGCTTGATTTTGGAATATGCAATAACGTGATTGAGGTCAAACACTGGCTTCTGTTAAATTTACCCATGCAGTGGTGCCCCCCTCCTACAGCATCGTATGCCTTGTATGGGTAAATGTCTTTTTAGATAGGGGGGACTATAATAATTACTAACCCTTACCCTATTCACCACCAGTGCTCTCCGCTGATCTTCATTGTTGTAGGAGGACCCTCACCGTTCTCATGTACCCTACAGGAGTTCGTTCTGGTGTTGCATTGTACATGATGATGATGGAGAGCTGTGAGGCACAAGCAGGCATTGGCTTCATGAATGGGAGGAATAAGGTAAGTATTACAATTTATTCAACTCCCCCCCCCCCCCAGGCAAAAGAGCATTTAACCCTTGGGAGTAGGGCTGGGGGTTCCAACTACATGGGTAAATGTAAAAATAGCCTGGAGTTGGGCTTTAACCACTTAAGCCCCAGAAGGTTTACCCCCCTTTATGACCGGCCATTTTTTGGGATACGGAACATCGTTACTTTACCTGGCAGTTGCGCTGACATGCGACACTGTACCCAAATAAATAAATAAATTATGTCCTTTTTTTCCTCAAATAGAGCTTTCTTTTGGTGGTATTTGATCACCTCTGCGCTTTTTATTTATTGCGCTATAAACCAAAAATGTGACCATTTTGATTAAAAAAAATAATAATAATATGTTTTACTTTATGCTATAAAACCTATCCAATAAAAAAACAAAAAAATATAAAATCCAATTTCTTCATCAGTTTAGGCCATTATTTATTCTGCTATATATTTTTGGTAAACAAAATCCCAATAAGCGTATATTGATTGGCTTGCGCAAACGTTATTGCGTCTTCAAACTAGGGGATATTTTTATAGAATTTTTATTTTTATTTATTTTTTTACTAGAAATGGCGGTGATCAGTAACTTTTAACGCGATTGCGGTGGACAACTTGGACACCTGACACTTTTTTGGGGACCAGTGACACTAATACAGTGATCAGTGCTTAAACAATGTACTGCCAACCACGACCTCGTAGTTTTATCGTTCTCTAATTTGACAATTAAATTGGCTAAGTAACACTGGCGATTAAACAAATCTATACTCAGTAATGAATCTTACTGCTTAGATATTACCCATTGAAAGCTTACTTTGATATTAATAGGGCAGAGGGCACAACTCCCGCCATCAATTTAGTGGCACACAAAGCTTCTGTTTGGGGGTTTTCTGATTCAGTTGATGTCCAGACTTAAAGCGGACTTCCAGCAGAAGTGTAGCTGCTGACTTTTAATAAACATGCACTTACCTGTCCCACGACCCAACGATGCAGCCGGTGGAAGCCCCGATTCTCTCCCCCTCTTCTACCCGGGGTGCCGGCATTACTACTGTTGGCACCCGGCTGTGACTTTTGAGTGGAACTCCGCTTTAAGAAAGCTCACAAGGTGATCACTGCCAAAACTAAGGAATATGAAGCCCTAGCTACCCAGCACAAGTGTTGGTGTGGTTTACTACCACTTTAATGGCATTCTTGTTTTCCGCACGGCATGAATATAAGGCCCCTTTCACACTTGCGGACCATTCAGATTCGCCTGTCAGTTTTTCAGGTGGATCTGAACGGATGCCCCATGCATCTCTATGGAGCATTGGTTGTCAGTGGAGACATGTCCGCTGACATCCGATCCGATCTGTCAAATCTGGACGGATGGAAACCCTATTTTCCATCCATCCAGCGGATCGGATGAATTTGGATGAGAATGGACAGGCGGTCCGTTCTCATCCGATTCCCCCATAGAGGACAGCGGGGATGTCTCCGCTCACATTGGCATTGGCGGATCGATCCCCCGCTGAGAAAAACGGAGTCTGCCAACGGACTCCCATGTGTGAAAGGGGCCTTAAGGAGAAATTGCACAATCTCTGATTTTCTAATAATGTGTACTAGACTTAAAACAATAATAGGGAAAGTTCTGCTTGGGACCAATTCTGTTTAATTTATTCATATATGTCATAGCAGAGGGGATTAATAGCTCAGTCTCCGTTTTTTGCAGACGCCACAAAGATAAGTAGGACAATAACTTCACATCAAGATATAGAAATTTTACAGAAGGACCTGAACAAAATAATTGGGTGGGCAACTACATGGCAAATGAGGTTTAATGTGGAGAAATGTAAGGTCATGCATTGGGGGGCTAAAAACAAATGCAAACTACTCACTAGGGGGAGAATCTCTGGGGGCATCAAGAAAGATCTGGGGATCTTAAGTAGATAACAGACTGAGCAATAGCATGCAAGTCAAGCTGCAGATACCAAAGCTGGCAGATTTTTGACATGCATAAAAAAGGGGATATACTCCAGAGATAGAACGATAATCCGGCCACTTTCTAAAACTCTGGTTAGGCCACATCTGAAGTATTCCGTCCAGTTCTGGTCACCAATCCTCAGTAGGGATGATCATCAAACTTTTGAAAAGTTCGGGTCGGCCAGAACACCCGAACTTCCCGAAAGTTTGGGTCCGGATTCCAGAACCCCATTGAAATCAATGGGACCCGAACTTTGGTAATCAAAAAACACCATTTTGAAGCCCTAAAACCCAATAAATGTCCCTAAAAAGGGCCTAGGGTTCTGGGTCATGCCCCAGGGACAAAGAATCAGGCAAAAAAAAAAGTTCTTAAAAATTGTCGTTTTTGATAGAGAGCCAATTATTGAAAAAAATTATTGAAAAAAAAAAAAAAAGAGATTTCTTTGTATTTAGTGTCTGGGGGGTCTAAAAAGCGTACCTGTGAAGTTTCAGCTCTGTAGCATGTCTAGAACCAGAAAAAAAAGATAATTTTTCTTAGAATTTTTAGTAGCGCAGGGATGGGGTTCCGATCCTTTCACACCTGGGCGTTTTTGTTTCAGGCGTTAATTGTGCATTTTTTGGTCGTTTTTGGAGGCAGGCATGACATCTGAACTTCTGTATAGGGGTATATATACACACACACACACACACACACACACACATATATATATATATATATATATATATATATATATATATATATATACACACATACACACATATAGGTGTGAAAGGAGCGGAACCCCATCCCTGCGCTATGTCAGTAGCGCAGGGATGGACATCCGCTCCTTTCACACCTATATGTGTGTATGTGTATATATATATATATATATATATATATATATATATATATATATGTGTGTGTGTATATATATCCCTATACAGAAGTTCAGATGTCATGCCTGCCTCCAAAGACGTCCACAAAAAAGCCCAATAAACGCCTGAAACAAAAACGCCCAGGTGTGAAAGGAGCAGAACCCCATCCCTGCTTTACTAAAAATTCTAAGAAAAATTATCTTTTTTCTCTGGCGGTCACCCTGACATGGATGAGTTCGAACACCCTGGCATAGCAGTCAGAGTCAGTTCACCCTAAACTACATTACGGTCACCCTGACACTTAACACTTTCCCTACAGAAACTAGATTATTGAATATAACTATAGTGGTATATAGTACGCTAACTACACTGCATATCCCTTTCCTCACACTAATAATTGCTAAATGACGCTGGAGCAGCAGGAGTAACAGAACTGCTTCCACTCTATTCCACAGCCTCTCTATTACAGTGCTAGAGATTTGGTGGGGCTATGTTATATACTGGGGGGCGTATTCATTACTGATTGGCCTCTGGACCCCCTAGTCACTCCAATCACATTCCTAGCAGACTCCTGCCCCCTCAATTGGCTTTTACTGACATTTCTGGTCCAATCACGGGCTTTTAAAGCCCAGTTCCTGTCCCATTGCATTTTTGGTTGCTGAATTTCCGAACTTTTACCGCAAAAAGTTCAGAATTCAGCTGAATTTTGAACAGCCAATGTTCGGGTCGAACCGATGGTCGACCCGAACCGTTCGATTATCCCTAATCCTCAGAAGGGACATGCTGGAGAGAATCCAGAGAAGGGCAACAAAATGAATAAGGGGACTCAATTACGAGTAACGACTACAGGCACTAAATTTGTTCTCGCTGGAGAAAAGACGCTTGAGAGGGGACATGATAGTAGACATCCCAAGCCTCCCGCGAGGTGCGGGAGTCTCCCATATTTGAGCTGTGGCTCCCTGACACCCACAAGTGCTGCGCAATATCCTGGCTGTCAGAATGGAGCCGATGCCTCATGTATAGTTCCGGCTCTGTCCTGTCGCAGGCGGAGAGATATCAAATGCACTCCTCCTGTGGAGAGAGAAACGGAAAGCATTGGCTCTGCATGCTTCCTCCATCGCCGCTCCTCACAGTCTGTTGATCGTGTGTCTCAGAGGAGCCAGTATTTCCCACCAGCAATACCCGCCAACAGTACCCACCAACAGTAACCGCCAAGAGTACCAGTCAGCAGTACCCGCTAACAGTAACCACCAGCAGTACCAGTCAGCAGTACCTGCCAACAGTAACCACCAGCAGTAACAGAGGATATTGACATCTGAAAACACTTTGCTATCTTCTTATAGCCTTCTCCAGCTTTGTGAGCGTCAACTATTTTCAGTTTCAGTTTTCTAGACAACTGCTTAGAAGATCCCATGGTGCTGATTGTTGGGGCAAGGTCAGATGAGTCTGGGCATTTAAAACCTTTGAGAAATGACATCACCTGGTCTTCCCAGACGATGACTGAGAACAATCCATGACACTGACAGGTCTCAGCCATGCAAAGGGGGCAGTGCATGCTATAAATTCTGCAGGGTGCCCAAACTTTTGCAGACTAAATTTTTTTGTTTTCTGTTATTTTGAAAGTGTCAATGATGGAAATAAAATCTAACTTTTGTTGACATATTATAAGAATGTCTAATCTGTAATTTTATGCATTTTGGAGATTTTTCCATCTTTCCTTGGCTTCTTTAAGCACATTAATTCAAATTTTTACCTGGGTGCCCAAACTTTTGATCCCCACTGTATATATATATATATATATATATATATATATATATATATATATATATATATATATATATATATATATTTTTTTTTTTTTTCAGAATTGTTGCTCTTTTTTTCTTTATTGAGCAAGGTGATCAAATACCACCAAAAGAAGGCTCGATTTGTGGGAAAGAAAGGACATCACGTTTTTTTTTGGGTACAGCGTCGTCAGTTAAAGTAGCGCAGGTCTGTATCGCAAAAAATGGCCTGGTCAATAGGGGGTATTTTCAGAAGTGGTTAAATGAACTTCTCATATACGCACCCTTTTTTCTGTGAACGATACTATTTAAAAAGTGTTTTGTTACATCTATTTAATACATGCAAAAAAGAAAAAAATACCAGTTGATCCTGCCAAAAAAATCAATAAGCTCACAGCTTCCCTCTGGTGAGCTGACAATGCTCCACCAAAATTTCACACATTGTTACTAGCCCTGAGCACCTCCCTTCTATGCCTCTATGTTATGGAAGTGAGAAGATGTTGGTGCAATAAAAAAAAAATAAGACTAGTTTGTATATATATATATATATATATATATATATATATTTATTTATATAGCCAGGGTGGCAAAGAAGAAGTAATTTACAATTAGTCCATCCAATAATGGGGCTCAAAAATGTCCAGGACTCAGGGCAAGCTTCTGGTGAGATAGTAGAAGCAATCTCCAGGACCGTGTAAAAGAAAAAGAATGGAGAGGTGCCTCGAAGTGTAGACAGATAATAACATTTATTTAGCACAGAATAGGAGAGCAATTCACATTTGAGTGATTAAACCAGGCATATAAATAGTCCACCATCTGTGGGACAACAGTCGCTCTGTACCGCTAATTTCCCCTAATGCTGGGTCTGGAAGCCTGCTGGATGTGTAGAGGGATTCAGGAGAGAGGGCCGGTCAGTGTGTGCTCCTTTGTTAAGCTGAGTGAGCTTGAAAAAAGAGCGCACGCTGATCAGCTATCACCAGTGCGCATGTTCGGAAATGCAACGCCGCACGTACTGTGACGTCATCGCGCTTGACACTGTGCTCCAAGAGCCTTCCAAACCTCTCTCCTGGATCCTAATGCACATCCAGCTAGTTTCTGGACCCAGCAGAGTGGGGAAATCAGCAGTACAGCATGACTGTTGTCTTGGTTTACCCACTCAAATGTGAGTTGCTCTCCTATTCTGTGCTAAATAAATGTTATTGTCAGTCTGCACTTAGAGGCACCTCTCCGTTCCTCTTTTAGAAGGTGTTCTGTAGTCCTAGGTAGAGATGTTGCGAACTTCCGCAAATGTTCGCGAACGGGCGAACCGCCATAGACTTCAATAGGCAGGCAAATTTTAAAACCCACAGGGACTCTTTCTGGCCACAATAGTGATGGAAAAGTTGTTTCAAGGGGACTAACACCTGGACTGTGACATGCCGGAGGGGGATCCATAGCAAAACTCCCATGGAAAATTACGTAGTTGACGCAGAGTCGGGTTTTAATCCATAAAGGGCATAAATCACCTAACATTCCTAAATTGTTTGGAATAACGTGCTTTAAATCATCCAGTGTGTGAATACGATCAGGTATGATGTTGTATCGATCAGGTAGTGTAAGGGTTACGCCCGCTTCACAGTGACAGACCAAACTCTGACAAACCAAACTCCCCATTTAATGCACCGCAAACAACTGCAAACAGTCCATTTGCAGTGGGCACAGTACAGTCTGTGGGCATGAAACTCACTGGCAGGCAACTGCAATTATAATACAGAGGTAAAATTAAATTAATTTTTTATCTGCAAGGTGCTGTGCCACCCTATATGAGTGGTTGGCAGTGGGCACAGTGCAGTCTGTGGGCCTGACACTCACTGGCAGTCAACTGCAATTATATTACAGAGGAAAAATTAAATATATAAATATCACTACTTGTACTAAATTAATAGACGATGTTGTAATCCACTGCGCTTTAGGAAATACAGGTAACACAAACCTGACAGAATAACACAGATAACACAAATTGCTGCTACTTAAATGAGTAAATATAATAAAAAATAAAATTCATCCAGAAAAAAACAGGAATTGGCTTTTTCATTCGAATTTCAGTAGCGCAGGGATGGTGATAACCTCTTACCAAATAAATAGGATGATAACATATACCAAAATATATGAATCAGATGTGATAAATATAAGCATAAAATCATAAATACATAAAAGCATGAAATCACATCAATAGGAGTCCATAAAGTCCATAGGTATAAAGGACATAGAGCAATGAAAGTGCAAACATGAAGGATCACAGGTGCAACTTATGGGGAATTTGAGATATGACTGAATTTCAGATACTTCTCCCGGCACTGTGTGGTGGTGGCAAGCAAGGGTGGTCCCCATAAGTCTCACCTGTGATCCTTCAGGTTTGCACTTTCATTGCTCTATGCACTTTATACCCATGGACTCCTATTGATGTGATTTCATGCTTTTATGTATTTATGATTTTATGCTTATATTTATCACATCTGATTTATATATTTTGGTATATGTTATCATCCTATTTATTTGGTAAGAGGTTATCACCATCCCTGCGCTACTGAAATTCGAATGAAAAAGCCAGTTCCTGTTTTTCTGGATGAATTTTATTTTTTATTATAGGAAAAATTAAATTAATTTTTTATCTGCAAGGTTCTGTGCCACCCTATATGAGTGGTGGGCAGTGGGCACAGTACAGTCTGTGGACCTGACACTCATTGGCAGGCAACTGCAATTATATTACAGAGAAAAAAGGAAATGACTTTTTTATCTGCAAGGTGCTGTGCCACCCTAAATGAGTGGTGGGCAGTGGGCACAGTACAGTCTGTGGACCTGACACTCATTGGCAGGCAACTGCAATTATATTACAGAGGAAAAATTAAATTCATTTTTTATCTGCAAGGTGCTGTGCCACCCTATATGGGTGGTTTGCACACAGTACAGTCTATATATATATATATAGAAAAAAAATAAAATAAAAGCAGACTGATATGCCAGCCCTAAAAAGGGCTTTTTTGGGGTGCTGTCAGGATGCTGTCCTTACAGCAGGAGTGGACACAGAACACTGGCCTAGCTAATGATTTCCCTATTAATTCAGCAACAGCAGCAGCACTCTCCCTGCTCTAACTAACTCTGCAGCTTCAGAATGAATCTAAGATGGATGCTGACCTTGCTTTTTTATAGGAGGTGGGAGGGTCTAGGAGGGAGGGTATGCTGATTGGCTGGAATGTGTCTGCTGACTGTGAGGTACAGGGTCAAAGTTTGCTTAATGATGATGTATAGGGGGCGGACCGAACATCGCATATGTTCGCCCGCCGAGGAGAACGCGAACAAGCGATGTTCGCTGGGAACTGTTTGCCGGCGAATAGTTCGGGACATCTCTAATTGTATACATATGAGCTAAATAAAAGTGCTGGATGCAAGTGCAAAAAAAATCAAATATCACCCAATATCGCTGCTACGAAGTGATAAAAGTGCTCAGTGTTTCTTCAAAAAAAAAAAATTATATTGTAGAAAGTGAACAAAATGAATTAATTATTAATGTCCATAAACAATTGTGCCAAGTGATGTATTTTCATGCTGGTGCAAAGTTGCTGATCCACCACCTAGTGAACAATGGCCACTCACTAGAAGCACTCAGACCGCTAGGACCTATAGTGCCTATAGTATTCCTCACTTTGGGCAAAAATTCCTCCAAGAGGTAGGCCAGGATCTCATACAGTCCAATGGTGTGTGTTTCTCAGAAAAATATAAAGAAGCTCTTCATTGTGCAATGTACTTTAATCAAATCGATAAATAAGGGTAAAGCATTATCTCACATTTTGGGGGTGCCTCCAATGGCACTATCTGTAGGCAAAGATTCAGGAACAAGGGAGCACCACTCAGCTGATGGCGTGGATTCCAAGATGCGTTTCACCACACTCGGACCTGCCGCAAACCAGAAGTGATGTCAATCAGAAATCTCTATGCATTTCCCCAGGAAGTGGCATCATCAGGAAGTATCCGGCGGACATCAATGTGGCTCAATTTAGGTCCCCAGTGGTGCAGCGATTGGGTGATTGCAATTTGATAGTAAATCCAATCTCTAAAGATTAACTTGGTTTCACACAATCCCGGTTTGCTACATAACCGTTGTGGGGTGTTGTCATGAATATGTGAATACATTTTAGTAAACAGCATAAAAATAGACAATATTCTCTCTTCTACACGTATTGTGAATATGTTGTTTATAATTAAATATATCTCTTTAATGGTGCCAAAAGAAAGCAAACAGCTGAAAGGGGATAATAAGTGAATAAAAAGTAAATACAATATGTTAAATGTCTATCATGATGCTGTTCCATACAAAAAAGGTCAGGCGCTATCGTGTGGTAAGTAGAGATGGCCTTGCGGTTCGCACTTTGCTCGTTCGCTGTTTGCCGAACATGCAAACATATGGCGATATTCACAGAGTCGAGGGAAGTAGGTCCTTCTCTTTGCACAGCAGGGTCCGTTTAGAGACTTTCAATTTTCTGTCTGATACGGATATACTCCTCCCCACATATGGCATCATTAAGCCACCTGGGACTAAAAAACTGTACGTATATCACAGGCGCCCACTCGGGCCACCCGGGATCTTTTTGGGAATGACCGTGAGGCAACTTTGACCCACATATTTGGGCAGTATACATACTACTCCAATCAGATGAATTATATTATTGTATTTGGAAGTTCCTGCTATTGCCCCGGCCTTATTTGGCGCTCTTTCTATGCTACACTATATTTATGTGCAGCAACTTTTATATGCGGCCCCATACACCATTTTTGAGTAACGTAAGCGAGATGAATTCCAGTTGACCTTTGAGGAAGGCCATGCCCGAAATGCGTCAGCTCTTTTTCTGGGATTCTTGCGCTTTATCTCTGGTTCCTCATATGTGATGTATCCTATTAGCCGCATTTATGTTTGATATTTGCTTTTATATCATTGTTTTTTTGATGTACCGCTTTATGTGATTTTAATATGTCTAAATAAACTACTTAACTTTGATTACTCTTTAGTATTTTTTTTTTGTGTATGGGTAGTTGCCTATAAAGTCCCGCCTCTAGGGGAATCCTTTTTGGAATGGCGATATTCACAACCGCCATATTCTTTTACATTGTGAAGAACTTTGACCCATGACACATCTATCAGGTGGTACAGGACAGCCAATTGAGACATTTCAGCACATGGACATACCCCCTACCTTATAAATAGACCTGATCTGGCTGCCATTTTACATTCTGTCTTTTGTCAGTGTAGGGAGAGGTTGCTGTGTGGAGAAGGGACAGACTGTTAGTGACACAAATCGCTAGCTAATAGGTCCACAAAAGTCCTTTTAAGGACTGGTATAGGTGTACTATTGTTTGGTGTGCAGTATATAGGGGTGTAATACACTTAGAATATACTTTCTAATATAGAAAGCATATTATAGTGGATTTGTATTGCGCAGCATTGTGACTGGTGAGCGGTTCTGCAACGATACTACAACTACAAAGAGTGACAAACGAAATTAGAAAAAAGTATTATAACTGGTGTGATATACCAGTCGCTCCCAAAAACTACAGATTGAAGCGGTGTGTTATATATACTTTCATAATAGGGTTTTCGGGTACTGCAGAATTTTTTCTTCTGTTTTGCTGCGTTCCCTTTCATAATAGTGTATTTAGGTACTGCAGAATTTTTTTTCTGTTTTGCTGCATTCCCTCTGCTACAAACAGTGACAAACGTTGCTGGAAAAAAAAGTATTATAACTGGTGTGATATACCAGTGGCCCCCCAAAATTAAAGATTGAAGCGGGGTGTTATATAACAATATACTTTCATAATAGTGTATTTGGGTGCTGCAGAAATTCTGCCTGTTTTGCTGCATTTCCTCTGCTACACACAGTGACAAACGTTACTGGAAAAAAAGTATTATAACTGGTGTGATAGACCAGTTGCTCTCCAAAACGACAGATTGAAGCGGGGTGTTATATACCTTCTTCCACATATACTGCGCTTCTCTAGAGACTTTTGTCACAGGGTAATTTAAAAACTGACAGGCGGAGGAAGAGGCAGGCCCTTCCGCAGGGGTGGCAGGGGTAGGGCAGGAGCACCAGGCCGGAGCCAAAGTGGGAAGTTGCGTTCAATTACGTCAAAAGACGAACCAGACTTGGTTGAGTGGCTCACTCAGCCTTCCTCTTCTGCACCATCCTCATCCTCCCTATCTGCACCCTCTTCCTCTCTGCAGTGTGCACCCACAAAGACACCACCACCAACACCACCATATACCCTCCGCTTGAGTCACAGGAATTATTTTCCAATCCATCACAAGACATTTCCAATGTGCAGCCATTCTTGCCATTGGATCAGGAAGAGGAGGTAGCAACAGCCGCCACTCAGTCTGACGACAGTACCCAGATCAACCCAAGGAGGTTGGTTCCCGCTGTTGCTGCCTACTCCGAGATCTCTAATGTTAGTGGTGGGGAAGGTGACGTCGATTATGACATGTCTATCGACGTCACATGGGTGCCCACAAGAGAGGAAGAGGAGGGGAGTTCAGAGGGAGAGATGGACAAGCAGATAGGAAGGAGAAGCAGGCTGAACTTACAATGCACAGGAGGGACAAACCAGACTGCTAATATATCAGGAGCGAGCCATCAACCATGTACGGTCACATCTGGTGCTCCCAGGATGCCGGCACATGGCACCGCAGTGTGGGCTTTTTTTAATGTGTCCGCTGCTGACAACAGTGTTGCCATCTGCAGCCTTTGCAGTCAACGCATAAGTCGCGGTAAGCCCAACACTCACCTAGGGACGACCGCCTTAAGAAGGCACCTGAACTCCCATCACCGAGTCCAGTGGGAGCAACACCATCAGAACCCACAAAGCCACACTCCAGGCTCTCACCGTCCAGCCTCTTCTCCTTCTCCTCTCTCCTCACAATTGTCCTCCACTCCACCTTCCATGATGCCGTCCTCACATTGTTCTGGAAAAAGGCAGGCTTCTGTGGCCCAAATGTTGGAGCATAAAAAAATGATGACGCCGAATAACCCTCTTGCCCGACGTTTGACTGCTGGCTTGTCGGAACTGATAGCCCACCAACTACTGCCATATCAACTGGTGGACTCGGAGGCCTTTCATAAATTTGTGGCCATTGGAACACCACAATGGAAGGTCCCAGGCAGGAAATATTTCTCGCAGAAGGGCATTCCAGAGCTGTATGGCCATGTTCAGAGGCAAGTGAATATATATCTGGCACACAGTGTTGGTGCCAAGATACATCTGACCACAGACACATGGTCTAGCAAACACGGGCAGGGAAGGTATATCACTTTTACTGCCCACTGGGTGAACCTTCTGATGGCCGTCAAGCATGTAACCCCTGGCACCCGTGTAGATTTGGTTGTACCGCCACGGATTGCATGCAGGCCCGCCTCTTCTTCTCCTCCTCCTCCATCATCCCTCTCCTCCTCGACTGACTCCTCCTTTTCCGCTGCTACCATCTCTTCCGCTGTGCCCAAGATCCCCAGAACCTATTACACATACCAGATAAGACGTTGCCGTGCTGTGCTGTGTCTGTTGTGCCTGGAAGACAAGAGCCACACTGGTCCTGCTCTCCATTCAGCTTTGCATTTACAGGCAGATCAGTGGCTGACACCGCTCAATTTGACAGTTGGTAAAGTGGTGTGCGACAACGGTGCCAACCGTGCATGGCACACTTACTGAACTTGGTCGTGCAGCGATTCATTGCCAAATACCCTGGGGTCCAGGACATCTTGCGGCAGGCCAGGAAAATCTCGGGCCATTTCAGAAGATCTTACACAGCCATGGCTCGCCTTGCTGACATTCAGCGGTGACACAACCTGCCCGTCAGGCATCTTATTTGTGACTGCCCGACGCGATGGAACTCAATGTTGCATATGCTAGATAGGCTGCTCCAGCAGAAACGTGCAGTTAACGACTACCTGTACGAACTCTGCGGGCAGGACAGGTTCTGGGGAGCTTGGGTTTTTTTTTTCACCTCGCCAGTGGCTGCTCATGCGGAAAGCATGCAGACTTCTGTGGCCATTTGATGAGATCACCAAACTGGTCAGTCATGGCCAGGGCGCCATTAGTGACATCGTACCTTACGCCTTCTTTCTGGAGCGTGCATTGTGTCGTGTCATTGATCAAGCCGTCGAGGAGCAGGAAGATGAGGAAGTCACAATGTTGGATGAATTCCCAGGGGGTGCTATTCCCTCTGAAACAAGTCAACAACAGGAGTCTAAAGAGGAGTCAGAGGAGGATGGTGGCGGGGCAGATGAGGAGGAGCAAGAAGAGCATGCTGTAAACCTTTCTGGGATCCCTGGTGTTATCCATGGATGGGGGGAGGAGAACGAGGACGACATTATCCTGGATGATGAGCTGGAGCCAGGCCACTACACCGCTTCCAGTTTAGTGCGAATGGGAGCCTTCATGCTCCAGTGTTTAAAGGGGGACCCCCATATAAAAAGCATAAAAGGCAAGGACCAGTACTGGGTGGCAACGTACTTAGACCCCTGGTACAAACAAAAAATGATGGAAATGATACCACCATCACAGAGGGCGGTGAGAATGCAGCACTTCCAGGCCTTGCTGCGAGAAATGCTGCATTCTGCTTTTGCGCACACTGGCAGAGGAATTTCAAGTCACAGAGAGACAGTTGCGGGTAGCAATCCAACAGCACCTGAAAGAAGAGGGTGGTTTGAAGATGTCTTGGTCACTTCAGATATGAGATCCTTCTTTCAGCCAACCCATCTACAGCTGTACTCCGGATCCA
The DNA here is from genome assembly GCF_965119305.1 of Pelophylax lessonae. NCBI lineage: Eukaryota > Metazoa > Chordata > Amphibia > Anura > Ranidae > Pelophylax > Pelophylax lessonae. Next base: position 369,854,642 of record NC_138771.1, read on the forward strand.
GCATCAGGGAACACCTAGACCGACAGGTGTCCGACTACATCAGGTTAATGGCCGATGTGGACGCTCTGAGGAGTGATGAACCCCTGGACTACTGGGTGGGCAGGCTTGACCTCTGGCCAGAGCTTGCACAATTTGCAATGGAACTGTTGTCTTGCCCCCCATCTAGTGTCCTGTCCAAAAGGACGTTCATCGCAGCAGGGGGGGATCGCACTCACCTAGCTCATGACAGTGTAGACTACCTCACATTTATAAAAATGAATGAGGCATGGATCTCTGAGGAATTCAACACATGTGACCAGTAGACCATGTTTCATTGAAATTCCTCATGACAGGCCACAAATATCTGCCAGACCGTCATCCACCCACAACAATTCCTGGTCCTTGTCTTCGCTAAATACAGCGGCATAAAAAGGCATTTCATGTCCACTGAATGCTTAATTTTTGTGGCCTTTCATGGCCGACAATTATTTTTTCTGTCAATGACTAATGAACCTTCAGCCACATAATACTACGTTCTTAGCTGTCAGGTAAACCCATGTGGGCTAATTTTTGGGGCCTGTAGTGGCCGACACTTACTTTTGTATCCTGTGAATGCCTAATGAACCTTCAGCCACAGAATACTACGTTCTTAGCTGTCAGGTAAACCCATGTGGGCAAATTTTTGGGGCCTATAGCAGCCGACACTTACTTCTGTATCCTGTGAATGCCTAATGAACCTTCAGCCACAGAATACTACGTTCTTAGCTGTCAGGTAAACCCATGTGGGATAATTTTTGGGGCCTATATACTGGCTGACACTTACTTCTTCTTTATCCTGTGAATACCTAATGTACCTCCAGCCACAGAATACAACGTTCTTAGCTGCCAGGTAAATGCATGTGGGCTAATTTTGGGGCCCTTTACTGGCCGACACTTACTTTTTTATCCTTTGAATGCCTAATGTACCTCCAGCCACCAAAAACTACATTCTTAGCTGTCAGGTAAATCCATGTGGGCTAATTTTTGGGCCTATAACGGCCGACACTTACTTCTTTATCCTGTGAATGCCTAATGTACCTCCAGCCACCAAATACAACGTTCTTTGCTATCAGGTAAACTCATGTGGGCTAATTTTTGGGGCCTATACTGGCCGACACTTATTTCTTTATCCTGTGAATGCCTATTGTACCTCCAGCCACAGAATAAAATGTTCTTTGCTGTCAGGTAAACCCATGTGGGCTAATTTTTGGGGCCTATACTGGCCGACACTTACTTCTTTATCCTGTGAATGCCTAATGTACCTCCAGCCACAGAATACAACGTTCTTTGCTGTCAGGTAAACCCATGTGGGCTAATTTTTGGGGCCCATACTGGCCGACACTTACTTCTGTATCCTGTGAATGTCTAATGAACCTTGAGCCACAGAATACTATATTCTTAGCTGTCAGGTAAATCCATGTGGACTAATTTTTGGGGCCTATACTGGCCGGCACTTACTTCTTTATCCTGTGAATGCCTAATTGTACCTCCAGCCACCAAATACTACATTCTTAGCTGTCAGGTAAACCCATGTGGGCTAATTTGTGGGGCCTATACTGGCCGACACTTACTTCTTTATCCTGAAATGCCTAATGTACCTCCAGTCACAAAATACAATGTTCTTTGCTATCAGGTAAACCCATGTGGGTTAATTTTTGGGGCCTATACTGGCAGACACTTAGTTCTTTATCCTGTGAATGCCTTATGTACCTCCAGCCACCAAATACTACGTTCTTAGCTGTCAGGTAAACCCAAGTGGGCTACATTTTGGGGCCTATACTGGCCGACACTTACTTCTTTATCCTGTGAATGCCTAATGTACCCCCAGCCACAAAATACTATGTTCTTAGCTGTCAGGTAAACCCATGTGGGCTAATTTTTGGGGCCTATACTGGCCGACACTTACTTCTTTATCCTGTGAATGCCTAAAGTACCTCCAGCCACAGAATACAATGTTCTTTGCTGTCAGGTAAGCCCATGTGGGCTAATTTTTGGGGTCTATACTGGCTGACACTTACTTCTTTATCCTGTGAATGCCTAATGTACCCCCAGCCACAAAATACTACGTTCTTAGCTGTCAGGTAAACCCATGTGGGCTAATTTTTGGGGCCTATACTGGCCGACATTTACTTCTTTATCCTGTGAATGCCTAATGTACCTCCAGCCACAGAATACAACGTTCTTAGCTGTCAGGTAAATGCATGTGGACCAATTTTTGGGCCTATACTGGTCGACACCTACTTCTTTATCCTGTGAATGCCTCATTTTTCAGACTGAAATTGAAAATCAATGGGTCTGTAAACGTTCCGCCAAATTGTGGAATGGATGTGGACCCATTTTACAGATGTGTGAATGGACCTTATATGTATTTGACATGTGTTTACCGGCTGCTGTCAGTTCTGGCTGATTAATAAAAAAAAAATCCTTTTTTTGCTGTAAAAAAAAAAATAAAATTTTTAGAGCAACTTCTCCAATTGCAATACTTCTGTTATGACATTGTCCATGTGGTGGGACTATTTGTGCACAGCTAGTAAGTCTTTTGTGGCTGCCAATATGACCTAAAGGCTTTTAAAGTTCGCCTCCCATTAAAGTCAATGGGGCCTGCCGCAAACTTGCGGTTCGCAGACATTTTAGAAAATTTGTGGCTTACGTTCGTGAACCACCCCGGCCGATGGTCGTCCATCACTACTACTGATGACAAAATGTTTCTAGAATCTTCAATGGGGGGGTAATACCCCTAAATATGGTGTATATAGATGCTTCCTTTAGGTCTGAAGGATTGTAGGGGATCTCACACTCCCCCTGCATGTCCACCCTATCAGGTAATACATTTCTTAGAGTGTGGTCTCTCAAGAGAAATGGCCAGTATTTTTTTATACTTTTTTCCACACTTTTGTAGTTAATATTATAACCCATGATAAATGCTAGTTCACCTTTTTTAGGTTTAGTAGTTTTATCTTTTAGAAGTAATTCTCCATCAATGGGGCCAATTTTGTCTTTCGTTTTGATTAGTTCATTTTTCTTGTAGCCTTTTTCGGAAAACCTTTTTATTAATACATCTGTTTGGGTCAAGTAATATTCCTTCTCATTAAAGTTTCTTCTTATTCTAGTAAATTGTCCCTTTTGGATAGCTTTAGTCCATATTGGATGATGACAGCTCTTAGTTGAAATGTAACCATTTATATCGACTGTTTTAAAAAAAGTTTTGGTCTTTAGTTGGTTGCATTTTTTATATATTTCCAAGTCTAAAAATTGTATGGTGTTACTATTCCAGTTGCCTGTTAGTTTTATATTGTAGATATTGTCATTCAAATATTGTAAAAAAGTCACTAGGACTTTCTCATTACCATCCCAAATGATCATCACATCATCTATATAATGTCGGTAATACTTGATTTGTGGAATTTGGGACCTAAAGATTTGTTCTGTTTCCCATTTCTGTAGGAAGATATTAGCCACATGGGGGGCATACTTTGTCCCCATTGCTACTCCTATCACCTGATTGTAAAACTCCTTGTTGTGCAAAAAAAAAAAAATATTACCCATTGCCATCTCTAGGCTCTCCAGTATAAAGTCTATCTGGATAGGGGGTATATCAGTTTTTTCTTCCAATGCCCATCTTACTGCTTGCAACGCGTCTGTCTGCTTAATATTAGTGTACAGCGATTCAACATCTGCTGTAACTAATAGGGTATTCTCTCCTACTTCTAAATTCTTTATAAACTTGTTGACATCTTTTGTGTCCTTCAAAAATGATTTCCCTCCACTAGCTAATGGTTGTAAATAAAAATCCAAATATTTGTCTACTCTAGAGTAGAGGGAGTTTATACCGCTGATGATTGGTCTGCTGGGCGGTTGTATAAGAACTTTGTGTATATTTGGCACTTGATAGATAAGCAGAATTTTTGGAGCCTTTATGTTCAAATATTTAGCTTCTTTTTTATCTAGAATTCCAATGTCCGTGCCCTTTTTTATCCATTTGTTCAACTTCTTCTTTAATTTCTTTGTAGGATCCCCTTTTAATTTTTTGTATGTAGTTGTATAGAAGAGAGATTATTGTCTTTTTTTATGCTGTTTCCTATAATTTCTGCACATATTCATATGCAGCGAACCGGGATTGTGTGAAACCAAGTTACTCTTTAGAGATTGGATTTACTATCAAATTGCAATTAGCCAATCGCTGCACTGCTCGGAACTTAAATTGAGCCGCGTTAATGTCCACCGGATACTTCCTGATTATGCCACTTCCTGGTTAAAGCATAGAGGTTTCTGATTGACATCACTTCTGGTTTGCGGCAGGTTCGAGTGGGGTGGAACGCATCTTGGAACGCACTCCATCAGCTGAGCGGTGGTCCCTTGTTCCTGAGTATCTTTGCCTACAGATAGTGCCATTGGAGGCACCCCAAAATGTGAGTGAATGCTTTACCCTTGTTTATCGATTTTAATAAAGTACATTGCACAATGAAGGGCTTCTTTATATTTTTCTGAGAAACACGCACCATTGGACTGTATGAGATCCTGGCCTACCCCTAGGAGGAATTTTTGCCCAAAGTGAGGAATACTACAGGCACTATAGGTCCTAGATGCCTGAGTGCTTCTGGTGAGTGGCCATTGTTCACTAGGTGGAGGATCAGCAATTTTGCACCAGCCTGGAAACAATGAAAATACATCACTTAGCACAATTGTTTATGGGCATTAATAATTAATTAATTTTGTTCACTTTCTGCAATATAATTTTTTTTGAAGAAACACTGAGCACTTTTAGCACTTTGTAGCAGTGATATTGGGTGATATTTGATTTTTTCCAGCACTTTTATTTAGTTCATATGGTATTCTGCACATTATATGCATACAACACAGCATACAATACACTGTATTTTTTTACGTCTTTGATGGTACACTAATTTATTTTGAATACACACTATCCAGCACTGACTGCACAAGCACTTTAAATATTTTATTTATTCCATTTTTATGATTCACATGCAGCAACATTCAATATAGTTCTATTATATATATTTTGGTGCAAGAACCAATAGCAGCGCCTCACTATATACATATCTACTTTTATTTAAGTACCTGTCACTTAAATTGAAGGCAGCTCTACATAAGGCACCCTGACCTAGCAAGAAGAGGCACCATACCCTTTATTTCTATATACTAAGAATGGATGATACTTGTTACTTGTAAGTAATATGTAAAGAAAATGGCAAGAATTCCTTTAGGATTCCAGTAGAGTCTAGTATGTGTCCGAGGTTATTAATGCCTCTGAAATAATAGGCAATGGGCTACTTAGCTGTCATAAGACTTGGCTAAAGTTATGTTTTTTTCTTTAGTATACTATATATATATATATATATATATATATATATATATATATATATATATAATTTTATAAGGAAGTAAACTATTACTTTTCCTATACCCTATACATAGTATAGTAGGCATGGCAAAACTGAAACGTAACTTCATGATACTTTACTGTAGTTTGGTTACAATATCGATTTCTTCTGTTTAATTTTGTGGGCATCTCTGTCTGATTTTCACAACTATAATATCATAGTTCCATGGACTTGCTGCCTAATGAATCTGTTTAGTATACACTATTATAACTTAAAATTATGTGAAATGTCAATGTGTTCCTGTTGTGTAACCACAGAACTGATAAAAGCATTTTAAATGAAGAGGAAACCTAATGTGGGATGTGAATATAAAACTCTATTTAATAAAATTAATTTTGCCTTTATTTCAAATAAAGTATCCTTTTATCGTTGATTGTCTCGTTTTAATACTGTATATTTTGTGCCATTGCAGAAAGGTTTAGGAGTCTAATAGACCACTTAAATTTTTTTAAGGTAAAATGGAAAGTATTTTGATTGGCGTATTAGCACCCTGTCCTAAACCACCTATTTAGCACAGGAGGGCATATACCCTTTCACCACATAAGTCAGACATAAATGAAAGAGAGCAATGCTATAACTTTGAGAGGTTGGTTTTTTTTGTTTTTTTTTTACATATTACATGATATCACAGTACATAATTAACCCTGTGAAAAACTGTTACTTTAAAAAAAAAAAAAAAAAAAAAAGCTGACAAGTGCCACTCATCATAAAAATGCTGTTCTCCACACTTTTTTCTTTGTGTGATATGTGTCAGAGGGTAGGAACTTTGAAATGGCAAAACGATGTGAGGTTACTACTGTGTGTTATAGATGTGTTTAATGAGCTTTAGCCAGAGATCACAAAACTATCCATTTCTGTTATTGCCCTCAGGGCCAGATAACTCCTCAGTAGTTGCCTAGGGTTTCAAGGCTATTATACTAACTCTTTCTGTAGTGCAATAATAGAGAAAGTAAATGTGTAAAATGTGTAGTTGTTGAGAATTCAGGGAAATTCTGATTAAAATAAAATTTGTTGTTGATTTTACAAATAATTTGGAATTTTACTTTGGCCATTAAATATTGTAAATAACTTTACACGTTAATGCATTACAAACTGCAAACCTCCACTGTATGCTAACATATTAAAAAAAATACTATTCTACAAGAAAATGTAATAATATAAAACAAATGGAAAAAAAACAGACAGCTGTGCAATGTGTATTTTTATTAGCCATGAATGTACTGTGCACAGTGCACAGCCAGTATTCAAGTAAAACAGTAAAAGTATTACTTCATATATATAAACTTTAAGGGGAGCTATTTTACGCAAATGCAGCAAGTGATTTAGCCCAGTAAATTAGACAGGCTTAAAAATACAAAATGTTCCCTGAAGCACAATGAAAATTATTATTTTCTAATGGTGGTGATAGCTCATGTCAAACATTTCTGAGGATGTTTGCACAATTTCAGCAATACAAGAGAAAGCAATATCTAGGTACTTGCCATTTTATTTGCTTTTAATTGATGTATTGATTTTCAGAAAGTGTTCTCTTCTTTTTCAGTGAGACTTGTTTAAAGAGAATTTGCCTACATCTGCTAAAACAAGATACAGAAAAGCAGCAGCAATCATTTATCTGACCAGAATCCATTCTGAGACTTACCTTACTGCTCATAGACAGAAACAAATTATTCTGACACATTATCTTGAGGTTTTTAACAACCATTTATTTCAATAACTGCCCATAAAGACCAGCTCCACCCAGATTGAAGTCTACTTTTGGTTAGGGATAGGGAATTATTAGGCTAACTTGATAACTACTTTATTATTAGGGATGATTCGACCAGAACATTGGCTGTTCAAGGTTCGGCCAAATTCCGAACTTTTTGCTGAAAAAGTTCGGAATTCGGCAACCAGAACCGACCAAAATGCAACGGGACAGGAAATGGGCTTTAAAAGCCTGTGATTGGACCAGAACCATCAGTAAAAGCCAATTGAGGGGGCAGGAGAATGCTAGGAATGTGATTGGAGTGACTAGGGGGTCCAGAGGCCAATCATTAGTGAATACGCCCCCCAGTATATAAGATAGCCCCCGCCAAATTCCTAGCATTGTAATACAGGGACGTGGAAGAGAGTGGAAGCAGTTCTGTTACTTCTACAAAGTGTCATTTAGCAATTATTGTGTGAGGAAAGGGATATCTAGTGTAGTTTGGGTACTATTTTCCAATGTAGTTAGATTTAATAATCTAGTTTCTGTAGGGAAAGTGTTAAGTGTAAGGGGGCCATAGTGTAGTGTAGGGTTAACTGACTCTGACTGCTATGGCAGGGTGACAAAACCCTTCCATGTCAGGGTGACCGCTATAGAGAAAAGATCGTTTCTCTTAGGTCACTTATAGAACGGGGATATGGCTTCGCCCCTGTCACCCTGCTTTTTGCTGCAGGCGTTTATAGGGCTTTTTTGAGGACATGTTTGGAGTCAGGCATGACATCTGAACTTCTGTGTAGGGGTATATACACACACACACATGTATGTATATATACACATACACATATATAGGTGTGAAAGTAGCAGAAACCTATGCTTGCGTTAATGAAATAATTAACACCCATATGGCTTCTCTGCTATAACACCTATATGTGTGTATGTGTATAAATACATATAAGCGTGTGTGTATATATACCCCTATACAGAAGTTCAGATGTTTTGCCTGCCTCCAAAGACCCCAAAAAATGCCCAAAAAAAACGCCTGCTGCAAAAACACACCTGGGCGTTTTTGTAGCTGGCGTTTTTTTGGGCATTTTTTGGGCGTCTTTGGAGGCAGGCATAACATCAGAACTTCTGTGTAGGGGTATATATACACACACACTGTATGTATATATACACATACACACATATAGGTGTGAAAATAGCAGAAACCTATGCTTGCGCTAATGAAATAATTAACACCCATATGGCTTCTCTGCTATAACACCTATAGCGGGTGAGACCTTTCTCTCTCATGCCTCTATGATGCACCCCAGATACTCTACCTGGGTACTTGCATACTGGATTTTCTTCTTCGAGGCCAGGTGTCCTTTGCTCGCCAGATGGTCTAACAAACTCCGCGAGTCTACCTCACAGGCTTCCAATTCTGAATTGGAAAGTAAGAGGTCATCAGTATACTGAGTTAGGGTGGATCCCCTCTTTGGTTCCCAATCTTCCAATGTTGCCTTTAATACAATTGAAAAGGCTGCTGGGCTATCTCCAAATCCTTGCGGGAGACGGGTCCAGGTCAACTGACCCGTAGAGTGACCACTGGGCTGACCACGGGACTGACCACTAGCCCACTGAAAAGCAAACAAACCTTGTGATTCCCAAGCTATGGGAATCGAGAAAAGGGCATTGCTTAGATCTATCACTGTGTAGTATTTGGATACTGCGGGAATAGCTCCAAATACAGCTGTAATATCTGCCACCAAGGGGGAAGTGGTATGATTGCCTTGTTTACCTTTCTCAGGTCCTGTACTAACCTCCATGTGCCATTGGCCTTTTTTACAGGATTTATTGGGGTGTTCCAGGGACTGACAATCTCCCTTAGAATCCCCATTTCCAGGTATTTCTCAATTTGGGGTCTGATGCCTGACAACTTTTCCTCACTCAAGGGGTACTGTTTTTGAGAAACTGGCATGATTCCCTCCTTCAAACAGGGGTGGTAGGGCTCACAGTTAATTAGTCCTACTGAGTCTTTATCCTTTGCCCATATGGGATGATTCTCTAAAGATGTTGGTAAGTTCAAAAAGAAACCATCTATGTCACGTCTCTTTGGGTTTGTCAAGTCACATTTCATTGAGGTTGCAGTCAGTCTCCCTCTTTTGTCAAAGGCCAAAGTTATTTGCAATGCTGACATTAAGTCCCTTCCCAGTAAACAAACTGGGCACTCTAGCAAAACTGCAAAAGACATGTGTGTCACTAGTTCTCCTGAGGGAGTACATACTGGGAGTGGTGCTTTCACTTTATGTATTACTGTCATCCCATTTATACCCATAGAACTTCCTTCGGTACATCTGTCATTTATGAAATTTGTCTTATTTAGGCAAGAATTCGTAGCCCCACTATCGAGTAACATGTCATTCACGAGATGTTGAAAGGTGGCTGGAGCGTTGCATAGCCCAAATGGCATAACCAAATACTCAAAATGGCCAAATCGAGTTCTGAACACCATCTTCCACTCATCCCCCTCTCAGATACGAACCAGATTATAGGCTCCTCGAAGATCTAGTGTGGTAAAAATCCGGGCAGACCGGAAACGCTGAAAAAGTTCAGGGATAAGGGGGAGAGGATACCGGTTCTTAATGGTAACTTTGTTGAGTTCTCGTTAATCCACACAGGGTCTCAATGTGCTATATTTTTTCTCAACAAAAAATATACCGGCCCCAGCAGGAAAGGAGGAGGGATGAATGAACCCCTTCTCCAAGTTCTCATTGACATAGACTCAAAGATAAAGGGATAAAGGGAATATCCTTCCAAACTGGATCTCAGCTCCAGGGAGTAGTTCTATGGGACAATCATAGGACCGGTGAGGAGGAAGGACCTCGGCCTTTTTCTTATCAAAAACGTCCATGAATTCTTGATAAGCTGCAGGAACGCTCAAAGGGGTATCAAGTACTGGTTGGACGGCCAAGCAGGCCATAGAATTATTGGGTCTGGGAAAGAGGCAGTGGTTCTGGCAGTACTCGGGAATGTGAAAAAGGTCTCTTTCTTGACCCAGTTGATCTGAGGGTTATGGGCCTGCAGCCACGGGAGTCCTAGAATTATGGGAAACATGGGTGAGGATAGAACATCAAAACGGACAAACTCTTGATGGCCGGAGTCTGTTGTGGTGAGGATGGGACAAGTCTCCTTGGTAACTGGTCCGGAGCTGGGCAGTGAACCATCAGCTAAATGAACCTCAAGTCTTTGTTTCTTAGGCTTCAAGGAGATACACAGTCTTTTAGCCAATGCAAAGTCCAAGAAACAGCTGCATGCCCCAGAATTAACGATCGCCAGGAGCCGAACCTTCCCTTCCGCTACCTGTATGGAGACAGGGAGAACAAGGTGAGAAGGGGAAGGCTCAGGGACTTGACAGTTCGGGAGGCTCCGTGGGTAAGACTTACTAGGTCTCACAGGGCAGTTGCATAAAAAATGGCCGACCCTTTGCAGTAGAGGCAGAGTTTGGCCTGCCGGCGGCATTGTCTCTCCTCAGGAGTCAGGGAAGAGCGGATCAAGCCGATTTGCATAGGTTCCCCTTCTGTAACCATGGTAGCAGGTGACCCAATAGGAGGAGAAGCAGCTGATGGGACCTCAGGCAGTACCCAGGTAGGTTGAGGGAGTTGGAGCCATTCCCGCAGACGTCTGTCCAGTTGAATGGCCAGCAGAATAAGACATTCAAGAGAAGTGGGGGTTTCAACACAAGCTAGTTCATCCTTGAGGTTTTCAGACAGTCCATGGCAGTATTGGTACTTAAGAGCTGCCTCATTCCAATCTGTGTCAGTGCACAATCTGCGGAAATAAACGGTGTAGTCCTCCGCTGGTCGTTTACCCTGTTGCAGGGCATACAAGGCTGATTCCGCAGTAGCAGTGCACTGGTGGTCCTCATAAAGTTGGGCCATTGCCTCAAAGAAAAGTTTACAGAGTTCAGTATTGAACTTTTCTGTTCAAGAAGGCTATGAGCCCAGGTTTGGGGTTCCTCAGACAATAGGGAGATTATGAACCCTACTTTGACAGTCTCAGAGGAAAATATTCTAGGCTGGAGGGCCAAGTACAGCAGGCAAGCATTTTTAAAGGCCCTGAATTTTTTTCATTCTCCGCGAAAACGTTCAGGTGTTGGTACCCGTGGCTCAGGTGGGGGAACCATTGCCGTATATGAGGAACTGGCGTGTTCTTGTTGTGAGGAGGAAGAAGCGGAACTGGCAGAGGGTTGGTTAGGATCGGAAGGAGGAGGAGAAGCCGTTCGATGCTGCAGACGACCTTCCAACTGAAAGTAGCCCTCTTGAAGCCTCTGGACTGCTTGGGTCAGGGTGGTAACTTGTTGACATAGAGTCTCGAATGGGGAAGCACCTCTGTTGGCCTCTGACATGGCTGGATAATACTGTCATGACTCTGAATTGAGGCCAAAGTGCAGAGAGGGCTTCCCTTGCAGCTCAGTGCGAGTCACCCCTGGAAGTGGTACAGGAGGTGAAGCGTCCTAAGAAGCACAGGTCGCCTGCGGAGAACAGGAGAGCAGAACCGGTGAACACCAGACGATTTCCAGGAACTCCAGATAAATCTGGTAACCTTGGTGCAGTAGTGAAAGCCAGGCCGGGGGTCATACACAGGAGATCAGTCCGAGAGCAAGGCAAGTAGCAGAACAGGGACAAGCCGGGGTCACAACAGGAGAGCAGGCAGGCAGAAGCAGAGTTCTTTAGGCAAGCCTGGGTCATACACAGGTGATCCAAGCAGGTTGGTAGCAATAGCAAGGTCAATAAGGCAAGCCGAGGGTCAAACACCAGGAGAGAGGTCAAACAGGTCATAAGCAAGCCGGGTCACAACAGGAAGTCCAAGAGAGTACACAAGGTTCAGGTCACAGGAACCTGACAATAATCCAGCAATGTGATGGGGCCAGAGATGAGCTTATATAGGCAAGCAGATGATCTCAATTAGCACGCTGCACGCTATTGCACTGTGCGCCGCAACATACGTGGCATACGCCAATGCGCATGCACGCTTTTGCGCAAGCGCCTGCTTACAGGCGTTCACCCACACCGCCCATTGTAGTAGACGATTGTAAAGTGTATATCCAATAAGTCTCGAGGCGTGAGACACCTCGAGTCTTGGATGCATCTCTCCAGGGGGCAATGAATCGGTCAATAACCTGAAACCTGGTACCTGTCTGATTTTTATTATGACATAACGCATAATGTTTTGGTACACTATGGTTTGTCTTCCCTTTTAAGATGTTACTAATATGTTCGTTGACATTGACAGAAAATGTTCTAATAGTGCGGCCAACATACTGCTTATTACAAGGACATGTGATCAAATAAAACACATGTGTTGTAGAGCTTGTGGAGAACACTTTCATAGGGAAGGTGGAATTGGTGACCGTGCATTGGAAAGAACTAACCTTTCCCCAGGTACAATTCATTTTACAAACGTTACATTTCTTACAGGGAAAATATCCTACTAGATTCTGGAAAAACACAGGTCTCTTTGGAGGGTTAATAACATTTGGGGCAAGACAATTTCTGAAGGATGGAGCACCTCTGAACAAGACCAGCACTTTATCGGGTAGTACAGGACCTAAAACTCGATCGTTTTTCAAAATGTCCCAATATTTGGAAAAATGCCTTTAATTTGTCTATGCTGTAAGGAAAGAGTGACAATTTGGCAAAGTTTGAACCATTATTGTCTCTTGAAGAATTAGAAAATAGCTTACCTCTGTCTATTTGGGACACCTTAACAATTTCTGCTTCCAATTCATTTGATTTATATCCATTTGCTACAAATCTATTCTTAAGGACTTGGGAATGTTCAAAATAATCTGAATCGAGGGTACAGTTGCGTCTCAGCCTGTTGAATTGGCTTTTAGGAATTGACCTAAGCCAAGACCTATGATGGCAACTGTCCGTGGGTAGATATGAGTTTCAGTCAGTGGCTTTAAAAAAAGTGCTGGTAATTAATCTATTGGCACTGACCGAAATTTCCAGATCCAAGAAATGAATCTTGGATTTACTCCATTTATAGGTTAACTGGATACCCCTATCATTCAAAGAGTGGTCATAAACGCTTCAAGAGACAGCTGATCACCCTTCCAGAGGAGGACGATGTCGTCTATATAGCAAACCCAGAGAATAACCTCGGGTTGCGCCATAGGGTAGACGCCATCCTCCTCCCACTTGGTCATAAAGAGGTTGGCCAAACTGGGGGCGAACTTCGCCCCCGTAGCCACACCTTTCTGCTGCAAATAAAAATCTCCATCAAACCAAAAATAATTGTGACCAGCGGCAAACAAGAGAAGCTCCAAAATAAAATCCCGTTGCAATGAAGGGATGCAGTCATCTCTTTGTAAAAAGTATTGAACCGCCTCAAACCCTAGGGAATGCGGGATGCAGGTGTAAAGGGAAGCAACATCAGCTGTCACTAGCAGATGGTCTCCATTTAAAGATGTCCTCCCGAGGATATTGATAACTTCCTTAGTGTCTCTCAAGTAGGAGGCTGTTTTAACTACCGAGGGTTGCAAATAATAATCAATGTACCTTCCGATGCGCGAAGCGATTGAATAAATTCCGCTCACTATCGGATGCGCTGGTGGGTGAGCGGAATCTTTGTGCACCTTCGGAAGGTAGTACATTACTGGTATGCGTGGAGCTGTAGGTACCAAATACGCTTTTTTTTATCCAAAATGTTATCTTTAAACCCTCTCTCTATTAATTTGTATATAGGCATAAAATGTTGCTAATTTGGGTGTGGAGATGGAGCAGTTGATGGAAAGTTTTGTAGGCAGGGCCGTAATTAGGTAACTTATTAGAAGGAACCACACACATATACACACACAGTATACAGTGCATTAATATGTCCTGTATTGACTTTGAGTAAGTTTAATAGTACAACTGCTAGAGAAGTATTTGGCTTCAGTTATTGAGGTTAGTGCCCCTTTTTGAATGCTAGATTAATTATTTCCGCTGCCCACCCGGGTCCATGCTCCTATGAGGAAAGATTAGATTAACTGAATTTATTCTCTCTTAAAAGGAGATTAAGGGGGATATGATCAACATGTATAAATACATAAGGGGTCCATATAGTGAACTTGGTGTTGAGTTATTCACTTTAAGGTCAACACAGAGGACAAGGGGGCACTCTTTATGTGTAGAGGAAAAGAGATTTCATCTCCAAATATGAAAAGGTTTCTTCACTGTAAGAGCTGTGAAAATGTGGAATAGACTCCCTCCAGAGGTGGTTCTGGCCAGCTCACTAGATTGCTTTAAAAAAGGCCTGGATTCTTTCCTATGTTTATATGATATAAATAGGTACTAATATTTATAGGTACAGTTGATCCAGGGAACATCCGATTGCCTCTCGGGGGATAAGGAAGGAATTTTTTCCCCTGCTGTAGCAAATTGGATCATGCTTTGCTGGGGGTTTTTGCTGGGGTTTTTTGCCTTCCTCTGGATGAACTGCGGGTATAGGATTGTGTATATGGGATTGTATGGTTGGGTTTTCTTTACTGTTTTTTATTGATTGAGCAAGAAGGAACTTTTTCTCAACCTGAATAACTATGTAACTATGTCTGAAATGTTTAGAGACCTGGAAGTCCCGCATTGAAATGCCACAGGTATAATGATAGCTGTACTCCAAAATCTGTACGTTTTAAATAAGAGATAAGTCCATAAAGTGGCATATACCTCATCGCACTTAACCCATTGTAAACTACTTGACATGGTAAACAAGAATTTCACTGTTTAAATGGGGGCAGGGCAAATGGTAGTCTACAGAAGATAGCTTGGATATTCTTTGCAGCAGAGAAAACAAAGAAGAAAATGGGACTTTTCAAAAAATCACAGGATCGCTACACGTTTCGCTTGTAGCTTCTTTAGGGGATCCTGTTATTGTCAAATCCCAAAGGAGAAAAAGAGAGAAACATGGAGCACCCAAAACCAGGAGATGGTGGAGAATAAGGGGAATCCTGGACACACTAGCTCCAGCCACGAGAGAGACAGACAGAGGACACACACACCACAGATATCTCTCTGGGATCCCAAAATTGAGGGTATCTGTCAAGAGCCAGTAGCACTTGCAAGCAAAAGTGGTAAAAATATATTCCCAGGCTGCATAAACTCAAATCCCCCAGAGAACTGTGAGTGATTACAGGGTGGTCCCCTCCAGCCACTTCTCTCCATTTGGGGAGTGCTGATCACTGTAGACAAAGCACCCCTCCTCTGATGGAATCACGCTGTATCCCCCAAGAGGAGGGGGTTCTTTGACAATGTGAGCCAATGTCATGCATTGGGTGGCTGTCTGTTATCCCAGTTCCCACTGTGAGAATGTACCTATGTAGCTACCCTTTTTTTTCACCCCTGAGATGAGCTAGGGGATGTAGAGTGTACATAGAGTTGTGCACATGGCTGTAACTAGTGTGCACTGCTTGGTCCAAACAAACTGAAGTGAGAGGGGAAATAAGAAGTTTGTGAGCTTAGGAAGTGTCAGCTTAAGGTAAGGCAGGACCTACAACAGAGCTAGGATAAATGGAGCATACTCACAGGAGTAGAGTAATGGCTATGTTAAAGGCTAAACAACCAGTAACATGCCAGTTTCCTATAATACTTGTAACATGTTTCTGTGTATACAGCACCCATGGCAGCCATAAAACCATTGAGAAACATATGGTACAGTACTCAACAACATGTCACAAAATGTTTAATATAAAAACACTTTTTATGTTTGCTCTTCCTGTCAATCTGCCTGAGCCAGGTCACATTTTGTGTTTGGTGAAGCTCAGGGCTTTTTTTCAGTGGGAACACAGGGGAATGCAGTTCCGGCACCTCTTGGACTTAATGTATGTAATGGCAAGTGGTGCTGGGGTATGCTGGAGGATCTGTTGATCCTGGCTGCTGAGGGATCTATTGTTTATGGAAGGTCTATTGATGCTGGATTCTGGGGGATCGATTGTTGCTGGAGGTTCAATTGTTGCTGGGAGGGATCTTTTGGTGCTGGCTGCAGGGGATTTCTCTTACTGCTTTTCTTGTTATCATTAACAAAATCCCATAAAAATTCCAAAGCAGTTCTGAATGCTCTAAAAGGGGAAGTACTGGGAGGTGGGACCAAGAGACGGTGCTCAGAGGTGTGTAGAGGGTGGAGACGAGGAGTGACTCAGAAGGGAGGAGTACCTGCACCTAGTCCCTGAGAAAAAAAAAGCCCTGGGGAAGCTAATCATTAGCATCATCTCTATCCAGCACTCTTGCCTAGGTTTTCCTATTTTACCACATTTCTTACCTATGCTAATATTAGAAATTATTCTGTCTGTTGTGTATACACACTAACTTGCTAATTTGGAACAATTGTCTTATTACTACACCTAAACCGGACTAACAGTTGAGATTTCATTACTAAAGTGTTCTTCTCTCTTTAGAAACAGCACACAGTTATTTGTACATGTACTCCATATTTTTGCTTTTTGGGTGGGCATGATCAAAGCTGCCTTTTGGTAACTAATTTGCAACTGAAGTATGGATATATTTATAAGCCTTTGGTAATTACATAGTCTTGACTGTAGGATAAAATGTAACTAGAGCACGTACAGTAAGTCTTGAACAATTCTAATATGCACTCTAGTGTCTCTGACAGAATCACAGATAATTGGAGTCTGGAGTCATGAGGTTATAATGGTCTAAAACAACCACTGAGATAATTTTTCTAGCATTTGTTTGATATTTATAGCTACGCCTTCTGGAAAAAGTACCAGCACATAACTGTTGTAATTCTATCTGATATATAGTATGTGTTGCCATGCTTACACTAGAGAAATGGTATCATTTAATTATTTCAGCTTTCATGGCTTGCATAGGTAAACTTATTTCTTTATCCAGCAAGCATCTCTCAGACCCAGTCATATTAAATATCTACTGACACATATTTTATGTACTCTAAGGTAACAAAAAAAAAAAAAAAAACTATCGGATCTCGCAAGCAGATTATTATTCAGTCTCTAAGAAAATAAAACAAAATATCAGAAAAAAATGTAATTTATTTTTCTGTCCTCTAGCAAAACACATAACTAATGTTGACTTTTATCTAATATTCAGAAAATGTAATAATGAACTACAGTAAAATGTTCTTAAAACATGTTGATGTGCCAAGGTGTCGAAGATTTCTCTCAAATTATCTCTATGTATCAGCGACTTTATGCAGAGCAAGATACAAGAGGGCTGCTACTGTACAGTAAGGCATTGTGGAGCACTATGATAAATTTAAAGAAGAATTTTTATTATGATTTTATTTTTTATTTTTATGTATATCGCTCCAGGCTGGTCCACTCTTATCTGTCACCAAAGATATACCAGTTGAGCTTGTGACTGAATAATATATGCAAAGTAAGTTGATGAATGCACTCCAATGAAACCACTTTTACTGATACATGCCGATAAAAAAAAAAAAAGCAATACAGTGATAGGAAAAAAAAACATCCAATGCATTTTTATGCGATAGCATGCTATGATCAAGCTCTGTTTAGTGTGATGCATGCTGACAGTTTTCTTCCTCTTGCTGTACTGCTTTATGTTAATAGACAGATCTAAACAAAAGTGATTTTATAGAAGTGCAGTTACTGATGGGACAAAGTTCATGTAGTATTTAGTTCCATCTTCGTGGGTGCCCTGTAAGCTGTGATGTTGAACAGCACATCCCCCCTTAGTGCACAACCACTTGGTAATGCAGCTAGTAAATAGATGGCTTCTTTGCTAGTGAGTGCCTGTCTTCAGCTCCCAGCACTTGCCCAAGGTAAGCAGTGGCTTGGGGAATGCAGGGGGAGTTGAGGCTGGCATGATTCATTGGAATAGAGGGGACATCTTCCAATAGTAACATTTGTTTCAGTGACAGCTGTCTAAGAAGGGGTTTTCCTCATTTTAGAGAGATTTTTTCCCACTTTCCATTTTGTTTACAGGACCGTAAGTGAATAGAAATCCTCCAATGGGACACAGATGGCAAATAAATCCTACTTTGTTGTGACTAAAAAAAAATGGGACAAACATAAAGTAGGTGTTTTCCAAAAGTGGTAAAAAAAATGAACATACAATGTACCCCTAAGGCTTTTAAATGTTTAACACTTTGTTAGGACAGATAGTGTGCACATCTATTTTACAACTGATTTGATATGTAGCAGGATTCCCAGCCGTTTTGCTGTATTTGGGTCCGCCTGGGTTACAGCTAGCAACAACAGCACATTTAAGTATGTTCTACAAGTGTGAGTACCGAGACAATCAACAGTCCAGTATCTTTGGGTTTTTGTATTTATTGAGAACTTGGATGGGAATGAGTGGGATACTCCTTTGGCTCAACTATGCACAAATTGCTAGGGACAACTGAAAAATGCTTGTTAGCGCTGACTTGATGCTGCCTTGATGCCGGTCAACGCCGGTTAATGCTGGCCTGCTGCCTGTTAACACTGACTTGACTTCTGATCACCTCCTTGTGACTCAAAGTCCCTTTGAAGCTCCCTTTGGCACTCCTTGCTGAGGTAGCTACTTTATCACTGCTGCACTGCTGAACACTTGTACGCTTCAGGGCCCCCACCGGCATCATCTCTCACACTCTTATTTTCAGGGCTTAGACACTGGCACCCCCTTTTCTAAGCCTTCTCTACTGGTTAGCTGGCTCCTGGATCCCTCTGACCTTCTGGAGTGGTCTCCTATCCTAGGCAGGCCCCTGGGCAGTTTTCAGTACTCACAACACTACTTTCCTGGAAACCTCTGCCCAGCAGCTCCATTCAGTCCACAACACACCAGATCCCTCTCTGCAGCCCAGCTCAACCTTCTGTCCTCTAGGCTGACTGCCCAGGAGACTTTCCTCACGCTGACAGAAGGAGAGACAGTGGTCACTCTCCTCCTGGGACTCTGCTTCCCACCAAATACGCTCTGTCATGTGCCCCCTCAGACTTATACCCCCTCCCAGGATGCATTGCGGCAGATTCAGCCCTCTGGGATAGATACAAGCCCTGGTATGCTATTGGCCAGGTTTCCTCCACTATCCAATAAGATCCCTCATTGGAAACAGTGGGGAGACTCCCCAAGCTCAACAGGCACACCTGGAAACACATGACAGCCTAGCTGAACAATCAGGCCCCCCTGATAAGCAGACAGGGCCTCCTTTATGGATTTCCTAGCACATACCTAGGAGGGTGCTACACATAGAAGGTAAAGGCTAAGTGAGTTTTATATATAACTGTTCAGAAAATAAAACAGTAAGCAGCAATTTGTATTTATTTATTTTTAATATATGCTATGTGAATAGGAACAAGTAACAAATATAAATTAGGTGTTATTTAATTTGGCTTGGAATGTGGAAATACACTAACCCTTTTGAAGTGTATGGGGGAAGAATATTGATAATCCTTCTGGTAATCCTCTCTGTTTTTTTCCAGGACGTCTTGCTCTCTAGCTCCCTTGTTACCTCCTCCCCACCCGCCTCGAGGACTTTTCCTGACCATCTCCCATTCTCTGGAACTCCCTACCCCAATATGTCCAGTCAGCTCCTATTCTGTCCACCTTTAGGCATTCCTTGAAAATTATTCATGGAAGCCTACCCCACCTGCAACCTAAAAAGTCACCTCCACCGTGTAATCCCCTGCAGCTATTATATGTTATACTATCCATCCCCCCCTCCCATTATATTGTAAGCTCCATCAGCAGGACCCTCCTATTACTAGTTTATTTAACTGTATTGTATTTGTACTCCCCCCCCCCCTTATATTGTAAACAGCTGCACAAACTGTACTCTAAATCCTGTATAATAATATTAATAATAGTAGCTTTCAAGGCCAATAGGCAGTGATTTTTTTAAGAGAGGGAGCTGGGTACTGTACTAATAGACCTGAACTGAATGGTGAAAATAGCAGCTAAAAAGGATCTAAAAGCTATAAAAAATGTTACTGTAAAAAATATAGCTAAAGGCCTCAACTATACTTCAACCTCTAAGAACTGTATGTTCTAAAGAGAAAGAGTACTAGAAGAATTAAGATACTGCAAATAACACATCAGTGTAAAACTGGCCAGCAAGAGGACACTTTTGACAGGTTTTAGTCGTAGTGAGCCCTTAAAGAATGCCAATTCAGGGTTCCCCAGGGTGCAGCCTCTAAGCTCTATTTTTTTTTTTGTCTCATGAGACGTCATTTGGGGCAGATGACACCCTTTGCCCAGCATGACATCTGATGAGATGAAAAGAGCAGGGCGGAGCCAATTGCTGAGGTCATCGTGCTTCAGCAGGAACATAGAAATGTGTAGATCTGTTTGCCGGTTTGTTTAATTTCATATGCACATGGATGTATATATAAGTGCATTAATTTATTAATAAAGTAATTTCATTAGACATTCTACACTATGTGGGGTATTTTTTTTACCTTGAGTTGTATCGTGCATCTGTGGGTTATAGCCAGATACCATTATAGAGGTGCACCAGTGACATCTAACTGATTGTGGCTTTGTTTTACATGACTTCTCTTTAGTTAGAGGGTCATGGTCATCTGGTAAGCTTTTACCATACCATTTTGGGTGAAGGTGGTTGATTCATCTGTGGGCACTTTCTGTTTTGGATAAAGAAGTCATTATTTTTCTTTTTCTCACAGACTTTGGTTACACTGAGGACTTTTTTGAATTATATTGAAGTGCAATTTTCTTTTTTTTTTCACTATCATGGAGTTTACATGTTTATTTCACTCTTATATTTGTATTTGAAGCACAACACTTTTAATTTGGATTTGTACATATAAGCTGATATCCCTTAGTGTCGGTTCACACTATGGCGATCCGACTTCGGAGGCGACCTGTGAAGTCGCGTGCCCCGCGACTTCGGCGTGACTTGCACGGACTTCACATAATGGAATTCAATGCAAGTCGCTCCGATGTCGCCTCGAAGTAGTACAGGAACTATTTTCTAAGTCAGAGCGACTTGAGTCGCTCCTGTTAGAAAGGTTCCTGTAGCACAGAATGGACCGCGACTTGTCAGGCTGATCAGGACTTTTTGTGTTTGCTGTTTAATCTTGTTTATTTATTTAATTTATTTAATTAAATACTGTAAGGCAGTGGTCCTCAACTCCGGTCCTCCGGGCCCACTAACAGGCCAGATTTTTTAGTATTACCTTGGGGAGATGCAGACTAGAATACTGCAATCACTGAGCAGCAAATGAGATCACCTGTGATGTAATTTAGTTATCTTGCAAACCTGGCCTGTTAGTGGGCCCTAAGGACCGGAGTTGAGGACCACTGCTGTAAGCGATCAGAGGGGTGAACAGCCAGCTCAGAGACAGTCCAGTAAAAGTAAAATGTGATTTTATTCAGCTTTAAGACAAAGCAAACAGAAAAATGACAGGTTTGTCTTGAAATACAGTCCCACACACAGGTAAAGTACTCTCTGCAGCAAACAGGTTTATAGGCAATACTTCACAGCTATAACCAGAGCTACTGTCCTTTACAGAAAACACACAAATGTAGAGCGCTAAAAAAAAAACACTGGCATATGAAGGGTGAATGCAAAAACTACCAGACTGGGGAGGGGGAAGGGAAATGGGAGATCTCAAAGAAAAAAAAAGGAAAGGGGACTTCTATATAAAATAAATACCAGTAGATAGTGAATAAAAGTCCCAAATCTGGATGTCCAATGGCACTGAGCAGCTCTTCTCAGAAGTGAGGAAGACTCTGAAGCAGAAACATTTTGTCTTTTACTGTCCTTTACAGAGGTTTTGTCTGACCCAGCAGGCCACAGTCCACAAGTGGAGTCTCTCCCTCTCTCTCTCTCCTTTCAGACCAGCTGATTAAAAAGTAAGTACCTGCCCTCGTCAATTAACCCTCTCTTAGCCCTGTCTCAGGCTGACTCTCTACATATACTCCCATCCCCCCCCCCCCCGTTCCAGGCCAGGGACATCCTCATTCTGATGTACTCTCCCCAATCTATGCTTTCTAATCTGGGATTTCCGGGACCTTCTGACTAACTGTGAAAACCTCCTGATCTTTCCAAGGTTTGATCAGATTGATGTGGTAAATCTGATAGGGTTTATATTTGGTGGGCTGATGGACTTCATAATTACCTACCCAACCCTCTCAACTATCTCAAAAGGTCCTTGCCACTTGTTGAGAAACCTACTCTCTACAGTAGGCACTATTACTAGCATATCGGTTGTACACATGACTCTGGGCCTTTTGGGCAGCCTGCAAATGTTCCCTAACTATGGGCATAACTTTCGGTATTCTATCCTGCAGTTGTGAAATGTGTTCCACCACACTCTGATAAGGGGAAGCCTCTTGATCCTGTTCTTGTCTTTTTAACTATATTCAGTATTCCACAGGAGTGTCTCTCATAAACCGGCTCAAAGGGGGAGAATTCAGTGGAGGCCTGCGGTACCTCCCTTATGGAAAACAACAGCGGAAGCAGCAAGTAATCCCAATCATGACCATCTCCTCAACTCCTTTTTTCAGAACCCCCTTAAGGGTTATTTTTTTAACCACTCCACCAACCTGTCAGTGTGTGGATGATACACTGAAGTCTGCAAGTGTTACATTTTAACCACTTACCGCAAATCGCTGTAGCTGTACATCGGCTGTACCGGGGTGATGCCTGCAGCTAGAGGCATCATCCCGATACCATTTTTTACAGCCGGCGGTCAGCTTTCAGGCGGTAATGACTGGGAGCCACTCGATTGTTACCCCAGTGAGTGGGAGGGGACGCCCCCCCCTCCCTCCCTTCTGCAGCTCTGCCCGGATGCGGCTTTGATCGGGTCTCCGATGACATAACCCGGAGGCGGCATCCATGACGTCACGTCTGGGTTACTCGGCTGCTAAAGGCGCCGAATTTAAAAAGTGACTGTATTCAAAAATGCAGTTTTAAAAATTTTGAATACATTGAAGTGCAGTGGAGAGGTATAGGGTCTTTTAGATGCCCAATCCCTCCATTAAGAGTACCTGTCACTGCCTATTGCTGTCACAAGGGATGTTTGCATTGCTTGTGGCAGCAATAAAATAGATCAGATTTTTTTTTTTTTTTAAAAACCTGTGCTAAAATTAAAAAAAATAAATAAAATAAATAGGAAACAAAAATGTAACTGCCCCCGTCACCGTGAGCTCACGCACGAAAGAAAACTTATACGGAAGTCGTACCCACAAATTAAATCGCTGTTCAAACCACACATGTGAGGTATCGCCGTGATCGTTAGAGTGAGAGCAAAAAAGAGCTACTCTGTAACTCGAAACTGGTAACCATTACAAATTCTTGAAACGTCACCCATGAAGATTTTTATTGACCGTAGTTTGTCGCCATTCCACGGGTGTGCGCAATTTTAAACCGTAACATGTTGGGTATCTATTTACTCGGCGTGACATCATGTTTCACAATATGCAAAAAAATGGGCTAACTTCACTGTTTCGTTTTTTAAAATGCAGTAAAATGTAATTTTACCCAAAAAAAGGCATTTGAAAGCCCGCTGCGCGAATACTACGTGACAAAAAATATTGCAATGACCGCCATTTTATTCTCCAGAGTCTTTGCTAAAAAATATCTATAATGTTTGGAGGTTCTAAGTAATTTTCTAGCAAAAAATACTAATTTTAACTAAACAACAAGTGTCAAAAATGGGCTTGGTCCTTAAAGTGGTTAAACAGTTTACAGAGCTCCTTCATTACTTTTGACATAATTGGGGTACCTTGATCCGTCAAGATCTTGGATGGGAGCCCTGTTCTCATAAACATCTGAAACCACTCCCGTGCGATGATCTTGGATGAGCAATTTCCTAAAGGGACAATTTCCGCATACCTGGTGGCATAGTCAAGGACAACTAAAATGTATCGGTGTCCTCTAGTTAACTTGGTTAATGAGCCCACCAAATCCATGGCTATGCGATCAAAGGGAGCCTCAATAATTTGAAGCAGTACCAACAGACTGCAAAAATGGGGTGTTGGGGCAGTTCTTTGCCAGGTGGGGCAGGACTCACAGTAGTCTTTAATTTCCCGATATACACCGACCGGGCCAAAAAAATGCTGCAAAACCAATTCCTGAGTTTTAGCCGCACCAAGGGGACCCCCAAGTACATAACTATGAGTCAAATGTAAAACTTTATATCTAAAAGGTTTGGGTACCTCCAGTTGTTGGTTACTCTGTACAACAAATCATGATTTACAACAAAATTTGGGAACAGCATATACATCCCAGGTTGCTGTGGTCCACCACCTAACACTGTGGCCTTTTCCCTGGCTGGGATAAAAGTGGGGTCCCTCATCTGAGCACTAAGAAAATCTTCTCAGGAGCCCCCGAGATCTGACAAATCTGGTTTAGAGGAGGTGCTGTCAGCTTCCATTCCTGCAAATATCACCAGGGGACCAGGCTCACTTTCTGCAGGTTCAGCCATCTGGTACCTTTCATCAGTATTAACATTCTGCAACAGTCATGTACTTGGGGATTACCTTGGAAAGATCAGGAGGTTTTGACAGTTAGTCAGAAGGTCCCGGAAGATCCAGAAGCCCAGATTAGGAATCATAGACCGGAGAGAGTACATCAGAATGCAGATGCCCTTTCCCAGGTCTATTGCCATTTTGTGCGTCGTGTCCAGACCCTGGCCATGAACAAGGGGGGGGGGGGGGGAATGTAGAGAGTCAACCTGCTGGGTCACAGCCTTTTGGAATCCCGCTATCTGTTAAACCAGTAACCAGTTTGTTTCTGTTGCACAGCGACTAGCTCCTGACAGGCCTGGACTTTCTTATGGCGAGCCTGTGCTTGTACCAGGATCTGCTCCTGACAGGCCTGGGCCTCCTCATGGCAGGCCTGTGCTTGTGTCAGGAGTGGACCTGCTCCTGATGGGCCTGAGCTTGTGTATTAGCCAGTATCTGCTGCTTAACCAGGTCCTTCGTGGCTTGTTCAGAAGACTTCACAGCTTGTGCAGCTTTACCCCAGAACACAGGATTGGCCTGCAGCCCTCAAACTGCCCAATGCATTTCTCCACCAATTGTAAGGGATCAAAGGGGTGAACACCCAGCTCAGAAACAGTCCAGTAAAAGTAAAATGTGCTTTTATTCAGCTTTAAGGCAAAGCAAACAGAAAAACGACAGGCTTGTTTTAAAATACAGTTCCACACACAGGTAAAGTACAGTCTCTGCAGCAAACCTCTGTAAAAGGATAGTATGTCTGGTTAGAGCTGTGAAGCATTGCCTATATGCCTGTTTGCCCCAGCCAACCTTGCTTAAACAGTCTAATTCTTGTGGCAGAGTCAACCTTTGGTTGTGGAAAAGGAAAATAAAGAAAAATATATATGCAGCTCATTGTGTTGCTGACACAGGCAAAAGCAGCCCTTTGTTGGCAGCATGCCACCACATAATTGTGTAGTGTGCATCAAAACACCACATGCTTTTCTCCCCTATTATTCTAGATGTCATTAAATTTAGGAAATCCACTTTATTTAATAAAAAGGTCAGGCAGGGGTAAAGGTAGAGGCTTTGCACGTAGAAATAGTAGGTTTTTTTTTTTTTTTTACATGATGAACACATTTACTTTTTTTTTTCATTGAACAGCCCCTGCCCTGGTCAAGAAAATACAGGCAGGAATGGTATTTCAAACTGGGTACTCTTCTCAGGCAAGAAGCAAGTCCTAAACCTCAATACCATTGTATCTTAATGCAAAAATAAAAAAGATTTTCTTCCAAGATAAGGCTATCCGTTCAAAGACTCATATCTCTTATGGTGGGTAAAAAGGACATTTCTAAAGAGAACCAGATTGTCATTAAAAAAATAATAGTGGACCTATTGGGAGGGTGTAGGTACTTAAAAGGGCTGATTGGTGGAGTTTAAGCACACACCAGATCTACATCAGAATACCTTAAGGAAGTATATACTTTCCTGGTGAGTGTACCAGGTTTCAAACCTCAGACACACCTTTGTAGATGGCAGCTGATTAGGAATATATAAATGTAGAGATGAATCGGTGCTCAATTCATAAACTAAGATAATAGTAAGTGTCCCACTAGGGGAAGAGTAGCTAAAAAAGGGGGTCCCAGTAGTGTAATGTATCGTCCAACAAATAGGTGAATAACAGTATTGAATAAAAAATACCAAATTGTGTGCTAATAAATATGAATAAATAAACATCAATAATAATTAGTATATTAGAAAATAAAACTGTGATATATAAAGTAGTGCTAAATATCATGTGCAAAAAACAAGTGCAAATCCGCAGTAATAAAGTGCACTAGTGACAATAAATATTAAATCATTATTGCGTGATCAAAAAGTGATATCAACATATAGAAGTGCTGTGTTGAAAAACTGTCCTTTTTCATAAATAGTGCAAATGTGCCAAAAATAACAATTCCGTGGACGTGGTATGAGTGATCCCAGGTACACTCAGCTTCAAAGTGATCGTCAGTGCGGTACAATTTCACAGTGGATCTCGGTAACTAATAAGAAATGGCCGCTAGCCTTCACCCCAATATAAACAGGCGTAATGCACAGAGTGTGTCTCCTGACAATTCTCAATCTCAGGCACTCAGGGGAATAGATATCCTGGTCTCCTGTTCAGACTCTTTTACACAGCAGAAGCGTTGTAGATTAGCCCCATGGGTATACGCTCAGATATTAGCAGGATATTCCATCATATTCCATCATATAGATAAATGATAAGAGGGGGCTCATTGCGCAGTCATTTATTTAAAATAAAAAGTAGCAACTTACATCTCGGTAAGGAAACAAATTCCACCGCAACTTGCGGGATAAAGTCCCAATAAAAGTAAAGGCAGTAAAAGCAGTAAAATTTCAAGGGAAATCGGGATAAAAATCAGATGAAACGCCGTCACTATTGTGAGCTACTATCACGTACCTGGTGGAGACCAAGCTGTAGAGGGGGCTTCTCTTGCACCTCCTGTCCAACACCCCTGATAGAGATGACAGGCGGTGTAGGACACAGAGTGGCACGAGGGCCGGTATAGCAGGTGATGTCTTGGCAGAAGACTGATGGCTGTGGATCACCAGATGAACACCTGAAACTGGAACTCGGTGATGCTGGATAAGAAGGCAGGAGCGAAATCGGAACACAAGCCAAGGGGTTGTCAACAGCCGGACAGCACGGGTACAGGAATGTGAGGCAGAAGCGGAGTCAGGATACAAGCCGAAGTCGGTACACAGTCTGGCAGCAAGGTACAAAGGCATAAGGCAAGGCAGGGTCAAACACAGGCTGAGGTCACAAGGCAGGCAGGAATCCAAGGAGAGTCAAAAGGCAAGCCGGGTCGGTGTAACGGGAAATCCACAAGCAGGTCAGGGCACAGGTAAACAAGAACACAAGCTGAAAGACCACTCAGCAATGTGCTCCTGTCACCGCCTGGTATAAATAGGCCGTTTGGCGCCAATTGCGTGCGCACGTTGCGTACGCACGTTCGCGCGTCCGCGCATTGGCGCGTTCGCGCATTGGCGCATGCGCATTCACACATTGCTTCCCGTGTGCCTGGGCACGCGCACTGAGCGTCTCTTACATTGCCCCCCCCCAATGGGCGGCCTCCGGATGCCCATCTGCAACATCTTCTCAAGATGAAGCTGAAAAAAGGTTTGAATTAGATCCGTAGCATGGAGGTTGGCTTCTGGTTCCCAAGAATTTTCTTCCGGGCCATAGCCCTTCCATTTAATTAGGTACTGGACAGTACCTCCTCTTTTCCTACAGTCTAATATTGCTTCAACCTCGTATTCTTCGTTGCCATCAATAGTTTCAGGCGGAGGTGGATCCGACTCTCGGTCAGGAAATGGATTGGGTCTGGTAGGCTTCAGTAGGGACACATGGAAAACAGGATGAATTCTGTATGTTTCCGGGAGTGAAAGTTCATAGGCAGCAGGATTGATTTGTCTCTTAATAGAGAATGGACCGATATATCTAGGCCCCAGTTTCTTAGACGGACATGACAGTTTTAGATTGATAGAGGATAACCAAACCTTGTCTCCCGGTCTGAGGTTTAGATCTCCCCTCCTCTTCCTATCAAAAAAATTTTTGTTGTCTTGCTGTGCTCTGACAATGGCATCTTGCAATAATTTGTTGTTGGTTTGCAAAAATGTAGCTTTTTCCTGGACTGCGGGAACCAAGGAATCAGGTATTACGTCAGGCATAAAGGCTGGGAAGTACCCATAGTTTGCAAAAAACGGGGCTTGACCCGTGGCTGAATGCACTGCGTTATTATATGCAAACTCTGCTAGGGGTAAAAGTGATGCCCAGTCGTCTTGTGAGAAAGATGAAAAACACCGGAGGTACTGCTCCAGGGTCTGGTTTGTACGCTCCGTTTGCCCGTTTGTTTGCGGGTGATAAGCTGAGGAAAAGTACGTGTCAATTTTTAATGTTTTGCAAAGGCCTCTCCAGAATCTCGAAGTAAATTGCACCCCTCGGTCTGAAGTGATATTACTAGGAACCCCGTGGAGCCGAACCACTTCCTTGATGAAGGTTTGGGCAGTTTCCATTGCTGAGGGAGTTCCCAACATAGGGATAAAGTGGGCCATCTTTGTTAGTCTGTCGACCACCACAAAGATGGTCGTGAATCCTTCAGAAGGAGGGAGCTCAACGATAAAGTCCATGTTTATCATTTCCCAAGGCCTCTTGGGAATGGGCAAAGGTCTTAGCAAAACCCCAGGCTTTGGCCTTGTCATTCAGTGCAGATTGTACAGGTGCTAACATAATTACGGCAGTTGGACCTCAGACCAGGCCACCAAAAGGACCGTTGTACCAGGTCAACCGTTTTAGATATCCCAAAGTGCCCTGCCAAGGGGTGATCATGGCACAGGCCGAGGATCTTGGCACGTAGACCTGGAGGTAAAAACACTTTTTGGTTACAGAAAAACAGACCTTCTTGTTCCTGAAGGCACATACCTGATGGTAAAACATCCCTTGTGGACGCCTGCTTCAGCTGCGTTAACAGATCCGCTTGCAAAAGTAGAAAACTTTGGGATGGCAGGATTGTGTCTACTGGGTGACACTCTTCGTCCTCTGGGTACATGCGGGAAAGTGCATCAGGTTTGCCATTCTTGGAGCCTGGCCTGTAGGTGATATGGAAGGTAAAACGAGAAAAGAACAGTGCCCACCTGGCTTGACGTGGTTTCAGTCTCTTAGCTGTTCGGAGGTACTCCAGATTTTTGTGGTCGGTAAAGATCAGGATAGGGTGAGATGCTCCTTCTAATAGGTAGCGCCATTCCTCCAAGGCCGCCTTAAAGGCCAGTAATTCCCGGTCTCCAACATCGTAGTTCCTCTCTGCTGGGCTGAGTTTCCTGGAAAAGAAGGCAACAGGATGAAGAAGAGATTTCGTACCTGAACGCTGTGACAGGATGGCACCTATGGCATTTTCTGAAGCATCCACCTCGAGAACATAGGGCAGAGCGGGATTTGGGTGTCGTAAGATAGGTGCAGTAGTGAATAGGATCTTCAACTGGTCAAACGCAGCTTGTGCTGCCGGTGTCCATTGGAAACGGGTGCCTTGCCTTGTTAGCTGGGTGACTGGAAGCATAATGGCGGAGAAGTTCTTGATAAACTTGCGGTAAAAATTAGCGAAGCCAATGAACCTTTGTGTGCTCTTCCTGTCTGTGGGAGTGGGCCATTCGAGGATCGATTTGACCTTTTGCGGGTCCATGGAGATCCCAGAAGTGGAAATGACGAGTCCCAAGAATTGGATTGATTCCTTTTCGAACTCGCATTTCTCAGCCTTTGCGTATAATCCATGGTCTCTTAGGCGGCCGAGAACCTTCTTGACATGTTCACGGTGCATTTCAATGGAACCTGAAAAGATAAGAATATCGTCAAGGTAGACAATCATAAACAAATCAAGGAAGTCTCTGAAAATATTGTTTACGAAATGCTGAAAAGTAGCTGGAGCATTGCACAATCCAAAGGGCATGACAAGGTACTCGAAGTGGCCGAATCTTGTGCGAAAGGCGGTCTTCCACTCGTCGCCCTCACGGATCCGTACTAGGTTGTATGCTCCACATAGGTCAAGTTTTGTGAATACCGTGGCTGCCCTGAAACGTTGGAAAAGTTCAGGAACTAAGGGCAGGGGGTATCTGTTTTTGACAGTAACCTTTTTCAACTCCCGATAATCAACACAGGGGCGTAGAGAATGATCCTTCTTTTCAACGAAGAAAATACCAGCCCCTGCGGGGGACGTAGAGGGCCGGATGAAGCCTTTTTTCAGGTTTTCGTCGATGTAAAGGCGTAATGCCTCAAGTTCTAGTTCAGAGAGGGGGAAGATACGCCCAAACGGTATCTCAGCACCTGGTAAAAGTTCAATTGGGCAGTAATACGACCGGTGAGGTGGTAGGATGTCTGCTTTCTGTTTATCAAAGACTTCCAAGAACTCATGTTAAGCTGCAGGCACAAGTTGGGATGCAGAGGGATCAGGTTGCAGGCCCAAAAGTGATGCAGGTTTCCCTGGACTGGGCTGGAAGCAGTTTTGTTGACAATAGGTGGATGGAAATGCCACTTCTCCTGACTTCCAGTTTATCTGAGGATTGTGTGCTTGTAGCCATGGGATACCGAGAATGATAGGGAACAGAGGAGATGGGATAATATCCAAGCACAAGTATTCTCGGTGGCCTTATGTGTATGGGTGGTTCCTGCGCTATCTGAGGTAGTGTATGTTTCCTTCTTATTGCTGCACCACGATACTGGTACCAGGAACCAGTTGATACAGAATTAAAACAATGTGGGTTTGTGGCGCGCTTCAGAAGTGAAATGTTAAAATATTAGATGATGTGATAGATATTTAAATTATTAAACTCAATAAAGTGCTTTTTTTTTAAAATGACATATTCTTTTGGCTGGGGTATATTTCCACTTCAAATATAAACGTGATGACGTAAATAAATAAATGTATAAACAATCCGTGTTCCCTCTATACCGTGTTAAACATATTTAAAAGTGCTGAGTGCTTTCAATCTTCAAAAAATATTAAAGACAACCAATAAATACGTATTCCAATTGAACAATGTGCAAATAGTTGCTCCAAAAAATATAAAGTGCTTTGTGCTTTCACTCTTAAATCAATATAAATTAAATTAATAAGGTGCAGTGTTCATTAGTGTCCATTAAATATCATCCACAATATGGTGTAATTCAACTCAATCTCTTCAACTTTAAAAACCAAAACGTGCTTCTGTGCAGATAAAAGTGCTGTGACTTGCTGCCTCCACCAGGTGTCACATCTAGGTGCTCTAAACTCTCACCTTGATAAGGTGTAAAATACGCCTGTGTATATAGGTTAGCCTTCGGGGTGATAATTAGGGGCTTTCACTCTTTCCAATATCCTATTCCTGCTTCCGGGTAATCCTGTTCTGTCCGTTATAAGGTGCTTATACTTTGTGGGGTCTTCACCTCCTATCTCGACCTCAGGCTGGCTTGTTTTCACAGAGCTTACTGTCTGCTTCCTGATCGCATGCCTCCATGTGTTGGGTAGGGTAGGATCAGCCCTCCCGATAACTCCGCTCCTCTGACTCTATGTTGGGTAAGATCAGTCATGTCAATACCTCCACCCCTCTTCAAGGTGCTGGGTAGTCTCAGCTGTGCCGATAGCTCCGTCCCCTCAATGTGTTGGTTAGGATCTGCTCTCTATCCCACCGATGGGTCAGTTGACAGATATCTCCCTGTATGCTGGAGCTTTTTAAAACATGCATTCAAAGCTTCTATTCTCGGTGGCCTTTATTAGAGATAGCCAGTAATGGGCAGGTTTCTTGGGTTATAGGCCCGGACTTGAGATGGGATCCGTCAGCTAGATGGATAGATAACTGACGGGTTTTCGCTTGCAGAGGGATCTGATGACGCTGAGCAAAGTCACTGTCCATGAAGCAGCTGCAAGCGCCGGAGTCAATAATGACTGGGACTTGGATGGTCTTTCCGAGAATCTGTAGTGAGAGAGGTAGAGTAATGTGAGTGGACAGATCCTTCCCAGAACTGTTTGCAAGGTAAGAAGGAAAAGCAAACTGAGACTTACTAGGCCGCACCGGGCAGGTCTGAAGGTAATGTCCGGCTTCCCCACAATAGAGGCATAAGTTGTTCCGGCGTCTTCGCAATCTCTCTTCAGTGGTTAGTGGAGAACGTAAAAGTCCGAGTTGCATGGGCTCCACACTGGAGGTTGTGGGGAAAGTGACAGGTGGACGAAAAGCCGGAGGTGACGGCACTTGAGGCAACATCCAGGTAGGTCTGGAACTTCCAGCTCTTTCCACTCTCCGCTCCCTGAGCCTGCGGTCAAGCTGGATAGTAAGACTAATAAGGTCATCAAGAGAATCAGGCGTACCCACTCTGGCAAGTTCATCCTTAAGGCCCTCTGATAGGCCGAGACGGAATTGATGCCGTAAGGCTGCATCATTCCAGCCTGTATCGGAAGCCCATCTGCGGAATTCGGCGACATAGTCCTCAGCAGGGCGGCGGCCTTGTTGTAATGTATGTAGGGTTGCTTCGGCTGTAACAGATCGCTGGGGGTCGTCATAAAGCTGCGCCATCGCTTCGAAGAATGATGAGATGGTGTTCAAGGCTATATCATTTTGTTCCAGGAGACGGTGGGCCCAGGATTGCAGCTCTCCGAGAAGTAGAGAGATTACGAACCCCACCTTGGTGGATTCAAGTGAGAAAGTCCGTGGCTGCAGGGCAAAGTATAGCTCACAAGAATTCCTGAAAGCCCGGAATTTGTGTCGGTCACCCGAAAATCGTTCTGGAGCAGGTACCCGAGGTTCCGGTGGTGGCAAAACCACTGAAGGTGTGGATAGAGCCCGTTCGGGCACGGAGGACCCAGGTGCCGGGGTTGCCGGGGTAGAAGCCATGGATTGGATGCGACCCTCTAATTGGAAGTAACCCTCTTGCAAGGATTTGACTGCTTGGGTAAGCGAAGCAAGTTGCTGGCATACTGTCTCTAGAGGTGAAGCCCCTCTCTCGGTCTCCGACATCTGGCTGAGTGGTACTATCACGTACCTGGTGGAGACCAAGCTGTAGAGGGGGCTTCTCTTGCAGCTCCTGTCCAACACCCCTGATAGAGATGACAGGCGGTGTAGGACACAGAGTGGCACGAGGGCCGGTATAGCAGGTGATGTCTTGGCAGAAGACTGATGGCTGTGGATCACCGGATGAACACCTGAAACTGGAACTCGGTGATGCTGGATGAGAAGGCAGGAGCGAAATCGGAACACAAGCCAAGGGGTTGTCAACAGCCGGACAGCACGGGTACAGGAACGTGAGGCAGAAGCGGAGTCAGGATACAAGCCGAAGTCGGTACACAGTCTGGCAGCAAGGTACAAAGGCATAAGGCAAGGCAGGGTCAAACACAGGCTGAGGTCACAAGGCAGGCAGGAATCCAAGGAGAGTCAAAAGGCAAGCCGGGTCGGTGTAACGGGAAATCCACAAGCAGGTCAGGGCACAGGTGAACAGGAACACAAGCTGAAAGACCACTCAGCAATGTGCTCCTGTCACCGCCTGGTATAAATAGGCTGTTTGGCGCCAATTGCGTGCGCACGTTGCGTACGCACGTTCGCACGTCCGCGCATTGGCGCGTTCGCGCATTGGCGCATGCGCATTCGCACATTGCTTCCCGTGTGCCTGGGCACGCGCACTGAGCGTCTCTTACAGCTACAGTGTGGAAAGCGGCACTTCCGGTTTGCGTTCCACCAGGCTCAAGTGACGTCACGACGTGCATTCCATCGAACGCGTTTCATCATTGGCTAGACATCTTCAGAGGACGCGTTTCGTCATTGGCTAGACGTCTTCAGAAGACGTCTAGCCAATGACGAAACGCATTAGGTGGAACGCACATCGTGACGCCACTTGAGCCTGGTGGAACACAAACTGGAAGTGCCGCTTTCCACACCGTAGCTCACAATAGTGACGGCGTTTTATCTGATTTTTATCCCGATTTCCCTTGAAATTTTACTGCTTTTACTGCATTTACATTTATTGGGACTTTGTAAATGGCTCATCTGGATATTGTGCATTAAAACCATTTGGAAAAATGATACTACACTATCCAGACTTTCCTTTCTTACATAACATCCCTGACTGGAAGTTGGCGGCAGGAGGAGCATTGCTGTAGGAGAAAGCACCTACCTGGAGGGAACGCACCCCGACCCTGGGGGTCACAAAGCTCTGGTGGTCCTAGTGTCGTAAGGCACATAGGACCCACGCAATCTGGTGAGTGTGAAATCTCTCTATTTTGTCACAGTGGAGCACAAGGATTGACACCAGGGATAGAGTGGAAGATCTATCACAGCAGCACCAAGCACTTTTCACTGCGCACTTTTATTTATTTATCTGAACTTTCACTATCAAGAAATCACGTCACTTAAAAATGAACTTTTTTGTGTATGAACTTTGACACATTTTTATGAATTTTATAATTTTTGCACTATATATGAATTTGCAAATTTATCGAATTAATTAATATTGTATTCAATTTTATATTTATTTTATATTTAAAGTGTACCTATTTACTTAATATTAATATTTATAATAGATCACGGGGTTATGTATGTACCTTTATAAGTTTGAATTTAATAGTGTTGAGATTATTGGTTTTAATAATTTTAAGCAAGCGCTATAGGTAATCATATATAAACTGTTTACTTCACCCTTATTGAATACTCAAACACATGGATAAAAAACATGCACATGCGATTCGGCACTTTTGTGCGCATAAACACCGCACACACACCATTACAAAACCCACCCCCTTCCCCCTCCGCTCCCGACAGGACCCCCCAGCAAAGACACTTGTCCATTATTCATAAACAGTATATCCGTATATCTATTCAATCCCAAACCGCATTAGGATCACATTTTTTTTTTTCTTTGTCTGACCCTATCGGTCCTGAGTGCCTCATTATTCAAATACCATCTCTATAAGTACTCCTAATAATACTTAACACAAGTGCACATAGGGGAAAAACCTTGGCTCATCCTTTATCATCATGTGAGCATGTGCGATTCGCACACATCAGTCTCACTTGTGCGCATAGACACCGTACAAATTAACCCCCCTCCCCCTCTTTCCCCTCTACTATACAGCAGCCCCCTAATCCCCACAAGGGAATTTCCATCAGTACACCCAATTCAAGTATAGTATATTCTTATATCTTCTCCATTTGCAGCATATTCATATATGTGTCCAATCTTAGCTTTTATCAGAATCACATTTTTCTTCCCCCTTCTTTTTTTATTTTTTCCTCTCTGGCCCCATCCCCCCAGAGCGCTTTATTACTTAAATAGCATCTTGCATAACTGCCCTTAATACTCCAAACAAGTGCACATAGGGTTAATCAGCCTTGGATGTTCGGCCCTTATCTCTCACAGCTGTACACTAGCTCCTCTCTGCTCCAAGCCACTCCCCCATCTCCCTGACAACTAATGACACTGGCTCCAACTCTAGCCATATAAGAGGGAGCATCCTTTGGTCTCTAGACAATGCCTGATGAAGGGGCACGCATGCCTCGAACGCTAGCACCACCCGCTTCCACCGGATGTGATGAGGGAGAAGCTGTGATGCCGACAGGACACCAGGAAGTGCCAGAAGCCATTGACATAGCCAGGACCCAGGGCTGTCTATACCTCTCCTGCCTCCTCTGCAGTGGATTGGATGACTTGCAGTAAAGCCTGCTTTCCTATCACTCTGCATGTGAGTGCATTACCTTTTATGCCAATAAAGGATTGTTTTAATACTACACTCAGGTGGCGCTGCTCTGTTCTCTCTCTCTTATTTATCTACCATGCACAGAGTCCCCTCCTACGTCTGATAGAGCCGGCGGCCACCCAGCCATCCATCTCTACATAGACTCTACTCCATGGACTTTGTATCTACAGTATATACACCTGAAAACTTTATCATTATTGTGTTTTTTATCAATATTTTTTGATTCTCTATATCTGCTTTTATATCTATCGTTTACATTCGTTTTTATAATTTTCCCCTAACACTGTGGGTTTAATAGCGCTGGTCCAGCATCTGTTATATATTTCTGTCTTCCCACTTCAGGGCTTCTTTGATCGCCCTGATAAGCGGTGAAACAAGGGCAAAATCAAAGCTCGCAACCACACCATCCTCTTCCGAGTCACTTTCTGAAGATCTTCCAGAAGCAAAGCTTGACTGAGAGGGGCCTTGGTCTTCAGGGGCTTCAGCCGGAGAGCTGGTTGTGGCAGGACCATGTGCGGGACTAGTGCCCCATTCCTTCAGGGACTGTTGAACTACCCACTTCACCAGGGACTCATACCTCTGGTCTTCAGTCTCCCCTTTTGCTGGATCCATGCTTCAGGCTAAACCACAACTAACAAGGAAGATCACAAGGGGTAAGGAACAAACAGCACAGTGACCCACCCACCCCATCTAGCGACCCCCCCCTCTGCTCCACACCGCCATCATCATGCAGAACCCGGCAAACCAGTCCCCACATACCTGGATCAGTCAGGGCAGAGGCACAGGGAAGCTGTCGCTATGCCCACAGTACTTCCCAATGGTACTGGGGCTGACAGCTGTTTAAATTTCACGCCAGGATGACATCAGCGGTGACCTGCCCGTGATTGCAACTGCGCATGCGCGGACCAGGCCTCGATCCCAATCGCGGTGAACTGCGCATGCGCGAGACGGAAACCAAGCCCCCTCCCTCTACTGCGCAGGCGCCCGCCGGACCGAGTGGAGAAGAAGCAGGAAGGAGGTAGCTGGAACAGCCATTGGACCACTAGCACCAGGGAAGTAGGAATGAAAGAGAAAGGCACACATAAAAATGAACATACTGCCATGGAGAATATAGCGTCCATCTTCAGACCCTGCCAGGATGTCGCCGGCCGAATGGAGTACCGCACAGAGCCAGGGGGATTTTTAATGGGACACTTAACCGCCCATGGCTGGGCCCTGGGCACACAGACATCGCTGCTCAAATCCTGAGGTAAGTTGGCCATCCTTCATAGAGGTAATCCGTTAGGGTCCTTGGAGGAGGACAAAAAAGTAACACTGGCTATACCTACAAGCTGAAATTTATATACCATTGGAGAGGAGGGGGGGTTAATCCACATGCAGGCTGCCATGGAGACTGTCAGGAAAGTAGTTTTTTTAGACTGAGTACGAGTACTGATACTTTTTCTCAAGTACTCGCCAATATCAATACCTATGTTTAGTGTCATATGACAGTTGTTTTAGGGTTTGTTCACACCATACATGCATGAAAACTGATGGGCAAACCACAAAGATTTTATTGGCAGAGATATCAGTTTTACATCAGTTTTCATGTGCGTTACAGAAGGTTTTTAAAGCCTGTTTACATATATTCAGGCCAGCTGCAGTGCGATTTGAAAAAGAGTCCTGCGTGACTTCAGTATGGTTCAGGGGCCATTTTTAATTTCATGCACTACAATTTGCATTGGAATCATGCCTGAGCCAAAACCCGAAAATGAAACGAAATCCGGAAAGTGGGACTGGGCACTTATTTGAAACCCAGGGTTTCCCTATTTACTGAGAAAAAAACTGGAAGGAATTGTAAGACAAACTGAGAGGCGAAACATATGCACACTGTAACAGAGATCTGCAAATTTCAAATTGAAGCTATTTCATCTGGCCAAACAATGCATAGATTTCCATATACTGTATCTCAAGTGCTGCAGAATCCAGATCTCCGCTCCAGAGATCTCATCTTGGTGCATCATTGTGGCCTCCCTCAAGAGACATCAGGCTTTCCTGTAACCTGGAATGATAAAAGAAGGCAAAGAGTGGAGGAGAGTACATCAAAGGAGAGAATATATATCTGGATATCCCAGCAGTTAAAGCGCACTTGATCTGCATGCTTATGCATGGGGTCCACATTTTTTGAGTGTGGGCACAAGAGGGAAGCATGGAATGGTATCGTGTCTGCACTGCACAGAAGTATTTTTATCAGCATGACAGACTGCACTTGTGTAATCGCACAAAAGAATACAGAAGGATCAAGTGTGAATAACTACTTTTCACTTTTTTTTTTTTTATTCAAATAAAATTGAGGACAATGAGAACTGTTTAAAATATTTTGAATCATAAATGTTGCTATATAGTTTGTCAGGTTGAAAAAAGACACAAGTCCATCTGGCTCAAAGAATAAAAAAAAAAAAAGAAAACACAACCAGTGGCGGCTGGTGCTCAAATTTTTTTGCGGGGGGCACAAAGAGAAAAATATAATAGCCATTTCTTTGTGGCAAAAAACGCTGTAAAAAATTGCGTGACTTTGAAGTCACAAAAGTGTGAAAGGGGCCTTCAGTAATTAAGGTATAGCGGGCCCCCTTTCAATGCAGAGAGACCAGCGTGCCCCCTTCAATGCAGAGATGCCAGCATGCCCCCTTTCAATGCAGAGATGCCAGCGTGCCCCCTTTAATGCAGAGATGCCAGCGTGCCCCTTTTCAATGCACAGAGACCAGCGTGCCCCCTTTCAATGCACAGAGACCAGCGTGCCCCATTTCAATGCACAGAGACCAGCGTGCACCCTTTCAATGCACATAGACCAGCGTGCCCCCTTTCAATGCACATAGACCAGCGTGCCCCTTTTCAATGCAGTGACCAGCATGCCCCCTTCAATGCAGAGATCATCATGCCCCCTTTCAATGCAGAGATGCCAGCATGCCCACTTTCAATGCAGAGATGCCAGCGTGCCCCCTTTCAATGCAGAGATGCCATTGTGCCCCCTTTCAATGCAGAAATGCCAGCATGCCCCCTTTC
This sequence comes from Pelophylax lessonae, assembly GCF_965119305.1. Taxonomy (NCBI): domain Eukaryota; kingdom Metazoa; phylum Chordata; class Amphibia; order Anura; family Ranidae; genus Pelophylax; species Pelophylax lessonae. The sequence continues at coordinate 369,893,439 of NC_138771.1, forward strand.
AATGCAGAGTGACCAGTGTAAGCATGTGTCCCCCCCCCCCCCACGCGAGACCAGTGCACTTACCTCAGCAGTAGCATGCTAGGCATCATCCCTAAGCTCCTTCAGATCCATCCACCTTCAGGTGACAGAGCATCATCCCCAAGCCCCATTCAAAACCTTCAGATGTCCAGGTGACAGATCAGTATTCTAAGCATGATCCCCAAGCCCCCTCAGATCCCTCTACCCCCAGGTTACAAAGCAGCAAGCTAAGCATCATCAGTCTAGTGAAAGTTCAAATATTAGCCCTGCTCTTGACAGCTACTGACTTCTATCTAAGAGGCACTAAAATGAAAAACTAATAAGGGTTCCTAAAGACAGTTTCTTCCTTGACAGTAGAATGCATGAGGACTCCAGACCTACACGCATGCCTGTAGCAAAGACAAGTCTCTAGCCCTCTTCTGATAGGAAAGGGTGTGAATTATTGGCAGTGTAGCCTGGTAGTGTATCCTACAGCCTCATGTTGTGATATGAGTATAGCTTTGCATTATCATCAGCAAGCATTGTTCCTTTTTTTTTTTTTCCAGTATACACAATTGCTTTGCCTTGGGAGCTCTCTGCTCTCTTGCTTCTGCATTAGGCACGTTGCTTTCCGACAATAGGACCCGACAATAAGCAAACCTATCATTACCAGTCCTGGCCTAGCTCATCTCTACTTCCACTTTGTTGATGTTATCTCTGCTAATAGAAATAATAAAAGCTTCTAGAAATAGCACATATCAAGCTGTAGGCAACAAGAAGCATGCTGATCGCCATCAAAAGTATTGATTCATTGGATGAAAACAGTATTGCCTATCAACCCAAAAGACCATAAACACTGTGCAATCTGATCACTGCTGTGTGGTTGTACTGGAATCAGAAAAGGCAGGATAGAGTTAAACAAGAAGCAGGATAGAGTTAAACAAAGAAAACTTGATAATGAGTGATCTCTCTGTGCCCCTCTAGCCATTCCAACATGACAAGGGAAAAGATATTTACCATATCTCCTGCTCCAGCTCTGAGATGTCAGCCAGGATGAGAAAGACCACTAGCAGGGTGACAGTGGCAAGTACCCAGCTCCTGAAGTCCGGATTCATGGCTCTCAGCTGCATCTCCCAAGCCTACCAGTGCAAATCAGCGAGGTGAAGGTGAGAGCTGGCAGTCCAGGCAGCAAATCAATCCTGGCTTGCGCAAGGCAGGCTCCCACCCCCCCCCCTTAGTCCTCCTGGGCTGAGTGCAGGTGGGGAATGGGGCAGCGGTGGCTCGTGGCTTCTTCAGTCCCCGGGTCTCCTCGAGTCCTCAGTCCTTCCACCTCCTCCCCAGCCAATGGCATGGGGTTTGCCTTTCAGCCAATCAGGATGCGCGTATCGGATCCGCTTCTTGATTGGCCAGGAGGAGGATCCGTGTGACAATAGCGAATTTTCATTCCCTATTGTCACATAATGGATGAGCTCGGAGTGCACTGCTCTGCGCCCCGGATCCACCCTTTGCTGAAGCCTATTAGAGCCTCTGGCTCTAATCAGGTGATGCAAAAAAAAAGGCCATTGAACTCCATGCGTCTGGTGCTCTGCATGTAAATTAGGGGGCCGGACGCATGGTTAGTAGTGATGTCGCGAACCTAAAATTCGCCGTTCGCGAACGCGAACATCGGCAAATGTTCGCGAACCGGCGAACCGGGCGAACCGCCATAGACTTCAATAGGCAGGCGAATTTTAAAACACACAGGGACTCTTTCTGGCCACAATAGTGATGGAAAAGTTGTTTCAAGGGGACTAACACCTGGACTGTGGCATGCCGGAGAGGGATCACACAAAAAAAAGTTCTTAAAAATTATAATTTTTTGATAGAGAGCCAATTATTGGAAAAAATAAAAAAAAAATAAAAAATTTCTTTGGATTTAGCATCTGGGGGGTCTAAAAAGTGTACCTGTGAAGTTTCAGCTCTGTAGCATGTCCAGAACCCCTAAAAAACAGCATTTGTCTTATATTTTCAGGAATATGGCTTCTCTGCGGCTGGCTTTTTCTCTTGCAGGCATTTATCGGGCATTTTTTTAGGCAGGCATGTCATTTTTTGTATTTAGTGTCTGGGGGGTCTAAAAAGTGTACCTGTCAATTTTCAGCTCTGTAGCATGTCCAGAACCCCTAAAAAACAGCATTTTTCTTATATTTTCAGGAATATGGCTTCTCTGCGGCTGGCTTTTTCTCTTGCAGGCATTTAGCGGGCATTTTTTTAGGCAGGCATGTCATTTTTTGTATTTAGTGTCTGGGGGGTCTAAAAAGTGTACCTGTCAAGTTTCAGCTCTGTAGCATGTCCAGAACCCCTAAAAAACAGCATTTTTCTTATATTTTCAGGAATATGGCTTCTCTGCGGCTGGCTTTTTCTCTTGCAGGCATTTAGCGGGCATTTTTTTAGGCAGGCATGTCATTTTTTGTATTTAGTGTCTGGGGGGTCTAAAAAGTGTACCTGTCAAGTTTCAGCTCTGTAGCATGTCCAGAACCCCTAAAAAACAGCATTTTTCTTATATTTTCAGGAATACGGCTTCTCTGCGGCTGGCTTTTTCTCTTGCAGGCATTTAGTGGGCATTTTTTTAGGCAGGCATGTCATTTTTTGTATTTAGTGTCTGGGGGGTCTAAAAAGTGTACCTGTCAAGTTTCAGCTCTGTAGCATGTCCAGAACCCCTAAAAAACAGCATTTTTATTATATTTTCAGTAATACGGCTTCTCTGCGGCTGGCTTTTTCTCTTGCAGGCATTTATCGGGCATTTTTTTAGGCAGGCATGTCATTTTTTGTATTTAGTGTCTGGGGGGTCTAAAAAGTGTACCTGTCAAGTTTCAGCTCTGTAGCATGTCCAGAACCCCTAAAAAACAGCATTTTTATTATATTTTCAGGAATACGGCTTCTCTGCGGCTGGCTTTTTCTCTTGCAGGCATTTAGCGGGCATTTTCTTAGGCTGGCATGTCATTTTTTGTATTTAGTGTCTGGGGGGTCTAAAAAGTGTACCTGTCAAGTTTCAGCTCTGTAGCATGTCCAGAACCCCTAAAAAACAGCATTTTTCTTATATTTTCAGGAATACGGCTTCTCTGCGGCTGGCTTTTTCTCTTGCAGGCATTTAGCGGGCATTTTTTTAGGCAGGCATGTCATTTTTTGTATTTAGTGTCTGGGGGGTCTAAAAAGTGTACCTGTCAAGTTTCAGCTCTGTAGCATGTCCAGAACCCCTAAAAAACAGCATTTTTATTATAATTTCAGTAATACGGCTTCTCTGCGGCTGGCTTTTTCTCTTGCAGGCATTTATCGGGCATTTTTTTAGGCAGGCATGTCATTTTTTGTATTTAGTGTCTGGGGGGTCTAAAAAGTGTACCTGTCAAGTTTCAGCTCTGTAGCATGTCCAGAACCCCTAAAAAACAGCATTTTTATTATATTTTCAGGAATACGGCTTCTCTGCGGCTGGCTTTTTCTCTTGCAGGCATTTAGCGGGCATTTTTTTAGGCAGGCATGTCATTTTTTGTATTTAGTGTCTGGGGGGTCTAAAAAGTGTACCTGTCAAGTTTCAGCTCTGTAGCATGTCCAGAACCCCTAAAAAACAGCATTTTTCTTATATTTTCAGGAATACGGCTTCTCTGCGGCTGGCTTTTTCTCTTGCAGGCATTTAGCGGGCATTTTTTTAGGCAGGCATGTCATTTTTTGTATTTAGTGTCTGGGGGGTCTAAAAAGTGTACCTGTCAAGTTTCAGCTCTGTAGCATGTCCAGAACCCCTAAAAACAGCATTTTTCTTATATTTTCAGGAATACGGCTTCTCTGCGGCTGGCTTTTTCTCTTGCAGGCATTTAGCGGGCATTTTTTTAGGCAGGCATGTCATTTTTTGTATTTAGTGTCTGGGGGGTCTAAAAAGTGTACCTGTCAAGTTTCAGCTCTGTAGTATGTCCACAACCCAAAAAAAAACAGCATTTTTCTTATGATTTTTAGTAGAAAACTAATGCAGTGTCTTTCCAGCTGTCTTTTTTTCTTTCTGGCAAGCTGAAATATGATATGCCAAGGCAAACATGCCTATCAGTTGAGCTATGACACAGACAACACTGCACACATGGGGAAATATGTAAAACAAAAAACAGTAAAAGGAAATTAGGTGACGGTCACAAAACATGATATTGTGATTGGCCAAATAAAAAGTCGCCTCGCGATGAGGTCGCGCCAAAGTCGCGCCAAAGTCGCACTGGAAGCGACGCTACTTTAGTGGTAGCGGCAGTGTAAACCAGCACTAAAACATCCAGTGTGTGAATACGATCAGTTATGATGTTTTATCGGTCAAGTAGTGTAAGGGTTACGCCCGTCGCCCGCTTCACAGTGACAGACCAAACTCTGACAGACCAAACTCCCCGTTTAACAGTCAGTCCATTTGCACAACCGCAAACTCCCAATTTGCACAAGGTTGGATACCAAGCTAGCCATGTCCCGTTCCTTGTCCTCACTGACATCATTGAAGGTCTCTTCCTCCACCCAGCCACATACAACACCAAGGGTCCCCGAAAGGTGAGAACAAGCCCCCTGGGACGCCTGCTGTGGCTGGTATTCCACCTCCTCAAAGCTACCTTCCTCCTCTGACTTCTCTTCTTCAGACTCCTCTCTCTGCGTTGCCACAGGTCCAGCAATTGACAACGACAAGGCTGCTTCTGGTGGTGATGAGGACCACAACTCTTCCTCTTCATGCTCATCTGCAGCCTGATCCAGTACTCTTCGCAGGGCACGCTCCAGAAAAAACGCATATGGGATGAGGTCGATGATGTTGCCTTGGGTTCGACTGACCACCAGGGTTGTCATCTCCGCAAAAGGACGCATGAGCCTACAGCCATTGTTCATGAGCATTCAGTAACGCGGCCAAAAAATACCCAGCTCCGCAGAAAGAATGAAAGAAAATGAATGTTTTTTTTTATGAAAAATTATCCTGCGGATCGCTTTTGGTCTGTACACAATGAAGCAACGACCTTATCATCTGGGGTGTGCCAACACAATCCTAGAGGTGATCGCTTCATTGTGATACGCAAGCCCCTTCACCACGACAAGGTAACGATCACGAAGGGGAATTGACACATGTATGTGCCTTTTTTTTTGTTTTTTGTTTTTTTGCAGCCACAGTGTAGCACCAGAGGCCAGAAAAATTAGGCATGTACACATGCATGAAAAAGTAGGTATTGTTGCAGCCGCTGCTGTAGCAGCGGCCTGAAAAATTGAGGTTTTAAGGCAGAAAGTGCACTAAAACATTGCGGCTTGAACCGTAGTTGGTGGCGGAGACGTCACGTAAGTCATCCGGCATGCAGAGAATGATTATATACAGCAGCGTGTGGACCATTTTTAGGCCAAGGCATCTCAGTCATCACCAGGCCTTTTTTAGTCAAATGCATCCCCCACTGTCAGTCCCTTCGGGATCCATGCCTCATTCATCTTAATAAACGTGAGGTAATCAAGACTTTTTTGACCTAGGCGACTTCTCTTCTCAGTGACAATACCTCCTGCTGCGCTGAAGGTCCTTTCTGACAGCACACTTGAAGCGGGGCAGGCCAGAAGTTCAATGGCAAATTGGGATAGCTCAGGCCACAGGTCAAGCCTGCACACCCAGAAGTCAAGGGGTTAATCGCTCCTCAGAGTGTCGATATCTGCAGTTAAGGCAAGGTAGTCTGCTACCTGTCGGTCGAGTCGTTCTCTGAGGGTGGACCCCGAAGGGCTGTGGCGATGCATAGGACTAAAAAAGCTCCGCATGTCCTCCATCAACAAGACGTCTGTAAAGCGTCCTGTCCTTGCCGGCGTGGTTGTGGTGGTAGGAGGAGGATTACTTTCACCTCTTCCCCTGTTGGATTCCCGTTGTGCTGTGACATCACCCTTATACGCTGTGTAAAGCATAGTTTTTAACTTATTTTGTAGCTGCTGCATCCTTTGCGACTGCCGGTAATTGGGTAACATATCACAGACTTTCTGCTTATACCGGGGGTCTAGTAGCGTGGCCACCCAGTACAGGTCGTTCTCCTTCAGCCTTTTTATACGAGGGTCTCTCAACAGGCATGACAGCATGAAAGACCCCATTTGCACAAGGTTGGATGCCGAGCTACTCATGTCCAATTCCTCGTCCTCACTGATGTCATTGAAGGTGTGTTCTTCCCCCCAGCCACGTACAACACCACGGGTACCAGATAGGTGACAACGAGCACCCTGGGATGCCTGCTGTGGTTGGTGTTCCTCCTCCTCAAAGCCACATTCCTCCTCTGACTCCTCTTCCTCACACTCCTCTTCCAGTGTTGCCGCAGGTCCAGCAATCGATGGTAAGGCTGTTTCTGGTGGTGGTGATGGTGACCACAACTCTTCCTCTTCCTCTTCACGCTCATCTACGGCCTGATCCAGCACTCTTCGCAGGGCACGCTCCAGGAAAAAAACATATGGGATGATGTCGCTGATGGTGCCTTCAGTGCGACTCACTAGGTTTGTCACCTCCTCAAAAGGACGCATGAGCCTACAGGCATTGCGCATGAGCGTCCAGTAGCGTGGCAAAAAAATACCCAGCTCCGCAGAGGCTGTCCTAGCACCCCGGTCATACAAATACTCGTTGACCGCTTTTTCTTGTTGGAGCAGGCGGTCGAACATTAGTAGTGTTGAATTCCAACGTGTCGGGCTGTCGCAAATCAAGCGCCTCACTGGCATGTTGTTTCGCCGCTGAATATCTGCAAAGTGCGCCATGGCCGTGTAGGAACGCATTGAAATGGCCACACACCTTCCTGGCCTGCTTGAGGACGTCCTGTAAGCCTGGGTACTTCTGCACAAAACGTTGCACAATCAGATTCAACACATGTGCCATGCACGGCACATGTGTCAACTTGCCCAAATTCAATGCCGCCAACAAATTGCTCCCGTTGTCACACACCACTTTGCCGATCTCCAGTTGGTGCGGGGTCAGCCACTGATCCACCTGTGCATTCAGGGCGGACAGTAGTGCTGGTCCGGTTTGACTCTCTGCTTTCAGGCAAGTCAACCCCAAGACAGCGTGACACTGTCGTATCCGGCATGTGGAATAGCCCCTGGGGAGCTGGGGGGGTGCAGTTGGTGTGGAGCAAGACGCAACAGCAGAAGAGGACTCAGCCGAGGAGGTTAGCAAAGAGGATGGAGTAGGAGGAGTAGAGGAGGTGGCAGCAGGCCTGCCTGCAAGTCGTGGCGGTGTCACCAACTCCTCTGCAGCAGAGCCACGCATTCCATGCTTGGCAGCCGCCAGCAGGTTTACCCAATGCGCAGTGTACGTTATATACCTGCCCTGACCGTGCTTTGCAGACCAGCTATCAGTGGTCAGATGGACCCTTGCCCCAACACTGTGTGCCAGACGTGACATGATTTCCTTTTCCACAATAGAGTACAGGTTGGGGATTGCCTTTTGTGAAAAATAATTTCGGCCGGGTACCTTCCACTGCGGTGTTCCAATAGCGACAAATTTTTTGAAGGCCTCAGACTCCACCAGCTTGTATGGTAAAAGCTGGCGGGCTAAGAGTTCCGACAAGCCAGCTGTCAGACGCCGGGCAAGGGGGTGACTCTGAGATTGGCTTTTTACACTCAAACATTTCCTTGACAGACACCTGACTGTGGGCAGGTGACGAGCAGGAACTGCTGAAGGTGAGAGGCGGAGGGGCGGGTTGTTGATAGGGGGCATGGAGGACAGCAGTGGTTGACGTGGCTGAAGATGCTGGACCAGGAGGAGGATGGTGGCTTTCAGTTTGTGTGCTGCTTTTACTCATGTGTTGATCCCATAGGCGTTTGTGATGTGAGATCATGTGCCTTCGCAAAGCAGTTGTACCTAGGTGGGTGTTGGACTTCCCACGACTCAGTTTCTTTTGGCACAGGTTACAAATGGCATCGCTGATATCAGAGGCAGACACACAAAAAAAATGCCACACTGCTGAGCTTTGCAAGGACGGCATTCTGGTGGTGGCAACAGCTTGCGTTGATTGGCGTGCTGTCTGGCTGACCCCGGGTGCCGAATCTACATGCTGTCTGACTGCGCCACTAGCTCCTTGCGATGACCTCCTCCCCCTGCTTCCAACTCGTCTCCTCCTCCTCTCTGTCTCCCCATCTGAACTTTCCCCCTCTTCTTCTGCTCTTCGAGCAGGCACCCAGGTGACATCCACAGACACATCGTCATCATCAGCCGCTTCACTTGACAACTCAGCAAAGGCAGCAGCAGCAGGTACAACATCATCATCATCACAATGTACGTCCATGTGTATAATGCTGCCTGACTGAGACATATCCCCGTTATCTACATCCTCTGGCACTAATAGTTGCGCATCACTTATTTCTTCAAACTGATGTGAAAATAACTCCTCTGATGGATCAAGTGAAGCGGCTGTGGTGCTAGTGTTGGTGGTGGTGCCGGCGGGCTGGCGAGTGGTAAATTGAGAGGTGCCCGAAGCTGAGCTGGAGGAGGATGGTGCATTAGGGTTCCGAGCGGAAGCTGTAGACGATTGGGTGTCTTGTGTAAGCCAGTCAACTATGGCCTCAGAATTTTTTGAGTTCAGGGTCTGTGGTGGCCTCTGAACACTGGGCATTATTCTAGGGCCTAAGGAAATCACAGCACCACGACCACGACGGCCCTTGCGGGGTGGCCTGCCTCTGCCTGTCATTTTCTTTTTTAATGTGTTGTGTACTATGAGTGCAAGGTGCTGTGCCACCCTATAGGAGTGTTGGGCAGTGGGTACAGTACACTCTGTGGACCTGACAGTCACTGGCACTCAGGCAACTGCAATTAAAAAATATATATATTTTTTTTACTTGGCAAGCTGCTGTGCCACCTTATATATCAGTGGTGGGTGGGCAGTGGCACAGTACACTCTCTGTGGACCTGACAGCAGTCACTGGCACCCAGGCAACTGCAATTTTAAAAAAATATATATTTTATTTTACTTTGCAAGCTGCTGTGCCACCTTATATATCAGTGGTGGGTGGGCAGTGGCACAGTACACTCTCTGTGGACCTGACAGCAGTCACTAGCACCCAGGCAACTGCAATTTTAAAAAATATATATTTTATTTTACTTTGCAAGCTGCTGTGCCACCTTATATATCAGTGGTGGGTGGGCAGTGGCACAGTACACTCTCTGTGGACCTGACAGCAGTCACTGGCACCCAGGCAACTGCAATTTTAAAAAATATATATTTTATTTTACTTTGCAAGCTGCTGTGCCACCTTATATATCAGTGGTGGGTGGGCAGTGGCACAGTACACTCTCTGTGGACCTGACAGCAGTCACTGGCACCCAGGCAACTGCAATTAAAAAAAATATATATTTTTTTTACTTTGCAAGCTGCTGTGCCACCTTATATATCAGTGGTGGGTGGGCACACAGTGGCACTGCAGTGGGCACAGTACACTCTGTGGACCTGACAGTAACTGGCAGCCCAGGCAACTGCAATAATAAAAAATATTTTTTTTTTTCAATTTATTGCAACAAGATGCTGTGCCACCGTATATATATCAGTGGTGGGCAGTGCACTGCAGTGGGTACAGTGCACTCTGTGGACCTGACACAGCACTCACTGCAATTATGACAGAGGAAAAAAAAATATTTTTTAAAATGCCAGGTACTGTGCCTGTGCCACCCGAAATGAGTGTGGTGTGCACACAGTACAGTCTGTGGTAGGTCTGTGGCCTCTCACACACAGCGGGCAGGCAACTGCAGTGTACAATAGATATATATAGATATATATATAAAGAAAAAACTCTATTACCTTACCAGCCCTTAAAAGGGCTTTTGGGGACACTATATATATATATATATATATATATATGTATATATATAAATAAAAAAAATCCTCAATTACCAGCCCTTAAAAGGGCTTTTGGGGACACTAGATAGATATAGATATATATATATATATGAAGAAACAACTCAATTACCAGCCCTTAAAAGGGCTTTTGGGGACGCTAGGTATATATATATATATATATAGATAAAAAAAAAAAAAAAACACAAATACCAGCCCTTAGAAGGGCTTTTTGGGGTGCTGATATTACAGCAGTAGTGGACCAAGAACACTGCAAGACCAGGAACACTGACTAACTGTCCCTAGCTTAACAGCAGCAGCAGCAGCAGCAGCAGCAGCAGCTCTCTCCCTACTCTCACTACACACACTGCTTCAGAATGATCTAAGATGGATGCTGCCCTTGCTTATTTATAGGAGGTGGGAGGGTGTGGGAGGGAGGTATGCTGATTGGCTGGAAATGTGTCTGCTGACTGTAAAGTTCAGGGTCAAAGTTTGCCTCAATGATGTCTTATGGGGGGCGGACCGAACATCGCATATGTTCGCCGGCAGCGGCGAACGCGAACATGCTAAGTTCGCCGGGAACTGTTCGCCGGCGAACAGTTCTATACATCTCTAATGGTTAGGGGGGGGGGGCCCTGCGCCCCCAACACACCGGCCGCCACTGAACACAACCATACAATCCCATATATATGATCCTATACCCACAGTTCATCCAGAGGAAGGCAAAAAACTCCAGCAAAGCATGATCCAATTAGCCACAGCAGCAGTGCTGTATCTAGGCCTAGGCCGACAAGGCCCTGGCCTAGGGCGGCACTTTGCGGGGGGGGCGGCAAAAAAGCCGCCCCCCCCTGCACAAAACCCCCTCAACCCGTCCTCCCGAGTCCCGGCCGGGTACCGGCAATGTTCTGTATCCTTCCGCCCTCCGCCGCCCGCCGCACACAAGCAGTCCCAGGCTTTTCACTTGCGGCTCGCCTTTCACTTCAGCTGCTGAAGGGTGACGACGGCGGCAACGGCGGCAACGGCGGCGTACTTTGTCGGAGGGGAGGGACAGTGCCACCCCCATAGATGCTGCCGGTAACTTCACCTAATTTAGGTGGTGGGGCGGAGCCTAATTCTCCTCCCACCCTCCTCCGCGCGGCCGCCATCCCTGCACATCCCTGCCCTGGGCTGCCCTGCACACAGTTTTGGACGAGAGGAGAGAGACAGCAGGAGATAGAGTCCACAGAGCAGAGGAGAACCCAGGAACCCCCAGGCCAGGACAGCAGGAGCCAGGAGCGGACAAGGTACTGTAAAAATAACTTAACTGTGCTGCAGCTGTGCATTGATTGCAGTACATTTTAACAGAATGTGAACTGTTTAATGACGTTGCATTGTGATTTCATCAAGTGTTTCATGCATGCTGAAATCAATGAAAAATCATTAAACAGTTTACATTCTGTGAAAGTTCATGTACTGTAAAAAAAATTAAATCTAAAAAAAAAAAAAAAAAAAAAATGTACTGCAAAGTATGCTCTAACGATTACTACGCTGCCTGTATCTTGGCCTTGGCCCAGCCCCCCCGCACAAAAAAGCCCCTCCCTGACCTGTCCCATGCTGTCTCCCACCGCCACAAGCTCCACATTACTCAAAATAACTGGATCTGATAAGATGAATAAATATGAGATAAATAAAATCACATCCATAAGAGTCCATAAAGTCCATTAATAAAGTGCATAGAGCATTTCAAGGTGCATTTATGAGGAGTCCAAAGTGCAATCATGCAGGATTAATGGTGTGAATTATAGGACCACCCTTGCTTGCCACCACCTGTCCCGGCACTGAAGGTGGTGGCAAGCAAGGGTGGTCCTATAATTCACACCAATGATCCTGCATGATTGCACTTTGGACTCCTCATGAATGCACCTTGAAATGCTCTATGCACTTTATTAATGGACTTTATGGACTCTTAGGGATGTGATTTTATTTATCTCATATTTATGCATCTTATCAGATCCAGTTATTTTGAGTAATCACATTGTATTGGCACTTGGCAGTGTGTTATAGTGGGAGGTCATCACCATCCCTGCGCTACTGAAATTCCAGTTAAAGAGCCAGTTCTTTTTTGGTGAATTTTATTTTACATACAGGAATGGGCGTGGTTTACACATGACAGGGCGGGTCTTAAACATGAAGGGGTGTGGCCTTGACAGGAAGGGGTGGGTCATAGTTAAATTAGGGGGTGCACAAGATTAGTCAGGCCTAGGGAAGCACAAAACCTAAATACACCACTGCACAGCAGGGGAAACAAAAATCCTTCCTGATCCCCCAAGAGGCAATCGGATATTCCCTGCATCAACTTTACCTATAAATTTTAGTATCCGCCTATATTATGTACACCCAGGAAAGAATCCAGGCCTTTTTTAAAGCAATCTAGTGAGCTACCCAGAGCCACCTCTGTAGAGAGTCTATTCCACATTTTCACAGCTCTTACCTTTTGGTATTTGGAGACAAAATCTGTTTTCCTCTAGATGAAAAGAGTGCCCCCTTGTCCTCTGTGTTGACCTTAAAGTGAATAACTCTTCAATTTTCCACTGATAAGTTTGAGAATTTTTTTCGTGAATTGGACATGCCCAGTCTCTCCAAAGTGGATCTTGACAAATTGAATGCTGATATCTCGATGGATGAGTTGGCAGCCACAATCAAAGATTTACCCTCCCGGAAGGCACCGGGCCCTGGCAGGCTTCCATATATATATTACAAAACCTTTTTACCGGTCCTGGCCCCGCGTCTCCTGGACCTCTATGCTTCCTTGCTGGAGGGCAAGACACCCCACTCTCACTTTCTGCACTCTTATATCTCTGTCATCCCCAAACCGGGTAAGGATGCCTCACATCCAGATAATTACAGACCAATAGCTCTTCTTAATTTTGATTACAAAATTTTTACTAAGATCTTGGCTAATAGGCTAGCGGGTCTTCTGCCTAAATTGATAGATCCAAATCAGGTTGGGTTTGTTCTCTCTCGGCACGCAAGAGATAACACCAGACGAGCTGTAGATCTGATCGCTCTCCTTAATAGGTTCCCTCGCCCTGCAATCGTTCTCAGTTTGGACGCCCAGAAAGCTTTTGATAGGCTGAGTTGGCCCTATCTTTTCTCCACGCTGCAGTTGTTTGAGTTTGGGGGCCCTTTCTATAAGGCTTTAGAAGCTCTTTATTCTCCAGCCACAGCACAGGTCCACATGTCGTCTGCCTTTATGTCGCCTACGTTCCCCATGTCCAATGGCACTCGGCAGGGCTGCCCTCTTTCCCCTTTATTATTTATATTATGCCTAGAGCCATTTGCAGAAGCAATACGCTCTCACCCTGATATTGCTGGGGTTACTATGCGACATAGGGAATATAAGCTTTCCTTATTCGCAGACGATGTGTTGTTGACTCTAATGAATCCCTTAGTCTCCTTACCATCTTTACATGCCTTACTAGATTCTTTTAGTGCAATTTCTGGCTATAAGATAAATGCTTCAAAAATGGAGGCCATGCCTCTTCATGTTCCTCTGGAACGTCTGTCCCAGTTGCAACACGTATACCCCTATAGATGGTGCTTGCAGTCCCTCAAATATTTGGGGGTTAACTTGACTCCTTCCCACCCCCAGGTGTATTCCGCTAATTTCGTCCCCCTATTCCGTGAGATATCTATATCCATCCAACAATGGACCGCCCTGCCTCTGTCTCTGTTGGGTCTTATAAATGTTTTGAAAATGTTTATTTTGCCTAAACTGCTTTATTTGTTCGATACCCTCCCGGTGGCAATTCCTATGCCTCAACTTAAAATGTTACAGTGGTCTTTCTTGCGGTTCATTTGGAATAATAAGGCACACAGGGTGGCTTCCTCAGTGGTGTTCGCCCCTCGGAGACAGGGGGGTTTGGGTGCCCCGGATATCGTGAAATACTATTATGCCTCCCACCTCAGGGTGGTGGCCTCCTGGTCTTCCTGGTTGGCCCCCAACCGGTGGTCGGAGATTGAGAGAGGGGCGATTTAACCAGTGCATCCATGCTCATTGCTTTGGTCGCCTGTCTTGCATACAGATGGTGTCCTGAGGGGCACGTGTCTGGACTCAATGTTGGTCACTATGGGAATTTTGCGCAAATGTATGGGCCAATACTCTCTCTCTTCGCCATGCCCACCCCCCTCACCACGGTTATATTTAATCCATTGCTTCCTGATGGACTTCGGGTGAGCCGTTTATGGGCTTGGACTCAGTCTCCTCTTTTCCAGCTACGCAATTTGGTCCATTCAGTGTCCCGCTCCTTCTTTACCTTTGAGAAACTTTGAGAGAAATTCACTCTGCAAAACACTCTTTTTATTTTTATCTTCAAATCTGCAATTACTTTAGGACATTGTCGTCATCATTTACCCTGGAGAGGCCCACCGCCTTTGAATTGCTGTGTGGTCGGGGTCCTCACCAGGGCCATTTGGTGTCTTCAATTTATAATATCCTACATGATGCCGCTCCGCTTACTGAGGACTACCACTTTTATATGCGCAAGTGGTCCGGAATACTGGATCGACCTATTACATTGCCTATGTGGAATAGAATATGGACGTCCACTTTCAAATCATCTCGTTGCGTGGCGCAGAGAGAGATCGCTCTCAAGATTCTCCTGTTTTGGTATAGGACCCGGTCTGCCTTCACAGGATGAATCCCTCCTGCTCCGACTTATGTTGGCATTGTGGGAAGGAGAGGGGCTCTCTTTATCATATTTTTTGGACATGTCCCCTTATACAACCTTTTTGGTCCATGGTGATGGCTACGCTTCAAGCCGCGATGGGTTTGGATCTGCCGCTTGACCCTTTGCATTGCCTGCTGGGCCTACCGTTCCCTAGGATCTCTAAGACGGCAACCAAACTGATTTCTTTCCTCCTCTTGGAAGCTAAGAGGGCTATTCCATTATGTTGGTTACAGCAATCCCCCCCTGATAAACCCTTTTTTCTGAAGCTGGTTTTGGAAATTCGGGAGATGGAGTCCTTGATGGCAAGGGTACACAATGAGCTGTCTGGGATGACTGGGACTCATATGCCTTGAACTCTACCTGATCTCATTGTTCTTCTCTGATGTATGATTTATGCAATTGTTGTTTTGATACTTACCCATAGTTATTGCAGTTCTGTACTATTTGATTTTCTATTTCTGTAGATGAACTGTTTATTGCCTCTTTATTCTTTTTGGGGGCACCACTCCCTTTTCTGTTTGTTTAATGCCATTGCATTGTTCCTGTAATGTGATTATCTTTTGTGCAAATAAAAATATAATTTAAAAAAAAAAAGTGAATAACTCAACCCCAAGTTCACTCTATGGACTTCTTATGTATTTATACATGTTGATCATATCCTCACTTAATCTCCTCTTCTCAAGAGAGAATAAATGCAGTTCCTCTAAACTTTTTTCTTAGCTGAACTCCTCCATGCTTCTTATCAGTTTGGTTGCCCTTCTGTGCACTTTCTCCAGTTCCCCGGTATCCTTTTTAAGAACTGGTGCCCAAAACTGAACTGCATATTCCAGATGAGGTCTTACAAATAATTTGTACAGGGGCAAAATGATATCTCTCTCTGGAGTCCATGCCTCTCTTAATACAAGAAAGGACTTTGCTTGCTTTGGAAACCACAGCTTGGCATTGCATGCTATTTTTAAGCTTAGGATCTACCAGAACACTCAGATCCTTCTCCGCTATGGATTCCCCCAGTTCTACTCTTGCCTAGTATGATTGTTTAATGCATATTCTTAGCCCCCAAGTGCATAACTACATTTATCAACATTAAACCTCATTTGCCACATAGTTGCCCAATGAAACAGTGCATTGTGGTCAGCTTGTAAGTTGGAGACATCCTGTAAAGAAGTTATTCCACTGCAAAACTTGGTGTCACCTGCAAAGACTGAAATTGTACTTTTAAACCCAGACCATATATTATTTATAAAGTTATTAAAAAGTAAGGGTCCCAACACTGAACCTTAGGGTACACCACTAACCTTAGACCATTCAGAGTAAGAATCATTAACCACTACTCTCTGAATTCTATCTTTTAGCCAATTTTCTATCCATTTACAAACTGATCTTTCCAAGGCTGTAGACTTTACCTTACACATTAGCCGTGTGTGGGGAACTGTGTCAAACACTTTTGTAAAATCCAAGTATACTACGTCCACAGCCACCCCTCAGTCCAAGGTTTTACTTACCTCCTCATGTATCAATACAATATTTATGTGTATTTAAAGGGGTCATGTTATGAATGACATATACAGCATTTAAGAAAATTATTGTGACTATACATGAAGATATGAATATTGCTATTTACTTATGCATATCTGATATAGAAATGTAAAGGAGTCATGCTGTGAGTAGTTTTTGAAGTATTGTTGAGGTGTATGCCTTAGTAACAGCAGCAACCCACAATAAAACATTATAAGTTCAAAAATATACACATACACAATTGAATTAGGTTTATTAATTTTACATATAAAAACAAAGAGGAATGTTAGCCTATGGATAATATTATCTCAGGTCAGGAAATTGAGAGGGGTAGCGCTGTAAACTTTTTGGATATATAAAATATATATTTCTTCTACTGATTTCTTTCTTCGAAAAGTGTTAGTTCAAAAAAATATATATATATTTTTACTACAGATAAAAAGTAAACATTTTAATATATAATTTGTCCAATTTAAAATGACACTAAAATTATAATTCTGGTATATTGTGTATTTGACCCCATTATGCCCCAGTGCCATTGATCTCTCCAGTCACCCTTGTGTACTACATCCTGCACTCAGTCCAGTGATCCTCATGTTTCTCAGTCTGCATTCTGCGTCAGTGTCTTTGTGCTCCCCTGCCAACATACAGACTTACTTCGCCTTCATCCTTCCATGACTCCAGGGTATTCCAGTCAGCCACTTTCTCCTTTGCACCAGCATGTTTCTCAGTGTGTTCCAGCCAGCACTTTGTTTCCAGCATCTGTACATTCCTAGTCTGTTTTCCTCCTTTGTGTCTCTGTGTTCTTGTGCATTCCTACCAGTTTGGACTGTATTACCTACAGACATGATCTCAGCATTGCAGTGCTGCAATTACTCTTATCTGCTCTCACTTTTAAGTAGCTACCATTAGGATGAGTCAGAAGGTCACCATCTTGGAATTGCCCACAAGAAAATGAATCTCCATCTTCAGGGTCTCTGCTGAAGACAAGGCAGTTCCTTAATGTATGTATGGCCTTTCTAAAGCTCTTATCATGCCTGTATGGGCAGGCTCACTGGGCATGCCCTCTAGTGCCAACTAATATCCTGCTTTTACTTTCACATTTCTCCGTGTTACCTCCGTGGCCAACATTGCTGTCTAGCCTCAGTGGCCAATGCTATTCCTGGTGGCCAATCTGGTCCCTAATGGGAATAAACTCCAATGTGTGACAGAAAAATGCTTTACAAATGAATAAAAATGGGAAACATTTAAGTAATAATGGTTATAAAAATAATTGGTTAGAATAATAGCAATAAAATAATAATTTGTGTCTATCAAAGGCATCATAGTTACATTTTTACACCTGCAACATAACTTAAGACATGCAATAATCACATCTACAACAATTGGAGGATTATTTTTGAAACCAGCAAAGAGTTCATGAGACAGATTTATTATATTAAAACTGTATATGACAAGTACAGCAATAAAGCACATCAAAAAAGTCAGCAGATAACATTCTTATTTCTACCCATATAATTTGGTCTGCAGATATACTGTAGACAGAAATCTTAAATGTATATTTACATTCTATCCTTATAAAAAATAAAAAGCGTGGAGCTGTGCAGCTAGCATACGTGATACACACTGATTACTTGTACACAACTGTGTTAAATTCCACTGTGTAAAATTACTGCAGAATGCAATGGGCCTGTGATTGCTGAAATCAAAAAGCAAGGAAAACAGCAATTTTGGAGTGGGGTTGTTTTTCAGGGGTTGGGCTTCACCCCTTAGTTCCAGTGAAGGGAACTCTTAAGGCGTCAGCATACCAAGACATTTTGGACAATTTCACACTCCCACAGTTTGGCGATGACCCCTTCCTGTTCCAACATGACTGTGCACCAATGCTTTGGACCGGTTCACAAAGCAAGGTCCATAAAGACATGGATGAGTGAGTTTGGGGTGGAGGGACTTGACTGGCCTGCACAGAGGCCTGGTCTCAACCTGATAGAGCACCTTTTTGATGAATTAGAGCATATACTCTATACTTAGTCCAACATCAGTGCCTGACTTCACAAATGCATTTCTGGAAGAATGGTCAAACGTTCCCATAAAGACACTCCTAAACCTTGTGGACAGCCTTCCCAGAAGAGATGAAGCTGTTATAGCTGCAAAGGGTGGGCCTACTCAATTATAAACCCTACGAACTAAGACTAGGATGCCATTAAAGTTCATGTGGTTGTAACGGCAGGTCTTCTCAGGCTTATTTGGGGAGGTTAAATTTAAAAAGAAAAGAAATTAAATGTTATATTTTGTCTATATAGAAATATGAAGCAATGACATCCATTTTTGTTAGGTTACTGAAAGGTTAAATATCCTTTAACAAAAAGTGCCTATTCAGGTTTACCCAAGACATGCTGTGTTGACCTAAGGTAATGTCACGTACCTTGTAGCAGAGCCTGACGTGCAGAGGGAGACCTCTCGTACAGCCCTGGCTCAAGCACCACTGGAGTTGCAACAGTGGATGCAAGAGCGCAGTGAGGTAAGAGTGCCTGCGCTGGTCTTCTGTTGGCAGTTGAGAAGAGTAGCTGATAAGTCACTGAACACGGCTGGATTGCTGAGCAGCAGGAAGAAGCAGGTAAAGAGGTGCGGATGCACAGCGGATGCAGGACAGCGTCTCCAGGCACTGGAAGGAGCTGGATGGGCAAAGACTGGAGCAGGGTCAGACAAGCCGGTTTCAGACACAGGTAATCAGATACAGTTCAAGCAGCAGGCAGAGAATAGTCGGTGTACAGGCAGGGGTTGGCAGCAGGATATCAGGCAGGAAGCAGGTATAGCAGAGTCAAAGCAAGCCGGGGTCAGGACTGGAGATAGCAACGAAGTCAGACAAGCCAGGTCAATACAGGAATCAATACAAGCACAGGAACAGACTCAAAGTAAAGCTGCAGATCAGACAGCAATGACACAGTGCTTCTGAGGTGTTTAAATAGGGCAGCCTGTTGCCAATCATTGCAATTAGTCTGCACTAAGTTAACCCTTAGGAGGCAGACCCATGACATTGCCCCCTCCCGACGGGCAGCCTCCGGATGCCTAGCTGGTTTTCTTTTTCTGGATGGGCCCGGAAAAAGGCACGAACTAGCTCTCTGGCATGGACATTACATTCTGGTTCCCAAGAGTTCTCCTCAGGACCATAACCTCTCCATTTAATTAGATACTGCAATTGGTTCCTCCTCCTTCTGCAGTCTAACACTGCTTCCACCTCATATTCCTCTTCTCCATCAACCAACACTGGTTCAGGTGGGCCCGCCCCCCTATTAGGAAAAGGATCTGGTGTTGCAGGTTTCAGAAGTGACACATGAAATACAGGATGAATTTTAAACGAGTCAGGTAAGGATAGTTCATACGATACCTCGTTCAATTTCCTCTTCACCGGGAACGGACCTATAAACTTGGGTGCAAGTTTCTTCGAAGGACACGCCAATCTGAGGTTTGCTGTAGATAGCCATGCTTGATCGCCCAATTGAAGACTTAGTTCCCCTCTTCTTTTCTTGTCAAATGCTCTCTTGTTGTCTGCCTGTGCTTTTCTTACTGCTTCTTGTAGTACTTCGTTATTGCGTTTGAGGAAGTCCACTGTGCTCTGGACAGCTGGAACTGTAGATTCTGGAATAAAATCGGGCAAAAAAGACAAGTGAAAACCATAATTGGCATAGAATGGTGATTGTCCTGTAGCTGAGTGACTGGCATTATTATAAGCAAATTCTGCTAATGGTAATAAAGACACCCAGTCGTCTTGAACGAAGGAAGTGAAACATCGAATGTACTGTTCGAGTGTCTGGTTAGTCCTTTCTGTTTGCCCATTAGTTTGAGGGTGATAAGCTGAGGAAAGGGATAATTCAATCTTCAGGACCCCACATAAGGCCCTCCAGAAACGTGATGTGAACTGCACACCTCGATCAGACACGATGTTTGCAGGAATTCCGTGCAGCCTAACAATCTCTTTAATAAATACTTGGGCTGTTTCCAAGGCAGATGGTGTATTTTTTAAGGGCAAAAAATGGGCCATCTTAGATAACCGATCGACCACTACAAAGATTGCTGTGCAACCTTCAGAAGGTGGAAGTTCTACTACAAAATCCATAGAGATCATTTTCCAAGGCCTGTCAGGGACAGGCAAAGGCTTGAGTAGACCCCAAGCCCTGCTTCTTGCAGTCTTGCTTCGGATACAGACAGCACATGAGCTCACGTATCTCTTGCAGAACCCTTCCAGATCTGGCCACCAGAAGGTACGTCGTACCAAATCGAGAGTCTTATGGATGCCGAAATGGCCTGCCAATGGATGATCGTGAAGTAGCTTTAAAACATTCACCCGTAAATTTTCTGGCACAAAAATCCGGTCTTCCTGCCACAACAACCCTTCCTTAGACGACAAAGTGATTCCGGCAGGGCCAGAGATGCCCACAGAGGCTAGTTTTATCTGTGAGAGTAGGTCAGACTGTATCATCAGGAAGTTACCTTCGGGTAAGATGGTATCTGGGGTTACTGATTCCTTGGGGTCATCATACATGCGGGATAAAGCATCTGGCTTAATATTTTTTGATCCTGGTCGGTAGGTTATATGGAAAGAAAACCTAGAAAAGAACAATGCCCATCGAGCTTGACGAGGCTTTAGACGCTTGGCAGACCTCAAGTACTCCAAATTTTTGTGATCCGTGTATATTAATATGGGATGTGCTGCGCCTTCCAACAGGTACCTCCATTCCTCCAAAGCTGTTTTGATGGCTAGTAGTTCTCGATCCCCTACATCATAGTTCTTTTCTGCTGGGGAGAGTTTGCGTGAAAAGAAGGCTACAGGATGCATTAAATCTTTGAGACCCTGACGTTGTGAAACAACTGCCCCTACTGCTGTTTCAGAGGCATCCACTTCAAGTATGTAGGGAAGCAATGGATCAGGGTGGCTGAGAATAGGGGCTGAAGTGAATAATTTCTTTAAAGTTTCAAAGGCGTCTTGAGCCTCTGGGCTCCAGCAGAACCGCAGGTTCTGTTTGGTCAGTTGCGTGATTGGGGTAATGATAGCAGAGAAGCCTTTAATGAATCTCCGGTAAAAGTTTGCAAACCCCACAAAACGTTGTATCCCCTTCTTATCTGTAGGTGCAGGCCAGTCTAATATAGCAGAAACCTTTTGGGGGTCCATCTTAATTCCTGCTGCGGAAATCACCAACCCCAAGAACTGGATGCTCTGCTGCTCAAATTCACATTTCTCGGGTTTAGCATACAGTCCATGTTGGCGGAGCCGGCCCAAAACGTGGTTGACATGTCTTCGGTGCAGGTCAAGGGACGTAGAAAAAATCAAGATGTCATCTAAGTACACGACTACAAAGATATCCAGAAAGTCTCTGAACACATCATTTATAAGATGCTGGAAGGTGGCAGGGGCATTGCACAAGCCGAAGGGCATGACCAGATATTCAAAGTGGCCGAATCTGGTACGAAAGGCTGTCTTCCACTCATCTCCTTTGCGGATACGGACCAAGTTATAGGCCCCTCGCAAGTCCAACTTGGTAAAAATGGTCGCGGACCTTAATCTCTGGAATAATTCAGGCATGAGGGGAAGGGGATAGCGGTTTTTAACCGTGATTTTATTTAATTCCCGGTAATCCACACATGGTCGCAGAGACTGATCTTTCTTAGTAACAAAGAAAATTCCCGCCCCTGCAGGAGAAGTAGATGGGCGTATGAATCCCTTCTTTAGATTTTCATCAACATATTCCTTTAAGGCCTCTTGCTCACGTTCAGAAAGTGGAAATATTCGCCCAAAGGGGATCTCGGCCCCGGGAAATAGTTCAATCGGGCAGTCATATGGGCGATGTGGAGGGAGAGTGTCAGCCCCCTTTTTGCTGAAAACATCAACAAACCCATGATAGGCCTCAGGCACCAACTGGTGTATTTCGGAATCAGGGTCCGTGCATAACAGAGTCAATGAGGCATCAGGGAATTCAGAAAAGCAGTGTTTTTGACAGTAGCATGATTGGAAACTGACCTCTCCGGAACTCCAATCAATCTGAGGGTTATGGGCTTGAAGCCAAGGTAGGCCCAAGATGATGGGAAATAATGGAGAAGAGATGGCATCCAGGCTCAATAACTCCTTATGTTTAGTAGGAGTAATCACGGGTAATGGAGGTGTTTCCTGAGTAACTTGTCCTGATCTAATACATGAGCCATCTGCCAGGTAGACAGAAAGTCCTTGAGTCTTGGGTCGCAGAGGAATTTGCTGCTGAGTGGCAAAACTTAAGTCAATGAAACAACTGCATGCTCCAGAGTCAATAATGGCATTAACTGAGATAGTTCCTTTTGGAAGCTGGAATGAGAGTGGGAGAGCTAGGTGAGTTGCATTAGCAGATAAAGTTGACAGGTTAGCAGGGAAGACAGATGGACACTTACGCATCTTAATAGGACAGGTCCGCACATAGTGGCCGGCTTCTCCGCAGTAAAGACATAGGTTGCCTAGTCGGCGGCGTTGTCGCTCTTCAGGAGACAATGCAGGACGCATTAACCCGAGTTGCATGGGTTCAGGGACAACTGATGCAGGGTTAATAGAACTTGAACTGGCTGGAGCTGAAGTTGTAAACATAGGATGAGCAGGAACTGGAGCTCTAGGCATCATCCATGTAGGACGAAACTGCGGGGAAGATCTTTCTGACCGACGCTCACGGAGCCGACGGTCAATCTGGATAGCCAGGGTGATAAGGCCCTCCAAGGTATTAGGTACTCCAACCCGGGCTAACTCGTCTTTAAGACCTTCCGACAATCCAAGGCGGAACTGGTGTCGCAGAGCTGCGTCATTCCATTGTGTATCCGCGCTCCAGCGTCTGAAGTCCGTGACATAGTCCTCAGCCGCTCTGTGGCCTTGCTGGAGTGCATGGAGAGCAGCCTCCGCCGTGACAGTTCGTTGGGGGTCATCGTACAGCTGGGCCATTGCGTCAAAGAAAGAGGACATAGCATGAATCTGAGCACTATTTTCCTCGAGCAGACGGTGGGCCCAGGTTTGGGGTTCCCCTTGAAGTAAGGAGATAATGAATCCTACTTTAGTAGATTCCAGAGAGAAAGTCCGGGGTTGCAGGGCAAAGTATAACTGGCATGCATTGCGAAATGCCCTGAATTTGCTTCGATCCCCCGAGAACCTTTCAGGTGTAGGAACCCTGGGTTCAGGTGGTAGCATCATCACGGTGGGTGCTGTAGTAGTCAGCATTGGTGCAGCAGCAGGAGAGGGAGCTGTGATAGGTCCTGCAGAGGTGGCTAAAGACTGCACACGTTCATCCAGCTGGAAGTAGCCTTCCTGCAGGGACTTGATGGCTTGGTTGAGGGCTGTGAGATGTTGACAGATCTCATCCATTGCAGAGGTCCCTCTTGCAGGCTCAGACATGGCTGTCTGATACTGTCACGTACCTTGTAGCAGAGCCTGACGTGCAGAGGGAGACCTCTCGTACAGCCCTGGCTCAAGCACCACTGGAGTTGCAACAGTGGATGCAAGAGCGCAGTGAGGTAAGAGTGCCTGCGCTGGTCTTCTGTTGGCAGTTGAGAAGAGTAGCTGATAAGTCACTGAACACGGCTGGATTGCTGAGCAGCAGGAAGAAGCAGGTAAAGAGGTGCGGATGCACAGCGGATGCAGGACAGCGTCTCCAGGCACTGGAAGGAGCTGGATGGGCAAAGACTGGAGCAGGGTCAGACAAGCCGGTTTCAGACACAGGTAATCAGATACAGTTCAAGCAGCAGGCAGAGAATAGTCGGTGTACAGGCAGGGGTTGGCAGCAGGATATCAGGCAGGAAGCAGGTATAGCAGAGTCAAAGCAAGCCGGGGTCAGGACTGGAGATAGCAACGAAGTCAGACAAGCCAGGTCAATACAGGAATCAATACAAGCACAGGAACAGACTCAAAGTAAAGCTGCAGATCAGACAGCAATGACACAGTGCTTCTGAGGTGTTTAAATAGGGCAGCCTGTTGCCAATCATTGCAATTAGTCTGCACTAAGTTAACCCTTAGGAGGCAGACCCATGACAGGTAATAAATAAATAGTCTGTTGACTTTCCTTAGATAAAGTCTAGCTGACGCTATACCAAGATAATCTTGTGTGTGTGGGACCATAAAACACTGGTTAAATATTCTTTGTTTAAACCCATGTAAAAATAAGATTTAAAGATACGTTATAATCTTATATGTAATAGAATATTAACAATGAAATATATATATATAACTAACATACATAGATATGTAGAAAATCGTTATATATTATAATTGTTTCATCCTTGCTAAATAAAGTTTAACTGATATGATGACTCATCTCTGTATGTCAAGAGAGGCTTCAGTAAACATTTGTAAATTGTAAGTTGTAGAAAGCATCATAAAATTTTGTTTAACCTTGCCAGACTCTAGAAGGTCTGAGATTGTAAACCCAATATAAGGTGCAAAGTTTTTTTGAAGGTAAATAATGCTGCTATATTGCTATATGCTGAAGTTAAGAGCAACACATTACTGCCATCTCTGGTGACTGACTACTACTAATTGAAGTCTTAGGTTAAAAAGTAAAATCCAATATATCCAAATAAGATATATTAAATATTAAAATGGTGTTTCCAGATTTAATCTTTATTTAGATACTGTAAAGTTCTGGCACTCTCAGTGCCTCCTATCACATTTATTCCGGGTGATTTCCATCTACCTAGACAGAAGAAACACATATAGGTGTGTTTCCCTTTAAGGCTGAAGCTGTCATCACCCAGCGCCGGACTAGATGGCTATTTAGGGCGTCGGTTCTCACTCACATGTGTTCGTTCAAACACCAGTACCTGGATACTAATCTTGCTTGAAGCTTCCATGCTTGCAAGCTCTCCTCGCTGACGAACCTCACTGCGCTGATCCCTGCATCCTGCTACTGGGTCATCCGCATCTCCTGAGCGATCCTTCGGCTATCGCTATTAGTGCTAAGTACCCCACAGGGGAAATCTCTATAGACTTGTACTAGGCTTACACTATTTAGCTCTGCATAGCAAGGACTGTCTTTTACATCTGCATAACTAGATTGCTAGCTCTTGAGGCTACTGCTACTATTTCCTGCACTGGGTTGATCTCTCCTGTATGCACCTGCTACTCTGTCATCTGTTATCATACATGATCGCTAACCCTTCCTGCATCCATCTGCACTGTCTCACCTCAAGTGTCTGTCACCTACCACTTCCACTCAAACCTATCCCTAAGACCTTTATCATTGTCTTACCACATGTATATAAAGTCACACTAGGAACCAAGGCCTTGAAAGAGAGCGTTCCACTCCGTCCTATTGCGTTCCACTCCGTCCTACCCGACTGCGAACTGAAAGGAGGCCGGCAGGTGGTGCTGTGGAGCAGAGCAGAGCAGAGCGCGCGGGATCAGTGTCTGTGTGCGAGTGAGAGGAGCGGGGTGTGACAGACCGGGTGTGTGAGTCCCCCCCACCCCCCTCAGAGGAGCGGCGGCGTCCGGGCGAGAACCCCCCCCCAGAAAGGAAACGGGCGGTGAGCGGAACGGTAACCCCCCCCCCCCTTTCCATTGTTGCGGCGGCGGCGGCGTCCGGTGCTAAGAGGCCCCCCCCCACCGAGGTAAGAGCGGGCGGCGGTAACCCCCCCCCCTTGTAAGAGCGGGCGGCGAGCGGTGCGGTAACCCCCCCCCCTGTTGAGGGCAGCGTACAGTAACTGTCCCTTGCGGCGAGCGGTGCGGGAACCCCCCCCCCCCCCCTCAGAGAGGAGCAGAGGAGACTAGCTGGCCGGGAAGTGACCGAGGGAAGCGGGGTGCTGAGAGGAGACTGACCGACTGAGGGAGGAATCACAGCCAGGAACTGCTAGTGACAGGCTTAAAGGGACACACACTAGGTAAGTAAGACTGGTGACTGAGATTGAACAGTGACTGAGGGTGTAGTGTAGTACCTGAGTGTCTGGGAGTACCTGTTGCTACCTGAGTGTTCTGGGAGTGGTGCGACTGGCCGGGCTGTGCGACTGAGAGCTGTGCGTCTGACCGGGCTGTGCGACTGTTGTGCGTCTGACCGGGCTGTGCGACTGTTGTGCGTCTGACCGGGCTGTGCGACTGTTGTGCGTCTGACCGGGCTGTGCGACTGAGAGTTGTGCGTCTGACCGGGCTGTGCGACTGAGTGTTGTGCATCTGACCAGGCTGTGCGACTGAGTCTGACCAGGCTGTGCGACTCAGTGTTGTGCATCTGACCAGGCTGTGCGACTGAGTGTTGTGCGTCTGACCGGGCTGTGCAACTCAGTGTTGTGCGTCTGACCGGGCTGTGCGACTCAGTGTTGTGCGTCTGACCGGGCTGTGCGACTGAGAGTGTTGTGCATCTGACAGGGCTGTGCGACTGAGAGTGTTGTGCGTCTGACCGGGCTGTGCGACTGAGAGTGTTGTGCGTCTGACCAGGCTGTGCGACTGAGAGTGTTGTGCGTCTGACCGGGCTGTGCGACTGAGAGTGTTGTGCGTCTGACCAGACTGGTGACTGAGATTGAACAGTGACTGAGGGTGTAGTGTAGTACCTGAGTGTCTGGGAGTACCTGTTGCTACCTGAGTGTTCTGGGAGTGGTGCGACTGGCCGGGCTGTGCGACTGAGAGCTGTGCGTCTGACCGGGCTGTGCGACTGTTGTGCGTCTGACCGGGCTGTGCGACTGTTGTGCGTCTGACCGGGCTGTGCGACTGTTGTGCGTCTGACCGGGCTGTGCGACTGAGAGTTGTGCGTCTGACCGGGCTGTGCGACTGAGTGTTGTGCATCTGACCAGGCTGTGCGACTGAGTCTGACCAGGCTGTGCGACTCAGTGTTGTGCATCTGACCAGGCTGTGCGACTGAGTGTTGTGCGTCTGACCGGGCTGTGCAACTCAGTGTTGTGCGTCTGACCGGGCTGTGCGACTCAGTGTTGTGCGTCTGACCGGGCTGTGCGACTGAGAGTGTTGTGCATCTGACAGGGCTGTGCGACTGAGAGTGTTGTGCGTCTGACCGGGCTGTGCGACTGAGAGTGTTGTGCGTCTGACCAGGCTGTGCGACTGAGAGTGTTGTGCGTCTGACCGGGCTGTGCGACTGAGAGTGTTGTGCGTCTGACCAGGCTGTGCGACTGAGAGTGTTGTGCGTCTGACCGGGCTGTGCGACTCAGTGTTGTGCGTCTGACCGGGCTGTGCGACTCAGTGTTGTGCGTCTGACCGGGCTGTGCGACTTAGTGTTGTGCGTCTGACCGGGCTGTGTGACCCAGTGTTGTGCGTCTGACCAGGCTGCGTGACTGAGAGTGTTGTGCGTCTGACCGGGCTGTGCGACTGAGAGTGTTGTGCGTCTGACCAGGCTGTGCGACTGAGAGTGTTGTGCGTCTGACCGGGCTGTGCGACTCAGTGTTGTGCGTCTGACCGGGCTGTGCGACTCAGTGTTGTGCGTCTGACCGGGCTGTGCGACTTAGTGTTGTGCGTCTAACCGGGCTGTGTGACCCAGTGTTGTGCGTCTGACCGGGCTGTGCGACTCAGTGTTGTGCGTCTGACCGGGCTGTGCGACTTAGTGTTGTGCGTCTAACCGGGCTGTGTGACCCAGTGTTGTGCGTCTGACCGGGCTGTGCGACTGAGAGTGTTGTGCGTCTGACCGGGCTGTGCGACTGAGAGTGTTGTGCGTCTGACCGGGCTGTGCGACTCAGTGTTGTGCGTCTGACCGGGCTGTGCGACTCAGTGTTGTGCGTCTGACCGGGCTGTGCGACTCAGTGTTGTGCGTCTGACCGGGCTGTGCGACTCAGTGTTGTGCATCTGACCGGGCTGTGCGACTTAGTGTTGTGCGTCTGACCGTGTTGTGCGACTGACTGGGCTGTGAGATTGTGAGTGTTGTGCAACTGAGCGTCAAGTGAGTGAAGCGGAATACCACAGGGTGAGAAGGTAGCGTTAGGAAGCCAGGAAATAGCCACATAGGATAGACTTAAATCGCTGAATCCCCATTAGATTAGATTAGTAGGTACAATGCCCGGCGGGTGTGGAGATGCGACTCGGTGTACATCTTGTGATATGTATGCGTTCCTCGGACCGGTGATCGAGGGCGAATACAAATGCGCAAAATGTGAGCACGTTGCTTCCCTGGAAGCTCAGGTCCTGAATCTAGGGAAGCAGCTGGCAACACTGAGACGAATGTCCATACCGGAGGAGAGCCAGGATTGTACCAATCAGGTGCAGACAGGGGTCTGCACAGAGGTGGGCGGAGTATCGGAGGTGCAGGCATCAGAGCAGAGTAGAGGGGTGACAGTTAGGAGGGGTAGAAGGGAACAAGGCAAGGAGGCTGATCCTGGGCTGGAGCACCCCAACAGATTCGCCCCGTTGAGTGATGTTGGGGAAACCAGTCAGGGACCAGCATTGCTGGAGCAGAGTGACGCCCCTAGCTGCCAGGGGAAGAACTCCTCCAGTGAGGCCGGGAGAAAGGGAAAGGAAAGACAGGTGCTGGTGGTAGGGGACTCAATTATTAGAAGGGCAGACAGTGTAATCTGTGACATAGACCGTGTGCGCCGAACAGTCTGTTGTTTGCCGGGCGCTCGGGTTCGGCACATCGCGGATCGGGTGGACAGATTACTGGGTGGGGCTGGGGAAGACCCAGCTGTCATGGTACACGTGGGTACCAATGACATAGGCAGAGGAAGACGGAGAGTCCTAAACGATTTCAGGGACTTAGGCGCTAAGTTGAGGACTAGGACCTCCAAGGTAGTATTTTCCGAAATACTACCTGTACCTCGAGCCACACCAGAGAGGCAGCGGGAGATTAGGGAAGTTAACGAGTGGCTGAGGAGCTGGTGTAGTAAGGAGGGTTTCGGGTTCCTGGAGAACTGGGCCGACTTCTCAGTCGGTCACCGGCTCTTTGGTAGGGACGGATTGCACCTAAATGGGGTGGGTGCAGCCGTACTGGGTGCGAGGATGGCCGAAAAGTTAGAGGGGCTTTTAAACTAGGGAATGGGGGGGAGGGTACAGATGTAGAATTAGCCAGTGGAAAGCAAGATTCAGAGGGCAGAAATGGGGGCATTAGCGGTAGGGTGTTCGGAGCTCCTAAACCCAGGGTGGGTACGGGGAAAAATCAAGAGAGCAGCCTAAAAACATCAAATGAGGATAAATGTAACCGATCTAAATTACGAGGCTTGTATACCAATGCCAGAAGCCTGGCCAACAAGATGGGAGAGCTGGAGCTGCTGATGTTTGAGGAGGACTTAGATTTTGTGGGGATAACTGAGACTTGGTTCGACAGCTCTCATGATTGGATGGCGACCATACAGGGGTATTCCCTTTATCGCAGGGATAGAGAGGGTAAAAAAGGGGGAGGGGTATGTCTGTATATTAAGAACAGTATACAGGTAAATATGAGGGATGATATTAATAATGGAGCTATGGACGAGGCAGAATCCCTATGGGTAGAGCTTCAAAGGGAAGGCACGGTGGGGAAGGTAATATTGGGCGTATGCTATAGGCCCCCCAACCAGAGTGAGGAGGGGGAGGCGGACCTCATGTTACAGATAGGATTGGCAGCAAGGATGGGAAATGTCATTATAATGGGGGACTTTAATTATCCGGATATAGACTGGGCAGAAGGAACCGCGCACTCAGCCAAGGCTAGGCAGTTCCTAAATATTTTGCAGGACAATTTCATGGGTCAGATGGTGAATGCACCGACAAGAAACAATGCGGTACTTGACCTACTGATTACCAACAATGCAGACCTGCTCACGGATATAGAAATACGGGAAAACTTAGGGAGCAGTGACCATAGGTCAATTGGTTTCAGTATTAATTACAATAATAGGAAACACAAGGGTAATATTAAGACGCTGAATTTCAAAAGAGCCAATTTCCCTAAACTGCGCTCGCTGCTAGAAAATATCAAATGGGATAGAACCCTGGGAACAAAGAACACGGAGGAAAAATGGGAGTGCTTCAAGAGCATACTTAACAAGGGGGTGGGCCAGTGCATTCCACTGGGAAATAAATTTAAAAGAACAAAACTAAACCCTGGGTGGCTAAACTCCAACATAAAAATGTATATTAGAGCTAAAGAAAAGGCCTTCAAAAAATACAAGACTGAGGGGTCAGTGGCAGCATTTAAGCATTATAAAGAGTGTAATAAGAAATGTAAAGATGAAATCAGGGTGGCTAAAATAGAACACGAGAGACATATAGCAGAGGAGAGTAAAAAGAACCCCAAGAAGTTCTTTAAGTATATAAACAGTAAGAAAGCGAGGCCAGAACACATTGGCCCCATAAAAGATGATAAAGGAAAAATGGCCACTGAGGACAGAGAAAAGGCGGAAGTGTTAAATAATTTCTTTTCTTCAGTCTTCACAAAGGAATCGGGGGTCTACACGAACCCAGCTTGTAAGGCCGAACTAAATAATACACCTCAGGAAGTGCCGCCATGGCTAACAGAAGATAGACTTAGAGCTAAACTAGAGAAGCTTAACATAAATAAATCCCCGGGACCGGATGGCTTGCACCCGAGGGTTCTTAAAGAGCTCAGCCAGGTGATTGCCAGACCATTATTCTTGATCTTTAAGGATAGTTTACAGACGGGTATGGTGCCAGCTGATTGGAAAAAAGCCAACGTGGTACCAATATTTAAAAAGGGGCCGAGATATATCCCGGGTAACTATAGGCCGATCAGCCTAACATCTGTAGTCTGCAAAATATTGGAGGGGATGTTAAGGGACCACATACAAGACTTTAGTAATGAAAACGGTATTATAAGTATTAATCAGCACGGATTCATGAAAAATCGTTCGTGCCAAACCAATCTATTAACCTTCTATGATGAAGTGAGCTGCCACCTAGATAAAGGTAAGCCTGTGGATGTGGTGTATCTGGACTTTGCAAAGGCCTTCGACACCGTTCCCCACAAACGATTACTGTACAAACTAAGGAAGATAGGTATGGACCATAAGGTGAGTACCTGGATAGAGAACTGGCTCCAGGGGAGAGTACAGAGGGTGGTGATTAATGGGGAGTACTCGGATTGGGCGGGTGTGGAAAGTGGGGTCCCCCAGGGTTCTGTCCTGGGACCAATCCTGTTTAATTTATTCATAAATGATCTAGAGGAGGGGATATCTAGTACAATCTCAGTATTTGCGGATGATACTAAATTAGGCATGCCAATATCTTCTATGCAGGATGTGGAAACCTTGCAAGCGGACCTGAACAAAATAACGGAGTGGGCAACTACATGGCAGATGAGATTTAATGTTGAAAAATGTAAAGTAATGCACTTGGGGGCCAGAAACCAGAAAGCAAGCTACTCGCTAGGGGGGGAACCTCTGGGTGAGTCTAGGATGGAAAAGGACTTAGGGGTACTGGTAGACAACAGGCTTGGCAGTGGCATGCAATGCCAGGCCGCAGCAAGCAAAGCCAGCAGAATACTGGGATGTATAAAAAAGGGGATTCACTCCAGAAATAAAGAGATTATTCTCCCGCTCTACAAGACTCTGGTCCGGCCACATCTGGAGTATGCTGTCCAGTTCTGGGCACCGGTCCTCAGAAAGGATGTGCTGGAACTGGAGAAAGTCCAGAGAAGGGCAACAAAAATAATTAGGGGGATGGAGGACATCAGCTATGAGGAAAGACTACAAGCCCTGAACTTATTCTCTCTGGAGAAGAGACGATTGAGGGGGGATATGATATCAATGTACAAATACTGTACTGGCGACCCGAGCATAAGGAACAAACTATTCAGAGAAAGGAGATACAATAAGACACGTGGCCACTCACTAAAACTAGAGGAAAGGCGGTTTAACCTTAAAGTGCGTAAGGGGTTCTTCACTGTAAGAGCGGTAAGGATGTGGAATTCTCTTCCACAAGCAGTCGTATCAGCAGGGAGCATTGATAGTTTCAAAAAACTATTAGATGGACACCTTAAAGACCACAACATACAGGGGTATACAATGTACGGCTAAAAGCAAACACACACACACATCATAGGTTGAACTGGATGGACTCATGTCTTTTTTCAACCTCACTAACTATGTAACTATGTAACTATGTAACCAGCTTAATTACTGTGTGTATTTACTTGCTGAAATAAGACCTTCCATACATGATGAGTCATTGAGGTTGGGATTGGTATCTCAGCATATCTCCTACATGACTACTGACGTGGAACTACTTCTGCAGCTGAAAATCCACACCTTATAAGAAACGCAAGGAGCGTTACAGATACATGGTGGATATTAAATGGACATGTAATAGATGTGAGTATGGATACATTTTATGTTGTTTTATGATATTCTTAAATGGAGAAATCCTATAGTTGTAATATCCATATACTGGTTGACCAAGAGGTGTCACCCAATGACATCACCAGTTAATGGATAAGTTATCCCAACCAATGGGGATAATGTCACTCCTTCTGGGTTTAACTTATGGTAATTTTAATAGTCCTTTGTTCTATACCATATAAATAGGAAAACTCAGATGATAGAGAGACACACAGGACATTTGCCCAACATACATCACACATACAATACACACGCTACTACAGCCATGCATAGACTCATCTACACAGACTCCATTTTGCTCCATCATGTATCTGAACCTTTGAGGGACGCCAAACGAAACTCCTCCCTAATTGGCCACCATCTTGGAAAGGCAGCCATCTTAAGGACTCTGGTAATGACCATTCTAAGCTAGCAGCCATTTTAAATATGGTTAATATGCCTTGCTGTTTATTTGATTATTATTCAATATTGTTTATGTACTTCCTTAAATGTTTTACATTGCATATTCAAGGGTAACGAGAGTACAATCCCAGCCGTATAAACCATATGTAGATTTTTCTCTAAGAGATGATTTTTGCTTTTTATAACATTTTTATTAATATCAGATTTAGCGCATATTGGCATATTAGTCTCACGTTTTGCATAGCCTATTCTCGCTTCATCTGCAGTGGAGTGACTATCAGGCTGCGCATTGCGCAGACAATTGTGGACTGATTATATAGAACATTCATTTATGGTTTATACTATACCTGGAGAAAACGTAATCTTGCTTTATTTTTACTTTCATTATTAGGGCTACACATCACATTGCATTAATTGTTTGAAGTTCATATTTTATGTAAAGTTCTCTTTTTGTGTCATCTCAAGTTTGATCATTTATCGGGATTACATGTCTCATGAATAAATATTTTATATATTCCATACTGTAGACTGTTTTCACTAAGATTGGTATATGCTTTTAAAAAGAAATTAATCAATAAAAAGAATTCGCTACATATTGATTTGTGGAAATAAGTTGAGATTCTCCTTCCGCACAGATCTTTGCTTATTGACATAAATAGACACTGTTATATTCAGAGCAGTATAAATATTCTGACAGTCTCCCAATACTTTTGGCAATATAGTGTACATGCATACATGTGTGTTTGAGCTATGGGGTACACACCCCAATGCAATAGGCTGCACACATCTATGTGAACATTCCAATACCAGACACTATGACACTTTTAAAATGCTTCCTAATTGCCTACCTAATGAGCCACGCTATCCTCTCCTACCTATTGTCCAACCAACAATACATAAAATTCAACCGCAAGCTTTTTTTACCATAGAGAGCGCCCATGTACTTCACTCCTGCTGACAGGTTGCTGCAGAAGATGTGTCAAAGAGAATTGCAGGAAGGTCACATAAAACACATCAAATGCAACTGCGTACATGGGTAAGGGCCCATGCACTGCCCCACAGTTAATAGGCAGCAGCAGGAGTTAGGTCAGGGGATATAAGGAATATTAGAGATATATAATATGCAAGAGAATTTCCCCCTAGCTTACTGAATGAGGAGAAGTTCTACCAACTTCCATTATGCAATCATTACTAACATTTTTTTTTTCATTTTCTTTCATTCGATTGGTTATTGATTGTATATTTAACTTTTACCACATTAACATACTGAGAGAAAATTCCCTCGTCTTGGGAATATATATTGGTATATGATATACAGTATGTAATATCATTATTTATGCTTTACACCATTTTTGTTACTACATATAACTATATAGAATTTATTATTAAATTATATTAATATTAAAAATATTTATTAAAAATGTTATAAAAAAAAACAAAGGTTTAAGCAACACATATTTGAAATTGTAACAGTGCAGTTCAAATGTGCAAACCACGGAATCCCAACCAGAAAATGCCAGCAAACCGGTGTGTGGAGATAATATATTAAATATGTGAGTCTTTTAACAATTTTTTTTGCTATGATTTTAGCTTATTGGGAGCACTTCCCTTGTTCTTATTTCTTTGCATGTGATATATGTCCCATTAATAGAGGAGAGGAAATTTGATATTTATACCTGACCTGTGGATGATTGCATTATTATAGCTAATTTGACCGCTCAGAGGGCCAATGCAATCTGGTAAGTGGCTATGTATCACAGATGTGGTGTGCTGTGTTTCCACATTCAGTGTTTGGTATAAAACAAGCACTTTTGAAAAAAATATTGATGGACTTGGAAAATATTCATCATTGTTTAGTGTCACTTGGTTTTTAGCAGTTTCTGATTTGTGTGTATTGACACACTGTGATTTTGCTGGTGGTGCACCCTGGATACGTCAAGTTCAGTTATAAGTAGAGTTGAGTCACAAGCCAGGTCCAATAACAGCTGAGAAAGAAGGCACTGAATCATAGACAGATTCAGAGTATGGAATAAGCAGAGTACTCCCAGGTCAACATACTACAAGAGGCATTGGGGACTTTTAGAAAGTGTAGTCAGGTGAAGGAAAACTTTAACTTCTTGCTGACTACTCAACATATATTTATTGTGGGGCGATGGCTCCTGTGCACAGATTTACATACAGGTACGTGACTCTGCACTTCTGGGTCTGGGGCACGTACGCGCGCCACCGTTGTCCCGCTCCTACTGTGACTTGACACAGCGGGAGACAATCAAAGGGTCTGGTGGACATGATGTCTGCCATGACCCGCCAATTGTTAGAGGCACAGGCAGAATGACGATCTGCCTTTGTAAATGAAGCAGATCACCATTCTGTGATAAGAGAAGGCAGTGATCTTGTGTTTTTGCTAAGCAGAAATCTCTGCCTTTCCACAGTACAAGCACCCCCCACACAGTTAGCATGCACTCCCTGGGAAACTTTTTAACCCTTTGATCGTCCCTGATGTTAACCCCCTTCCAGCCAATGTCATTAGTACAGTGACAATGCATTTGTTTAGCACTGATCCCTATATTAGTGTCACTTATTCCAAAAAAAGTTTCAAAAGTGTCAGTTAGCGTCCGATTTATCTGCTGCAATATTGCAGTCCCATTATAAGTCACTGATTGCCGCCATTACTAGTAAAAAAATAAATAAATAAAAATTCCATAAATATATCTCATCATTTGTAGACACAATAACTTTTGCGTAAACCCATTTATATACGCTTTTTGGGATCTTTTACCAAAAATATGTAGCAGAATACATATTGGCCTAAATTGATTAAGAAATCAAATGTTTTGTATTTTTTTATTGGATATGTTTTATAGCAGAAAGTAAAAAATATTGTTTTTTTTTTTTTGTTTTTTTTTCAAAGTTGTCTTGTTTTTTTTTTTTGTTTATAGTTCAAAAAATAAAAACCGCATAGGTGATCAAATACCACCAAGAGAAAGCTCTATTTGTGTGGGAAAAAAGACACACATTTTTTTGGGTATAGGGTTGCACGACCGCGCAATTGTCAGTCAAAGTAATGCAGTGCACTGGTCATAAAGAGGGGTAAATTCGGCCGGAGATAAAGCGTTAAACAAGCTCAATAGATCTGGTGAGGCAGCTCTCACACAGCAAGGCTTCCCTTGATGGGCACTCAACAGTAGCTCAAATCATAAAAATGTCCATTGCTGCTCAACAACTGCTGCCAGGTCGTTCCTTCATAAGGAGAGTTCAATACTGGTTCTAATATACAATGGGAAGTCACTGGTTTCTCTGATCCTCATCCAAGTTTTATTCTCTGTTGGGTCCTGATGAAAAGGAACTGGTGTTGCCCCCAAAAAGTGTCAACAATTAAAATTAGCTGGTTGTGGTCTGGCACCCCTTTTTTCATTTTTGTAGAACAAGAAGAGGCCAGCATTGTGCAGGCAGCAAAGTACAAGCTGAATCTTAGTGGGAATTCTAAGTCAAGTTTGGTAACAGAGATAGGCAGCAAACAGCAGAACAAGGATAATTCAAAAGCAGTAGAGCTTTGTCAGTAACAGGGCCACTGTAAGTATCAGGATCAAGAACACAGGAGCAAGCCTAAAGATAATTTAGCAATGATCTTGTGCATATGTAAGGTTTAAATAGACCACTTGGCAACAGTGAACATGCCCAGGGCATAGAGTACCTCCAGAGGAAGCTCAAGCTGATTGGGCAAAACATGTTGGTGGTCACAACACCACGTGAGTGATGCTCTGACATCACAGATGATGCAGCCTTGCATGCCTGCACATGCTCTATGCACTGAATGAGGATGGCAGGTTCCATCTTGGATTAGACACCAACAGCTGACTCAATAGTACTTAGACCAGACGAGTGGATATCACTTGTGTACCCAAGTGAGATCCAAGTAATCAATGGTGCTTCATCTCTACCCCAATAAGCTTCATGCATGAGGGAGCTGTCTCCTTCCCGGTCAACCAAGGAAATGGACCAGTTTACAACCTACGGTCGGGTGAGCGGACCTGTTGCTCTTCAACTTAGTTTACAGCACTGATGCACTTTATCTCCAAAACACATACCAGTATATGATCTGTATACCAGTCCTCTCTGCTGCACAGAAGCAATACATGGGGAACCCTCTGTTACAACCAGGTGCTCTTTGAAATGTATTTGAGTCCTCATATCAGTGTATATTTCCAGCCCCACTATTTACTTCTACTTTGAACTCAAAAGGGGAACTGCCTATTTCCCAGATAGGGAAACATCCAGATCTGTTTGAGAAGTTTATTTTTTGTATTTTTTTCATTTTTTAACCAGACATGGGAATTACATTTTCTTAACTGGTACATACTTTTGTCAATAACAAATTTATTCCCTCCTTACCGGGAGTTCAGCTAGATCTGTTATAATACAGTATATGTGTGACTTGTGTATTCATGTGGAATGTGTGACTGCAGCTGCGCCATTCAAGGCAATGTTGTCTTTTCAACCCAACTGAGGTAAAGATGGTGGTGGGGGTGCTTTTGTAACCCAGTTCTTTTTTTGTATTATAGTAATTTTTGAAAAAAAGATCCCATGAATAAGCTGCATAGTCCTAACATAACTTCCTTTCAGGAGCTTAGCCCCAATCTGTTTTTTTCCTAGAGTAACAATATAGTTTAAGCTGAAAAAAAATGGATAAAATTGTAGGAGATTTCAGTTCCATAAATGAATCGCAAGGACACTGCATCATTGGCAGGATCAATAGGTATTTTTCTGTAATTGCAGAAAATGTACTTAGTCTTAATAATGCAAACTAATGTAGCCACAACACTTAGGACTGGTAAGCTGCAATACATTATATTTATGCTCTTGGGTTTGGATATGCTTAAACTTATGTAGCCCTGCCCCCTTGAGGGTGGCTGGATTTCTCACATTTTGGGGTCCCCTGGGTTACCGATAACAACTGCATGCAGAATCTTAACACTTTACTTTCTGGCTCAGTCAATAAACAGTCTAGAGGTTGTTGTTTTTTATTGTTTTATTTTAAATGGGGATGGGAGAAGGGATAAGTGGGATACTCCAACACTTGAACTATTCACAATGCTGAGGACTTCTATCTGAGAATGTGGCAAGGTGCTAGATTAATCTAAAGTAATGCTCTTTAGCACTTATCTTCAGGGCACTCGCCTAGTACCCCCTTTCTATTCACCAGCTGAAACCCGTCCTCTGAATACTCTACTTCAGAGTGGCCCCCTTCCTGGACACAATCCCCTATACTAACGATACTGCTTTTCATGTTCTCCAGTGTCTCAACTCCTCTTAGTCAGCTCTCCTGGACCCCTGGGTACAGCTCCCCACTCCTGGCTCACTAGGCCGACTGCCTGTGACCATACACCAACCATTGTAGAAGAGGAGGCAGCCACCACCCTCCTTCTGGGGCTTTTATACCAGACCCCACAATGCACAGAGACAGCAGTCTGTGGCAATCACTGGGGCTGTATCAAAGCCTGTGTGCCCGTTGGTTAGGTTTCCTCCACTATCCAATGTGCCTCCCCATTGGATCAGTGGGGACACTCCTTCAGGCCGCATCTATCACACACTGAGCACATTGAGCAGACCTAACTCACAGATCCTGCTCCCTGTTAAGCAGAGAGAAATATAGAATTTTCCTGCTGCTCCTCTGATAGGCAGACAGAGCCAAAAACTATACTCACTCTCTAGCACCTACCTAGAAGGGTGCTACACTTACAAAACTGGCCATCTGTGGGAAACTATTTTAAACACTTTAGCAAACAACATTCAAAGCCACCCCTTTATCTAAAATTCAGTGAAGAATGTCCATGCCAATGCTCTGAGCTTCTATAATGTTTTTTTTTTTTTTTTTTGTTTTTTTAGCAGTGATTGGCCACCCAGTAATGTGCACTTGTCTCTAGTGCATGCTCTTGACCCTAGAACTGAATTTGTTAGAGACACAAACAAATACAAGCTTACATAGTTACATAGTAAGTAAGGTCGAATAAAGAGAACAGTCCATCCAGTTCCACCTGTGTTGGTGTGTGTGTAGATAATCATTTCCCATATCCCTGTATGTTGTGTTAACTAAGATGCACGTCCAAGAGTCTTTTAACCACTTAAGCCCCGGAGGATTTGGCTGCTCAAACACCACGCCCTATTTTGCGATTTGGCGCTGTGTGACTTTAATAGACAATTGCGCGGTCGTACAATGCTGTACCCAAATAAAATTGAAGTCCTTTTTTTCCCACAAACAGAGCTTTCTTTTTGTGGTATTTGATTACCTGTGCGATTTTTCCTTTTTGCGCTATAAACAAAAAAAGAGCGACAATTTTAAAAAAATAACAATATTTTTCACATTTTTATATATGAAATTCTCAAAAAAAAAGTCAAAATCAAAATTTTTTAACATTTTAGGCCAATTTGTTTTCTGCTACATATTTTTGGTAAAAAAAAGTAGCAATAAGCATATTTTGATTGGTTTGCACAAAAGTTTACTAACTACGGGAAAGATTTATGTCATTTTATTGTTTTTTTTTTTAACTAGTAATGGCGGCAATCTGTGATTTTTTTTTTGCGGGACTGCGACATTGTTGCGGACAGATCGGACCCCTGACTAACATTTTTGACATGTTTGGGGGGACCAGTGACATTACTACAGTAATCAGTGCTCTAAATATGCACTGTTACTGTAAAAATGACACTGGCAGGGAAGGGGTTAACTTTATTAGTGATCAAAGGGTTAAGTGTGTCCCTAGGGGCATGATTTTAACTGTCAAGGGGCGTGGCTTGTTAGATCATAAAAGAGACATACGATCCTACATAGCATTATTGCATAGCCTCAGTGATAATCTAAGGGAGAATGACAGATGGCTTTGTTTACATCAGCCGTCTGCCTTTCTCCCTCTCCTGCGGGAGATTGCGAGTGACCGGCGGACATCGGATCCACTGGTCAAACGCGTGGGGATGTCAGGGAACGAGCGGGGCGGGAACGCGCCCCCAGCGGCGCGTGCTCGCCCCCTAGAGGTTCATAGGCGAGTGACGTACCCCTACGTCACTTTGCCCAGGAGGGGCTGACCGCCGCAGTATATAGCCGTGCGGCGGTCGGCAAGTGGTTAAAACTGTCTATACTTCCTGCTGGAATCACAGATTGTGGAAGAGAGTTCCACATCCTTACCGCCCTGACAGTAAAAACCCCTACGCAGCTTAAGGTTAAACTTCTTCTCTTCCAGTCTCATCATGTGGCCCTGTGTCTTCTTACACTCCCTAGGACTGAAAAGTTTCATACTTATGCTGGGATCACCATTGAGATATTTGTAAATTACTATCATATCTCCTGTCAAGCGTCTCTCGTCCTGGAGAACACATTTAGTGCTTGTAGTCTTTCCTTGTAACTGAGGTTCTCCAGTCCCCATATTATTTGGTTGCCATTCTCTGGACTCTCTCCAGCTCCAGCACATCTTTCTGGGGATTGGTGAGCAGAACTGGACAGAATACTCCAGATGTGGCAGGATTATCATTTTATCTCTGGAGTAAATCCCCTTTTTAATTCATGCTAATATTCTGATGGCTTTGCTTGATGCAGCTTGGCATTGCATGCTATTGCCATTGCGCACATGCAATGCATGTGCACCATTTTTCTTTGCTCATAGCCCAATGCTAAATCAGAAGATAGAAGAACAACAGAGGTCATGTGACTAGACCTTCTTTACATATATTGACTTTCTATAAAGATATAATTCAACGTGCATTTTTATTAAGTTTGAACTTTTAATAATTTTAATCCATATAATACAAGACACAGTTATATAAATCAAAACAGAAGTTTAAAAATATTGTTAGGACAAATATTTTTTTAGCTAGAGAGTATTAGACACCTATGTAATCAAATCTGTAGCATTGCCTGGTCTATAGTTACAGTACACTTTGAAGCTAAGCCCTTGCAGGAGGCTGATCCCGGTAACATCAAAAGAAACTACATCACACTTCCAAACCATGACTCTAGGATCATAGGTACTTATGAATTCGCAAATGCATGTTTTACAGTACAGATAGCAACGTTATTAAAAATTAAAAGCATAAAAATATAATTGTTTACAATTTATTGGATTATGTGTGAATAGCAGTATACCAGAATGCCTTTGACTCTCACTTCCTTCTCTATCTTTTTATTAAAGTTGGATGATCAAGCTTCTCTCTAAGTAAATTCAAATGACCACTGTAGTGAAAATATTTTTTTTCAAGTAACTATACTGTACGTGGTTTATACTTGTAATGATAGTGCTTGATATATTGTCATTGTCACCATGAACTGCATTGTCATTCTATTGGAAGATGGGGCAAATTGATAGACCTAAGTACTGGTGGGATCAACAAATATATTGTTACCGGGGTAGTGGAGGGTCAGTTTTAGCCAAACTCCGGGCAGATATAAAATATACAAATGAATGTAGCTTTATGTTAATTATTAAATAATTAAATATATTTTATGTTTAACCACTTCCTGCAAAACAATTTACTTGTACGTCACTTTGTTGAAGCGATTGTACTGGGGTGAAGCTTGCAGTACAGTGTAGCTCTATAATAATTATTAAATAATTAAATATATTTTATGTTTAACCACTTCCTGCAAAACAATTTACCTGTGCGTCACTTTGTTGAAGTGGTTGTACTGGGGTGAAGGCTGCAGTGTTTTCTACAGCAGGCGGTCAGCTTTCAGATCATAACAACCGATGTGGCTAAGTAGCTGCTAGGCTGTTATCACAAAGAGTGGGAGGGGACATCTCCCACCTACCGGCACCTTTCCACTGATCAGCCACGGTCTCCCGTCCCACCAGGAGGCCCGAGCGACCAGCTGACGGAGATGTCATAGTCCCAAACAAAGCCAGATTTAGTAACCCAAAGTATTAAAAAATGCTGATTTTTGGTGTTTATAAAATACCTTTAGACCCCAAATCCCTCCATAAAGAGTACCTGTCACTGCCTATTACTGTCACAAGGGGTGTTTACATTCCTTGTAACAGCAAAAAAAGTGATCAGATTTTTTTTTTAAAAAAGGGACAGTGTAAAAAAATAAAAAATAAAATAAAATAAATAGGAAAAAAAAATATAGCACCCCTGTCCCTACGTGCTCCCACACCACAGAAAACACATACCTAAGTAAGCAAATGTAAACAGTGTTCAAATCACACATGTGAGGTATCACCGTGATAGTCAGAGCAAGAACAATAAGTCTAGACTTCCTCTCACCCTCTAAACTGGTAACTGTTAAAATTTTTGAAAGCGTCGCCGATGGAGATTTCTAAGTACCGTAGTTTGTCGCCATTCCACTAATGTGGACAATTTTAAACCGTAACATGTTAGGTATGTATTTACTCGGCGTAACATCATCTTTCACAATATACAAAAAATTGGGCTAACTTTACTGTTTCTTTTTTCTTTAATTCAGTGAAGTGTATTTTTTCCAAAAAAATTGTGTTTGAAAGACCGCTGCGCAAATAGAATGTGACATAAAATATTGCAACAACCGTCATTTTATTCTCCAGTCTTTGCTAAAAAAAATAAATAAATATATATATATATATATATATATATATATATATATATATATATATATATATATATATATATATATATATATAATGGTTGGGGGTCCTAAAAAAAATTACTGATTTTACCCTGTAAGCAACAAGTTTCAGAAATAGGCTTTGTCCTTAAATGGTTTAATGAAAGCAATAAAAACACCAGTTTTACTTGGTACGGGTCTGGATTCCAGAACCCCATTGAAATCAATGGGACCCAAACTTTGGTAATCAAAAAACACCATTTTGAAGCCCTAAAACCCAATAAATGCCCCTAGAAGGTGCCTAGGGTTCTGGGTCATGCCCCAGGGACTATTATTCACAAAAAAAAAGTTCTTAAAAATTGTCGTTTTTGATAGAAAGCCAATTATTGAAAACATTTTTGAAAAAAAAAAGAGATTTCTTTGGATTTAGTGTCTGGGGGGTCTAAAAGGTGTACCTGTGAAGTTATAGCTCTGTAGCATGTCTAGAACCATAAAAAAAAAGATTGTTTGTATTAGAATTGCAGTAAAGCAGGGATATGGCTCCGCTATTTTCACACCTGGCCGTTTTTGTTGCAGGCGTTTTTTTAGGCATTTTCTGGGCGTCTTTGGAGGCAGGTATAACATCTGAACTTCTGTATAGGGGTATATATATACACACACACACATATATGTATATATACACATACACACATATAGGTGTGATAGGAGCGGACCCCAATGCCTGCAAATAATTTCATTAGCACAGGCATAGGGTTCTGCTACTTTCACACCTATATGTGTGTATGTGTATATATACATATATGTGTGTGTGTATATATGCCCCTGTACAGAAGCTCAGATGTTATGCCTGCCTCCAAAGATGCCCAAAAAATGCCCAAAAAAAGCCTGCAACAAAAACGCCCAGGTGTGTTGTTGCAGGCGTTTTTTTGGGCATTTTTTAGGCGTCTTTGGAGGCAGGCATAACATCTGAACTTCTGTATAGTGGTATATATACACACACACATATAGGTGTGATAGGAGCATAGCCCTATGCCTGCTAATTATTTCATTAGCGCAGGCATAGGGTTCTGCTACTTTCACACCTATATATGTGTATGTGTATATATACATACATGTGTGTGTGTGTATATACCCCTACACAGAAGTTCAGATGTCATGCCTGCCTCCAAAGACGTCCACAAAAAGCCCAATAAACGCCTGCAACAAAAATGGCCAGGTGTGAAAGTAGCAAAGCCCTATGCCTGCTCTATTGCAATTCTAATACAAACAATCTTTTTTCTATGGCGGTCACCCTGACATGGAAGAGTTTGGTCACCCTGCCATAGCAGTCAGAGTCAGTTCACCCTTCACTACACTACGGTCACCCTGACACTTAACACTTTCCCTACAGAAACTAGATTATTGAATCTAACTATAGTGGAAAATAGTACCCTAACTACACTAGATATCCCTTTCCTCACACTAATAATTGCTAAATGAAACTTTTGAAGCAGGAGTAACAGATCTGCTTCCACTCTCTTCCACAGCCCCTGTATTACAGTGCTAGAGATTTGGCGGGGCTATCTTATATACTGGGGGGCATATTCACTACTGATTGGCCTCTGGACCCCCTATTCACTCCAATCACATTCCTAGCATCCTCCTGCCCCCTCAATTGGCTTTTACTGATGGTTCTGGTCCAATCATGGGCTTTTAAAGCCCAGTTCCTGTCCCATTGCATTTTGGTCGGTTCTGGTTGCCGAATTCCGAACTTTTTCCGCAAAAAGTTCGAAATTCGGCCGAATTTCGAACAGTAAATGTTTGGGTCGAACCGATGGTCGACCCGAACCATTCGATCATCCCTACTCATAAGTACACTGCTTCTCCTTTACCATCCATGCACAGGCAGAAAAGCATAAGACCCATAACTGGTTTGTAACAGGTCTTAAGTCAAAGCATTTTTAAATATATTTGGATAGTGTGTTTAGGAGTTAGAATCAGATTATTATTGCTGTTTTTGCCCCTGCTGGGAATATTCACTCTCTCTGTTTTCCCTCATGACTACTGTCACGTGGACTAATAGTAAGATAAAATCTAAAATTCTGAGTTGTCACCAGAACAGGAATAAAAGGGACATTTTCAATGAGAATACCTGTTTGGGTGGCAACTGTCTAAAAGCCAATATCCTCTCACATTGAAGAGATATCTTCTCACTTACTTTTGTAACTACAGAGCAGGTGAAAAAGGAAAATATTTTGGCGAGACACAGATGGCAAAAAAACAAACAAACAAACATGAATATACAGTTGTCACTGATCTCCTTTATGATGAATGAAATGTACTATAAAAATGCCACAGTAAAAATGCCTGACTACTGCATTTTGCATACTTTTGCACAGTGCAGTTTTCTAGTAAACAG
Organism: Pelophylax lessonae; assembly: GCF_965119305.1. Lineage (NCBI taxonomy): Eukaryota > Metazoa > Chordata > Amphibia > Anura > Ranidae > Pelophylax > Pelophylax lessonae. The sequence continues at coordinate 369,938,088 of NC_138771.1, forward strand.
ACACAAAAGATCATTTATATTATGGCGTGTTTAAAACAGTATTATGTAAACCCGAAATAAAAAAATGTAATATATTGCAACTTACCAATCCCTAAAGTGTTTATAAAGCCTAAACATTTTTTTTACCTTAATGCATTCCTTGCATTAAAGGGTAACTCCACTTTTGTGGGAAAAAAATAAGCAAATAAATAAAAAACAATACAGCATATACAATTGCGACACAAGTCATATTGTGGTTGAATGGTATTAAAAATTACCTTTCCTTTTCAATCTGCAGCTGTTTTCTGAAAATGTAATGCAATATGGCTACCTGGAGGTGTTCTGTACACAGAATGTGTACTGACCACACTCCACAAACATAATTTCCTGCTTGTGTGATTGGCTCACCAATTTTCCCAGAAGTCTGCCTAAGATGCAAGTCAGATTTTTGGCATCCCCTGCAACAAAAATGTCATTTTGGTGAGACACTCCCAATAGAAACACATCTAAAGGGGTGCAAGCCCAGCAGCTTTCCTCATTAGAGCCCTGCAGCTGCCACAGCTGACAGATAATTATGAAACCACTCCCATTTGACCCACTCAGCACAGAGGAACAAACAGTGATTTCTTCAGAATAACAAAAGGTAGGAATCTGCAACAAACTTTGTTAAAAGCCCTGCAATGTGCAGAGATTACCTAGAGGAGAATGTTCTTTTCTCAACAAAAGTGGAGTTACACTTTAAGGTAAAACATGTTTGGGCATCAGTTTTGCCCCCTCACCCCCCCCCCAACCTTTTACTTACCTGAGCCCTCATTTTACCCAGTACTGTGCCCATCACAGCTCTTCTCTCCTCTCGCTTCTTCGTCTCACAGGCTTTGTTGAGGCAGTGGGGCCAACTCATGCTGTCAGTGTCACTCGCCGGAGTATTTTTTTTTACACAAAGCTGTTAGTTAATAAGATATTTATAATGTACTGTACATCATAGGCATACAACCTAAAACACATTCTGCTACACCTCCCGAGTATGGTGATACCACACGTGAGACTTTTTTCCCAGCCACATACAGTAGAGGGGCTCAAAATCCAAGGAGCATCTTTAGGTGTTCTAGGAGCATAAATTACACATCTAATTTCCAGACTACCTATTACATTTATAGATGCTGTGACTGTCTGCACTATTAAGGCTCTTTCTAATGTGAGGTTGGGGGTGGTAAAACAGAGGCAGCAGCCAGGTGTGTACACATGCTGTGGCCTTGATGCTTTTCTTCACAGCAATGGCAGAAATTACCCCTCCCCCACCACCACTTTCAGTAGGCATTTAGTAGGCAGGGGTTAATGCAGGCAGTGAGGAGGTGATACAATGCCTCCTCACCTATGTCAAATGTCCTCTGCAATTTGAACATGGAATACCACACAGTATCTATGGTGGTGATTGGAGAAACTTAAATTGGCTACACTGGTCTGGGGACAATGTACTGCTGTGATGGTGATCACATACAATGACTGGCTGCTCTGATGTTGCTGTGTGTCTTAAGCTAGCCGTATTTTATAATTACAGCCAAAGCAGTGCAATATCACCATAATGACACTGATCTTGCTCTGGTGACATTATGTAAAAAAAATACTGTAAAACAGGTGTCATCAGCGTAGCAGCCAATGTCTCTGATCAAGAGAGAAAGAAGTAAAGTTTCACCATCGTGACACTGCACTCCTTTTCCAATGAGATAAGGGCAGGGGTGATCTTTTTTTTTTTTTTTTTTTTTTTCACACACAGAATGCTTCCTACAGTTCTGATGACTGTAGAATAAGAGTGATTGGGTGTGAGAGGGAACATCTCAAAGACTGCAGGCTTGCAGACACATGTAACTCCCCGCTACTTGCCCCTCCCCCTCCCTAAACACTTACCTAACTCCTCTCACAATCCAGCACTGTCCCAGAATAGCTCTTCTTCCTTCACTTCATGCTCTCACAGGAGACACAGGCAGCAGTGGGAGCCATTGGCTCCTACTGCTGTCAGCCACACCCTTTAAGCAGGGAGTGGGGAGCATGGCCATGCTGGGAGTGCCTACAGACACACATAGTCTGGCTCAGGAGCAGGGCCGGTGCTAGACTATTTTACGCCCTAGGCAAGACCAGCTATTTGCGCCCCCCCAAAAAAGGGAAGGGGTTAAAAACTCCTCTATGTCATACCTAGTAACCCTGATCTGATGGTTCCTCCATGTTATGCTGTCATACCCAGTGACCCCCATATTCCTCCATGTCACACCCGGGGACCCTAATGTCCCTCCATGTCACACCCAGGGACTTTGATGTTTTTCCATGTCACACCCTGGGACCCCAATATTCCTCCATGTCGTGCTGTCATACCCACTGACCCTGATGTTCCTCCATGTCACACTCAGGGACCCCCGTGTTCCTCAATGTCATGCTGTCATACCCAGTGACCCCAATGTTTCTCTATGTCAGACCCTGATGTTTTTCCATGTCACACTTGGGGACCCTGATGTTCCTCCATGTCACACCTGGGGACCCTGATGTTCCTCCGTGTCACACTTGGGGACCCCAATCCCCCATGGCACAACCAGGGACCCCAATTCCTCATGGCACACCTGGTGACCCCAAACCCCTGTTACACCCGGTGACCCCTATCCCCCATGTCACACCTGGTGACTCCGATTCCCTTTCATACCAGGGATGCTCCATGTAATACCCAGGGGCCCTGATCCTCCTGTTCTGGGGACACTCACTGGACGGTATGAAGAGAGTGGCCCGCACTCTGCCCTCCCTCACTGTGATCCTGCTAATTCCTTCTCCCAGGACGATCCTCTCCTGGACCAAAGTGCTCACCACAGCTCCAACCGACTCCTGGTGGAGGGAAAAGCAGCAGTCAGAGAGCTCCGCATGTCCTTCATCACCAACCTCCTCAGATCATTCCAGTGCCTCGTCGCTTCTGCCCCAGTAAAGGTTCCGCCCTACAGTGCCGAGCTCTGGCTCAGGTTCAGCTTTCCTCTGCTCCCTGCTTAATACCGACCCAGGGAAATGAATGGCTGCCTACCAACTTAGTGCAGAGAGTCTCTTCCTGCCTGGGGTTAAAGCCACTCAGCTCCAGCCAAAGAGGATCATCATGCAGGCAGCACTCTGGTGGGCTCCCTTCCTGCCTCTTGGGGCCTCTCCAACAGTGGTGGAAAGCCAGGACCTGGTAGTTCCGCCACTGCCCAAGACACCTGGCATATTCCTCTGTCCCATCTTCCTCCCCCACCACCACCCCTCCCCTCAGCTCACAATAATCATTCATGATGGAGAGAGAGTGCCGATTCATGGCTGCGCCCCTAAGTGGCAATGCGCCCTAGGCGGCTGCCTAGTTTGCCTAGTGGAAGCACCGGCCCTGCTCAGGAGCGCACCTGCACAGGTGCCCCTCAGCACATTGCCTGCTGAGGGGGAACCTGCAGGAAAGGAGGAGCAGACACTGCTGGCAGGGGACTCCATAAAGGGAGGTAAGGGACCACACTGTGCAATCCCATTGCACAGATCATGTAAGTATAACATCTCTTTCATTCTATTTAGAAAAAAAAAATATTTGCTCTTACAATCACTTTAAGTAGTGGGTGTGTGTAGATACATTTTGTAGAATAAAGATACCACTTAGTGTTACTTTAAGCATCTATAACCCTGGTGCCCAACCTGTGGCCCTGTGTCACATTTTGTGTGGTCCTCTGGGTTCCTTCAGATCCTAATCTGTGTTTCCTTATTGCCCTTTTATAGTAGTAATTTTTAGCAGTCTCCTGAAGCATGTCTCCAACAACTCCTATAGCATGTTTACAGTGTCTTACAATCACCTGCAGCCAGGGCCGGTGCAAGGATTTTTGACACCCTAGGTGAAACCTCATTTTGCTGCCCCATTGGCTCTGCCCCTTACTCCACCTCCTTTGCCCTGTTCATGTATTCCCCTACCTTTTTAATGACTGCAGCAAGGGGGGGGGAGGGGGTGGAGGAGGAAGGTAGAGGAGGAGGCGGAATGTGGAGGAGGGGAGAGGATGGGGAGAGGAGGAAGGGGGGAGGAGGAAGGGGGGAGGAGGAGGAAGGGGGGAGGAGGGGGAGGAGGAGAAAGGGGGGAGGAAAAGGAAAGGGGGGGAAAGGGGGGAGGAGGAGGAATGGGGTAGGAGGAAGGGGGGAGAAGGAGGAATGGGGGTAGGAGGAGGGGGGAGGAGGAGGAGGAAGGGGAGAGGAGGAGGAGGAGGAGGAGGAAGGGAGGGGGGAGGAGGAGCATGGGGGGAGGAGGGGGGGAGGCGGAAGGCGGAAGGAAGGAGGGATGAGATGACATCACACATTTGAGGAGTATACACACTATACAGTCAGTTAAAGAAACTTACTGTGTTCTTTACTGTTCACTCACCACCAGGGCTCTGCTACCAAGGGTCTCTCTCTGTCTCCACTTTCCAGGCACAAACCCTGCCTCAGCGGTGTCTCGAGTCCAGGCTCAAAGTCCTTCAGTCTCCAGCTGACACACACACGACCTCCAGCCTGGTAATGACCCCATGCCACTGATCAGAAAGTCAGGTCACGTTACTCTGCTCTGCTCTGCGGCTGGGGAGGGCAGAGGAGAAGGGCAGAGCTCATCATGGGAGTGATGGCACTGATGGGAGAGACCAGCCATGGACAGACGAATCGGACGATCACCACTTCCAAACCTGGACTGGCACCAGAGAGTTTCTGAGAGAGAGACAGACAGGTCACGGACTGTGACCTGTCTGTCACTGATCATAGAGGCACGGGCCGCCTCTGTTCTGTCACTGTCGGGTCGGTGGGACTCGGGAGAGGGGGACTAAGTAGGGAAACCAGCGGCTGGGAGCCCTAGGCGGCAGTGCACCCTAGGCAGCTGCCTAATTTGCCTTACTGGTAGTGCTGACCCTGCCTGCAATATGCCTGCAGTCTCTGTCTATCTCTAGAAACATATCTACAGTCTTGTATCATCTCTTGCATCATGTCTGCAGTCTCTGACCATTTTCTGTACTATGTCTGCAGTCTCTGGCCAACTCTAACATCATGTCTGCAGTCTCTAACCATTTTCTGTACCATATCTTCAATCTATGACCAACTCAAGTATCATGTCTGCAGTCTCTGACCATCCCTAGTATCATGTTCACTTACCCCTATCACAGGGTGAGGTCTAAACTGTCTGATCTGGGGATGCAGTGAAAAACGTAAAGGGGCCTGCTTCCTGAACTAAAAACAATACATAATGAAGTGCTAATACAATTTGACAAAGACAATGAACTAGATAAGGTCAGCGAAATGAAATACACAGGCAGACATGGACTGCACAGACTTTGCTGCACCACAGACCACACTACAGATAAAGCAAATACATCTATGGAGATCGCCCCCTCCTCATGTTTCTGTGTCTCCAGCCCCCCTGAACATCCAACTTCCTTCATTTAGATGGCTGTCCGTGTTAGTAGAAGAATCCACTCTGTGTATAGTGTAAAGCTAAGTATTTCTTCTCCTTACCATCCTGTTATGGGGTTCCTGCACCACACACAGAGCTCCCCTGAGTAGTGGCATTACTAAGATTATGAAAGTTTGGAGCACCCCTGGGTACTTGAAAGACAAAAATAATATGGTGCCCTAGCATGCCGTGGGTGGCGGGTGTGTCCTCACTGTGATAACAGCAGGATAGGCTTACTCAGGGCTTTTTCTTTTTCAACCAGAACATGCCAGAACTCCATTCCGCCTCCAGCATCCCTGTCCTCTCTCACTTGTTACTTAACACAAAAGCTGGTATTCATTCACTAGCTTCTGTGGGCTAATGTCAGAATCCAGGGCACATGATGCCCCAAATTTTCAGGTGGGTGCCCCAAGTCCTGACAATGCAACTGTCCGCATTTTATTTTAATATGGGCATTTCAAAAGTGGCTTTTGCTTCTGCCTGCCACCTATCACAAATGTGTAGCATGGAGCTGAGTGAAGTGCTGTGAAACTCCCCCTCTTCTCTGTGGCAGAGCTGCATAATACAGCTCTGTGTTAAAAAAAAAACAAGAAAAAAAAGCCTTGGCATAGTTAATAGAGGATTGCAGGGACTGTAAACTGTGGATAAAAGTGCAGACTGGAGCTCTGGGCAGGGGTACAGTGTTGAAATGTGGATGGAGTCAGGAAAGGTTATATGTGGACAGGTATTAAAAGGTGAGCTATGGATTGGTAGTGCAGGAATGAGCTATTGATGAGGGGCACAAAGTTGAGCTCTGGATGGGAGTGCAGAGTTGAGCTGTGAATAGGGGGTGCAGAGTTGAGCTGTGGATAGGGGGCACAGAGTTGAGCTGTGGATAGGGGGGCGCAGAGATGAGCTGTGGATGGGGGCACAGAGTTGAGCTGTGGATGGGGCACAGAGTTGAGCTGTGGATGGGGCACAGAGTTGAGCTGTGGATGGGGGGTGCAGAGTTAGGAGGTGGATGAGGAGCACAGAGTTGAGCTGTGGATGGGGGGTGCAGAGTTAGGAGGTGGATGAGGGTCACAGAGGTAAACAGTTGATGGATATCTGAGGGAAGAGGGATTTTTGCTTGGAGAGGAAAAGGGAACTTTGCCTGGGGCAGCAAATCATACAATGTTCAGTGACTAAAGGTTTGTAATGTATGGCATGGCATAAAGGGTGCAACAGGGAGGAGTTTGTGATATACCTTGTACATTACGCACTTATTAATGTTACTGTATGCTCTGCTATACATTACATACATTACTTACAGTCACATGTTACATATGAATGATACTCCTGAATGCTGTACTCTGTACAATAGGTTTTATGTTAAATATTCTTGAACCTTGGCCTGCACTCTGTATGCTGGACTGCACATTACACATTCTTTGCCACGACGTTATGTGTGCTGGGCTCTATATTACATATTTCTAATTTCCAAACTCTGTATACAGGGCTATATGTTGCATAATTCTGACCACTCTGTATGTGGGGAGTACAGCAGTCAGGGGCATGCAACGTACATCATAGCATACAGAGTTCAGCAGTCAGGAGTATGTAATGTACAGCACAACTGACAGAGTGTGGTGGTTAGAAGTATGTAACATACAGCCTAATATAAAGAGAGCAGGGGGTCATGATTATATAATGTATATTACAGCATACTGGGGTAGCGGTCGGGAGTATGTATCATATACCTCAGATTATGTATGTACAGTGTACATTACATACTCCTGACCATAGTCTCTATGCTGTGCTCTGTGATACATACCATTTACTGTTGTGTACTGTATATGTGTATGGCTGCTGCAGTTTTTACCCTGGGTTATCCATTACATATCCTTTAAGACTGCACTCTAGATGTTGGGTTGTACATGACATACATCAGACTACTGCACTCTGTACGTTATAGTCTCCTGTTCCTTTCATTGTATATGCTAAATTGTAGTTACATACTGCTGATCAAACTGTTTATTGTCTCAACAGTTTCCAGTTGCTAAGTAGTTTTTGACTACTTTAATAAAGTTATTTAAGGTAGGTTTAGACCCATTGGTAGCTCCATATCTATATTCTGTGTGGTTATAACTAGAGATGGCCTTGCGGTTCGCCCGGCAGTTGGTTCCCGGCAAATTTTGCTTGTTAGCTACCCGCCAAATTTGCGAACACATTCGCGGTGGCCATATTTGTTTACATAGGGGAGAACTTTGACTCATGACACAGCCGTCAGGTGGAACGGGACAGCCAATTGAAACATTCCAGCACATGGACAGTCCCCCTACCCTATAAATAGAACTGACCTGGTGGCCATTTCACATTCCGCTTTTTGCCAGTGTGGGGAGAGGCCCGCTGTGCTCATCAGGTAGAGTTTGCTAGACACATACAGTGCTTTGTGAAATTATTCGGCCCCCTTGAACTTTGCGGCCTTTTGCCACATTTTAGGCTTCAAACATAAATATATAAAACTGTAATTTTTTGTGAAGAATTAACAACAAGTGGGACACAATCATGAAGTGGAACGAGATTTATTGGATATTTCAAACTTTGTTAACAAATAAAAAACTGAAAAATTGGGCGTGCAAAATTATTCAGCCCCCTTACTTTCAGTGCAGCAAACTCTCTCCAGAAGTTCAGTGAGGAGCTCTGAATGATCCAATGTTGACCCAAATGACTAATGATGATAAATAGAATCGACCTGTGTGTAATCAAGTCTCCGTATAAATGCACCTGCACTGTGATAGTCTCAGAGGTCCGTGCAGAGAGCATCATGAAGAACAAGGAACACACCGGCAGGTCCGAGATACTGTTGTAGAGAAGTTTAAAGCTGGATTTGGATACAAAAAGATTTCCCAAGCTTTAAACATCCCAAGGAACACTGTGCAAGCGATAATATTGAAATGGAAGAAGTATCAGACCCCTGCAAATCTACGAAGACCTGGCCGTCCCTCTAAACTTTCAGCTCATACAAGGAGAAGACTGATCAGAGATGCAGCCAAGAGGCCCATGGTCACTCTAGATGAACTGCAGAGATCTACAGCTGAGGTGGGAGACTCTGTCCATAGGACAACAATCAGTCGTATACTGCACAAATCTGGACTTTATGGTAGAGTGGCAAGAAGAAAGCCATTTCTTAAAGATATTCATAAAAAGTGTTGTTTAAAGTTTGCCACAAGCCACCTGGGAGACACACCAAACATGTGGAAGAAGGGGCTCTGGTCAGATGAAACCAAAATTGAACTTTTTGGCAACAATGCAAAACGTTATGTTTGGCGTAAAAGCAACACAGCTCATCACCCTGAACACACCATCCCCACTGTCAAACATGGTGGTATCAGCATCATGGTTTGGGCCTGCTTTTCTTCAGCAGGGACAGGGAAGATGGTTAAAATTGATGGGAAGATGGATGGAGCCAAATACAGGACTATTCTGGAAGAAAACCTGATGGAGTCTGCAAAAGACCTGAGACTGGGACGGAGATTTGTCTTCCAACAAGACAATAACATAAAGCAAAATCTACAATGGAATAATTCACAAATAAACATATCCAGGTGTTAGAATGGCCAAGTCAAAGTCCAGACCTGAATCCAATCAAGAATCTGTGGAAAGAACTGTAAACTGCTGTTCACAAACGCTCTCCATCCAACCTCACTGAGCTCAAGCTGTTTTGAAAGGAGGAAGGGGCAAAAATTTCAGTCTCTCGATGTGCAAAACTGATAGAGACATACCCCAAGCGACTTACAGCTGTAATCGCAGCAAAAGGTGGTGCTACAAAGTATTAACTTAAGGGGGCTGAATAATTTTGCACGCCCAATTTTTCAGTTTTTTATTTGTTAAAAAATTTTGAAATATCCAATAAATTTCGTTCCACTTCATGATTGTGTCCCACTTGTTGTTGATTCTTCACAAAAATTTACAGTTTTATATCTTTATGTTTGAAGCCTGAAATGTGACAAAAAGGTTGCAAAGTTTAAGAGGGCCGAATACTTTCGCAAGGCACTGTATAGCGCTGTGAAGATCCACAAAAGTCCTTTTCAGGGCTGGTATTTCGGTATAGGTCTACTAGTATCTTTTGAGTTTAGTGAGAGGAATCCAGTGGTTGCTTTGGGGGCAGTTAAAGATCGGCTGCAGTCACACACATCGCTCTGTTAATGTCCACAAAAGTCCTTTTCAGGGCTGGTATTTCGGTATAGGTCCAGTCTCTCTTCAGTATAGGGACAGGTTATTCAGTCTGTGCTGTAGGGGCAGTTAGAGATCGTCATCTGTAGTGATACAAATTGTTCTGTTAATGTCCACAAAAGTCATTTAAAGTGCTGCAATGTCATTATAGGGTCTATTACAGTCTCTTTAGTATAGGGAGAGGTATCCAGTGGTTGCGGTAGGGGCAGTTAGAGATCGTCAGCAGTGACACAAATCGCTCTGTTAATGTCCACAAAAGTCATTTAAAGTGCTGCAATGTCGTTATAGTGTATATTACAGTCTCTTTAGTATAGGGAGAGGTATCCAGTGGTTGCTGTAGGGGCAGTTAGAGATCGTCAGCAGTGACACTAATCGCTCTGTTAATGTCCAAAAAAGTCATTCAAAGTGCTGCAATGTCATTATAGGGTCTATTACAGTCTCTTTAGTATAGGGAGAGGTATCCAGTGGTTGCTGTAGGGGTAGTTAGAGATCGTCAGCAGTGACACAAATCGCTCTGTTAATGTCCACAAAAGTAATTTAAAGGGCTGCAATTTTTTTGGTATTGCTGTGCAGTGCACTAAAAAGGGGGGTGGGGGGTAATCCACAGTATAATATACTTTGTAGAAAGCATATTATAGTGGATTAGTAGTATTATTGTGCACTGTGCAGCATTGTGACAGGTGTGGTGGTGAGACTGAGCGTTTCTGCAGCAACACTACACACAGTGGCAAAAGCACTTATAATGTATTATAACTGGTGTGATAGACCAATTGCCCCCCCCCCAATACCACATATTGAAGTGGGGTGTTATCTGAGTAAACTTTTTCAAGTGTATTTGTGTCATGCAACAATATTGCCTCATTTGCTGAGTGAAGTCTGGTACACACAGCGCCAAACTCACTGGCCAATTTTTGGAACTGGTGTGATACACCAATGCCCCCCCCCCCCCAATACCACATATTGAAGTGGGGTGTTATTTAACAGTATAATTTTCTAAGAGTGTATTTTAGTCCTGCAAAAATGTGGCCTCTTGCTGTGTAAACAGTGCTACACACAGTGACAACAGTTACTGGCCAATTATTTGCAGAACTGGTGTGATAAACCTGTGGCCCCCCAATACCACAGATTGAATTGAGGTGTTATTTAACAGTATACTTTTCTAAGATTGTATTTTAGTCCTGCAAAAATGTGGCCTCTTTTGCTGTGTTAACTGTGCTACACACAGTGACAACAGTTACTGGCCAATTATTTGTAGAACTGGCGGACTGACGGACCAGCAGATAGGGAGGAGAGGCAGGCAGAACTTGCATTGCACAAGAGGTACAAAGCAGACTGCAAATGTATGAGGAGTGAGCCATAAACCATGTACAGTCACATCTGGCACTCCCAGGATGCCGACACATGGCTCCGCAGTGTGAGCTTTTTTTAATGTGTCCATTGCTGACACCAGTGTTGCCATCTGCAGCCTTTGCAGTCAACGCATAAGTCGCGGTAAGCCCAACACTCACCTAGGGACAGCCGCCTTAAGAAGGCATCTGAAATCCCATCACCAAGCCCAGTGGGAGCAACACCGTCAGAACCCACAAAGCCACACTCCATTCTCTCACCGTCCAGCTTCTTCTCCTTCTCCTGTCTCCTCACAGTTGTCCAACACTCCACCTTCCATGATGCCATCGTCACATTGTTCTGGAAAAAGGCAGGCTTCTGTGGATCAAATGTTGGAGCGTAAAAAAAAATATGTCCGACAGGTGTCCGACTACATCAGGTTAACGGCCGATGTGGATGCTCTGAGGAGTGATGAATCCCTGGACTACTGGGTGGGCAGGCTTGACCTCTGGCCAGAGCTTGCACAATTTGCAATGGAACTGTTGGCTTGCTCTCCGTCCAGTCTCCTGTCCGAAAGTATGTTCAGCACAGCAGGGGGGAACGTGACCGATAAGCGCACTCGCCTAGCTCATGACAGTGTAGACCACCTCACATTTATAAAAATAAATGAGGCATGGATCTCTGAGGAACCAGTAGACCATGTTTCATTGAAATTCCTCATCACAGGCCACAAATATCTGCCAGACCGCCATCCACCCACAACAATTCCTAGTACTTGTCTTCGCTAAATACAGCGGCATAAAAGGCATTTCATGTCCATTGAATGGCTATTTTTTGCAGCCTATTCAGGCCGACACTTACTTCTGTATACTGTGAACGCCTACTGTACCTCTAGCCATCATATACTACGTTCTTTGCTGTCAGTTCAACCCATGTGAGCTAATTTTTGCAGCCTATACAGGCCGACACTTACTGTTCTGTGTACTGTGAATGCCTACTGTACCTCTAGCCATCAAATACTACATTCTTTGCTGTCAGTTCAACCCATGTGAGCTAATTTTTGCAGCCTATACAGGCCGACACTTACTGTTCTGTGTACTGTGAATGCCTACTGTACCTCTAGCCATCAAATACTACGTTCTTTGCTGTCAGTTCAACACATGTGAGCTAATTTTTGCCACCTATACAGGCCGCCACTTACTTCTGTATACTGTGTGAACGCCTACTGTACCTCTAGCCATCAAATACTACGTTCTTTGGTGTCAGTTCAACCCATGTGAGCTAATTTTTGCCGCCTATACAGGCCGCCACTTATTTCTGTACACTGTGAACGCCTACTGTACCTCTAGCCATCAAATACACTACATTCTTTGCTGTCAGTTCAACCCATGTGAGCTAATTTTTGGAGCCTATGCAGGCCGCCACTTACTTCTGTATACTGTGAACGCCTACTGTACCTCTAGCCATCAAATACTACATTCTTTGCTGTCAGTTCAACCCATGTGAGCTAATTTTTGCTGCCTATACAGGCCGACACTTACTGTTCTGTGTACTGTGAATGCCTACTGTACCTCTAGCTATCAAATACTACATTCTTTCCTGTCAGTTCAACCCATGTGAGCTAATATTTGCAGCCTATACAGGTCGCCACTTACTTCTATATACTGTGAATGCCTGCTGTACCTCCAGCCATCAAATACACTACATTCTTTGCTGTCAGTTCAACCCATGTGAGCTAATTTTTACAGCCTATACAGGCCGACACTTACTTTTCTGTGTACTGTGAATGCCTACTGTACCTCTAGCCATCATATACTACGTTCTTTGCTGTCAGTTCAACCCATGTGCATTAATTTTTGCAGACTATACAGGCTGACACTTACTTCTGTATACTGTGTGAATGCCTACTGTACCTCTAGCCATCAAAAACAAAGTTCTTTGCTGTCAGTTCAACCCATGTGAGCTAATTTTTGCAGCCTATACAGGCCGCCACGTACTTCTGTATACTGTGAATGCCTACTGTACCTCCAGCCATCAAATACACTACGTTCTTTTCTGTCAGTTCAACCCATGTGAGCTAATTTTTGCCAACTATACAGGCCGCCACTTACTTCTGTATACTGTGAACGCCTACTGTACCTCTAGCCATCAAAACCTAAGTTCTTTGCTGTCAGTTCAACCCATGTGAGCTAATTTTTGCAGCCTATACAGGCCGACACTTACTTCTGTATACTGTGTGAACGCCTACTGTACCTCTAGCCATCATATACTACATTCTTTGCTGTTAGTTCAACCCATGTGAGCTAATTTTTGCTGCCTATACAGGCCGCCACTTACTTCTGTATACTGTGAATGCCTACTGTACCTCTAGCCATCAAAAACTAAGTTCTTTGCTGTCAGTTCAACTCATGTGAGCTAATTTTTTGAGCCTATACAGGCCGCCACTTACCTCTGTATACTGTCAACGCCTACTGTACCTCTAGCCATCAAAACCTAAGTTCTTTGCTGTCTGTTCAACCCATGGGAGCTCATTTTTGCAGCCTATACAGGCCGACACTTACTGTTCTGTGTACTGTGAACGCCTACTGTACCTCTAGCCATCAAATACTACGTTCTTTGCTGTCAGTTCAACCCATGTGAGCTAATTTTTGCAGCCTATACAGGCCACCACGTACTTCTGTATACTGTGGATGCCTACTGTACCTCCAGCCATCAAATACTACGTTCTTTGCTGTCAGTTCAACCCATGTGAGCTAATTTTTGCAGCCTATACAGGCCGCCACGTACTTCTGTATACTGTGAATGCCTACTGTACCTCCAGCCATCAAATACACTACGTTCTTTGCTGTCAGTTAAACCCATGTGGGATAATTTTTGGGGCCTATACAGGCCAACACTTACTTCTGTATACTGTGTGAATGCCTAATGTACCTTCAGCCACAGAATACTAGGTACTTAGCTGTCAGGTAAACCCATGTGGGCTAATTTTTGGAGCCTATACAGGCCGACACTTACGTATGTATCCTGTGAACGCCTACTGTACCTCTATCCATCAAAAACGAAGTTCTTTGCTGTCAGTTCAAACCATGTGAGCTAATTTTTGGAGCCTATACAGGCCAACACTTACTTATGTATTCTGTGAACGCCTACTGTACCTCTAGCCATCAAAAACGAAGTTCTCTGCTGTCAGTTAAACCCATGTGGGTTAATTTTTGGGGCCTTTTATGGCCGACACTTACTTCTGTAACATGTGAATGCCTAATGTACCTTCAGCCACAGAATACTATGTTCTTAGCCGTCAGGTAAAAAATGCATGTGGGCTAATTTTTGGGGCCTGGAATGGCCGACACTGTGAATGCCAAATTTTTCAGACTGGAAATGAAAACCAATGGGTCTGTAAAGGTTCTGCCAAATTGTGGAATGGATGCGGACCCATTTTACAGATGTGTGAATGGACCCTATATGTATTAGACAATGTATTTACCGGCTGCTGTCAGTTCTGGCTGATTTATGAAAAAAATATATATTTTTTGCTGTTAAAAAAAAAAAAAAAATTAGGGCAACTTTTTCTATTGCAATACTTCTGTTATGACATTGTCCATGTGCTGGGACTATTTGTGCACAGCTAGTACGTCTTTTGTGGCTGCAAATATGACCTAAATGTTTTTAAAGTTCGCCTCCCATTAAAGTCAATAGGGCCCGCCGCGAACTCACGGTTTGCGGACTTTTGAGAAAATTTGCGGCTGGCGTTCGCGAACTGCCCTGGCCGATGTTCGTCCATCACTAGTTATAACTCCCCGTAGCTGTGGTCTTCCAGTGCTGTGGGGGTTAATAGGGCTGAGGGACCTGTCAAGGGGCAGATGACTTCAAATTTCAATTAAAATAACATTCAGCAGCACAAGGGATGCATCACAATGAATGCAAGTACTGCCCCTTGTGCTGATTTGGTTCTGCACCCTGTGTGATAGGCACTCCTCAGCACTGCACAACACACACCCCAGAGCACTGTGCCATGTGTGTTTCTCATTTCTGAACCTTGTGCCTTGTGAAATACACAGTTCTGAGCCTCAACCCAGGGTAAAAACTGCAGCAGCCATAAACATATACGGTACACAACAGTAAATGGTTTGTATCACAGAGCACAGCATAAAGACTATGGTCAGGAGTATGTAATGTATGTATGTAATATACACTGTACATACATACAGTGTACATACATTGCACCCATTATTTGGTGATGCTGGCGCTTTTCTCCTCTGAGGGAGGGTGTAGGGGTTGTGGGCATGGTTGGAGTGGGCAGTAAGCTGGGGATGATAAGTTCCTTTACCTATTCTCTTAGAAAAAAAGCCCTGGATATGCTTAAATAAAACCTGAGCCTATTTGATAAATTTACAACACACATATGCCTTAGTTCACCTATAATATGCTTTAATTTACAGTATATGCCAGTGTAAGGCTCACAGCCACATACAAACCTCAAAACAATCATTTTTAAAAACTGAAATTCTTTCATTGGCTATGTTTTTTTACACACAAACTATAAACAGAAAACAAATACCTTGACTGAGCATGCCTTGAACTAGGACTTCATTAAAATAGTCAGGGACTGCTTAGCAGTAAACTGCTGTTGGGACACATCCTTTGGTTAACAGTATGTAATTTCAATATAGCATAAAGAGTATACTGTAGTCAGGTGTATGTAATGTACAGAATGCAGTGGTTTTAAGTATGTCTTGTATAGCCCAGAATGCAGTGGTCAGGGGTGTGTAATGTACAGTCAAGAGTACAGACCGTAATAGCCATAAGTATACAAGATACATATAAAAAGAGGTATGTAATGCACAGCACACAACATATGGTCAGGAGCATGTAATGTGTGCTGTACATTGCATAATCTTGCTGCAATTTGTATGTTGTGTTGTACATTGCATTCTCCTAACTACTACCCTGTAAGCTGTGCTATACATTACGTATATTCTTACCCCTGCTTTCTTTACACCAGGCTGTGTGTTACATACTCCTGGCCATTACATTTTGTAAGCCGTGCTGTACATTACAAAAATCTGACTGTGGAACTCTGTATACTGTAGTGTACTTTGCACAAACATTGTTGCACTTTGAGCATACAGAGTTATGATGATTATGTAATGTATAGCCTCACATTAGCCATCCACTGCTCACCTCTGCACCTCTTTCCACAGCTCACCACTAAGCCCCCTGTCCTTATCTCTTCTCTGCACCACAGCTAACCTGTGCACCCTCTGTCCACAGCTCTTCTCTTCATTCCCAGCCCATCATTTACCTTTGTGTCCCCTGGCCAAACCTCACACCTGCGACCCTATCCACAGCTCACCTCTGCATTACAATCCACAGCTAACATTTGCGCTCCCTGCCCACAGCTTACCTCTGTGTTCCCATCCCCAGTTCACCTCTGCACTCCCTGCTTGCAGGTCACCTTGTATTCCTGTCCACAGCTCACCTCTGCACCCCCTATCACAAATCATCATTGCACCTATTTCACGTGTCATCTCTGCTCCCTTCCACATCTTACTTCTGCACCCCCTGTCCACAGCTCCCCTCTGGACCCCTATCCACAACTCACCTTTGTACTCTTTATCCACAGCTCACCTATGTGCCCCCCTGTTCACAACTCAACTTTACAGCTGCCCCCACAGCTCATCTTTGCCCTCCTTCCACATCTGATTTCAGCACCCCCTGTCCACACCTCTCACCTTTGCACCCCACTCTGTCCATAACTGTCATCTAGTCAACCAGCTCCCACCCATTCACTCACTTCTGCAAACTTCACCCACCTATTTACAGTTTTCACCTCCGATCTATACCTCTGCCCCCTGTGACCAGCATCCCTTTATCCAGCGCTCTCCATCCTGTACTCAGCACCTTCTATCCACAGCTCTTACCTTTTGGTGCTGCACACTCTCCCTATAAGCGATCATTGCCCCTTCTCCTTATAGCAGCCAAAACAGCTCTATTAGGCAGCGGCTATTGTGGGCCTTTTGTTTTTAAACACACAGCACACTCACTGCTCTGCCTCTCTCTCTTATAGCAGAAGTGTGCAAAGAAGCATGACCGGCTGGCATTGTTGGCACCTGGGAAACCTGGCCAGAGATGTGGGGCAAGTGTCTTGGATGCCAGCGCTATCCACCCCACTGCCCCGAGTCTCAAGGGAGCTCTCAAGTGAGGTGATCAGCAGGATGGAAAGGAGTAGAAGCACTTAGCCCAGCACAGTATCGGCAGCAGCCTGGAGGGAGGCACCACAGCTTATCCCAGCACCCCCCTTGCCCTACCATCTTATGTATTAGGTTAGCAGTCCCTGACTATCTCTTGTATCATGTCTTCAGTCACTGACCATCTCCTGTACCATATCTGCAGTCTCTAATCATTTCTTGTATTATGTCCTCAATCTCTGACCATCTCCTGTATCATGCCCATCGTCTTTGTATCCTGTAATGTGTCTGCTGTCTCTGAATATTCACTGAATTTTATGTGACGCCCTTTAGAGATGTTGAGGGCTGAACTTGAAGCCCTCCCCAAATCAAGAAAGTTGACAACAGCTGATCTAGAAGAATGAGGCATAACCATGTACAGACCCCTAGATCTGAAGAATAGAAATTTGTTGTCACTTAAGTTTCATTAGTAAATAATACATTAGTAAATAATACATTACCAAGAAGACTTATTGTGTTGGACTTTACTGTGATCAGAGAGGAATGCTCCTACATTCATTTATAAAAAAAATATAAATGTAAATGTTTATTACAAAGAATTATTTAAAAACATATTATAAAACCATTGTAAAGTACTCATTTTGGGCAATATCGGCCATATAAAACTACAATATTACCTCTTTGCTCCAAGAGGTTTCGACCTCTTGGAACATATAGCAAAGAGTAAGTGCTGGTTCACACATATGCAATGTCAGACATCGCATGTGATTCGCAGCGCACTGCTTTACGAATCACATGTGATGTCTGTGCGTTGTGAATTGAGCCATACAGATTGTATGGCTGAATTGACATTGTATTTGGACCAAAGTCCCACAGGACCCTTTTTTGATCCGCACCAGAATCGGATCGCATGGGTGTTCACACCTATGTGATAGGAGGTGAGAACTGTAAATGGGTGGGTGATGTTTGCAGAAGTGAGAGAGCTGTGGATTTGGATTGATGCTATGTGTGAGCTGTGACATATGCGATCCGATTCATGTCCGAACTGACAGTTCGCACTGCGATATGCAAACTGATCTAGGGGTGTCGTTAACTTTGTATTGACACCTCCAGCAATTCGCATATGGCAGTGTGAACCACCTGCGAGTCGAGTGCCATGCGGGAACCAGCAGGGGATTCACAGGGTTCCCGCATTGCATATGTGTGAACCAGCACTTAATGTTGTAGTGTCATAATATGGCCAATATTGCCCAATTTGAGCACATTTTCATGGTTTTATATTTGGTTTTTAAATAATTCTTTGTAATAAACATTTATATATTTTTTATAACTGAATGCGTGAATGCTTGACTTTACTTGTACCAGTAAAGTCCAACACAATAAGTCTTCTTTTTTGGTTATCTATGATAATGGATGGGGCACCCTTTAAATAGCCTATTCCTTTTTTTTCTTTATAGTAAATAATACAGTGCACAGAACATATAACTTTTAAATCGTGTTTATAACTACTTTCTTTTATATATATATATATATATATATATATATATATATATATATATATTTATATTTATAGATATATGTTTGTATTTGTAGTTATGTAGTTATTTAAGCAACACATAAGTTGTTAAGCCTTATTCATATAGGTTATTAGACATATTTTGAAAACATGAGATGCCAGTGACAGTGGCATCATTTCACATACAGCACTTGGCAAAGACAGTGAAGGAATCAAAGCTTTTTGGCAGCCGATGGATAATGTTCTGAATGACGCGCTGGCAAATCTTTTCTTCCCACCTCCTGCGAGGAAATGAAAGGCGAGAGAAACACGTGCAAAATCCACAACCTACGAGCAGCGTAGGGAAAGCAAAACCTCAACATCAATGGAGCAAAAATAAATAAATAAAAAAATAAATAAAGAAAAAAAAAGTAATCATAAATAAAACAATAATATAAAAATGGTAAATCCGTAGGCGTTGTATACCTAGCACCCATTTCCCAGCTCCACCTTGTTGTAAAGTAAACCTAGTAGTACGTGATCTTTTACTGCATCCTAAACGATCGGCTCCCATGTGAATGACGCTGGTAGGCAGGAGAGGGGTGCTGATGCGGCAGGCGGCGAGGAGCTGTCCGTGGTACTGAAGCGGCGAGGAGCTGTCCGTGGTGCTGAAGCGGCGAGGAGCTGTCCATGGTACTGAAGCGGCGGCGGCGCTGCTGCTGTCCGGGGTGCTGAAGCAGGTCTGCACTGCAGCTCGTGGCCTCGTCTCTCCGACGCTCTCCCTGGCCTGAGCTCCTAGTGGTAGCTCCCAGTCTGCTCTGATTGTGAACGTTGGAGCTACGAGCCCGGGGATTGGACGTCCTCTCCATTCAGCCTGCGCCTTGGCTTCATTCAATACACGGAGCTGCAGTGGTTTGCCTGCTTCGCTTGCCTTTCGCTGGGGGTTATAGTAATAGGAATAGGGCGGCACGTTTCTGGATTGCTGGCACTTACCGGCCGATGTGGGATAGCCTTGTACTCTGGAACTCCGGGACTATTAGGACGTGGGAGAGGGACACAAGGATTCAAGTTACTGCAGATCATTACTGCAGGGACCCTGTAGGATTCACTGGTAACATTATTTTTTATTATTATAATTATTATTATCCCTTGGGTACTGTATGCTGATTGCTTATGCATGCTAAAGCTGTCACTTCACATACGACCGTTGTCGTCACTAGAGGTTTTCAACTCCATGTGCACCTACTACGCGTGTACACAGATCTCTGGAATGAGTGACAACGGCTTGGGAGATCTCAGGACTTTTGGAAGTACATAGTTGTATGCTAAGTCCTTAGCTGACATTGGTGCTCTTTATTATTATTATTATTATTATATTACTTTTTCTTATTGCATTCTGCTCCATGGCAATGCATTTGGCAAATCTCTAGGAGTTAAAGTACAAGTGTATATATATATATATATATATATATATATATATATATATATATATATATATATATATATATATAATATAAGATCCTTGGTTTTTTTGGTGAAGGAGAAAGGAGTCATGTGAATTCCAAATGAAAGAAAAAAAAAAAGGGGGATGCTGTTTTTGTATCATTGCAGCAGGAGGCAATAACAGACAGCATTCTTGTTTGTAAATGATAATAAAAACATATAAGTGCTTTAGTGCTACCTCATGCTGTTTGTCCATAATGATTGAGCTACGGCTAAATTGCTCTAAATAATAAATTCCAGACTTAAGAGTTTTGGAGAGAAGCGATGTCTTGTTTAGTGGTTCGGAAATTGCTGCTGGTTTTAAGGTAATCATGTTAGTAGCATTTTAGGGCCTGTATGGTAATGTTACAGGCTTGGCAGTATAAATCATAGCTAAAGAAATATGCAGTTAGGTTATTTATTAACGCACAAAGTTGTTGTCTTTGTACATACACATGCAGGTGTGTTGCTGTCAGATTTTACATTTTAACTAATTGCTGAAGGCAACAATAAAGCAATGACAGTCAGTTCAGCTGCGTGATGTTTAACTGCAGGTGAAGAGGAAATCAATACATAATGACAAGTTGCTACAGTTAAAAACAAATCAATTCTGTTTACAGTTGTAAAATTTCTGTTAACTGAGATGTTATTGATTGTGGCAAACAGCTACTAAACAGTTCCTCTGCACACATTAGGAATTTCTGGTTGTCTATCATTATTAGCATGATATCAGAAAATAAAAGGACAGAGGTTCTAAGTTCATTTGGAAACAACACTAAAACTACAGGTTCAAAAAAAAAAAGAAAACTGTATTAGGTATAAAAAAAATAAAAATAACCTTGATAAAAGTAGTCATGAAAAAGTTTGCCAAAAAGTTATGTGTATGTTTTATAAACCATCTTTTGAGGATGCAAATATGTTTTATCTTAATTTATTTATTTATTATACTTCTGAAGTGTTGGTGGCCTTTGGTTTAAAAGCTCACCTCTGATTTTTTTTTACCTGTTATGTTAAATCTGTCCATAGCTGGATGACACACATCAGATTCATGATTTCTTGCTTTGCTGGTCCTAAATAATCATTTTATTACACAGGCTTACACTTGAATAGATGGCTGATATAAAAGTAGCCACTGTTCTGAAATGACTGAGTTATAGATAGTTTTAGATATGTTCATGGTCCCTTGATCCCATAATGTAATGAAATATAAAGCCCTGATACTTTATTTCATATGGAACACAGTTCATCAAAAAGCTCACTGATCTGAAATGTGAACATCAATAGGAGCATCTGGACTTTTAAGATATCAAAAAAACATAAATGTACATCTTGAATTTACAGAGGCCTAAATGACTTCACCAATGTATATTATGACCTTATGTTGAAAAAAATGTTAACATTCTTATATCTTGCTTATTAGTGGGTTTATATTTGGCATTTGCTCCCATGTAATAGTCTCCTTGGGGAAAGTGTAAAGAGAACTTATTCCTAAATCTTTTTGTACAGTGGCAAGAAATACACATTTTATAATGTGGGACACCTATATGGTATTATTGTTTCCAATTTATTTATTTACATTTTACATTTCTGTAATGTTGACAAATATAATCTGACCTTTGAATATCAAATTACATATATCTCAAACTTATTATAAATGTTTGCTGTATAAGTTGTGGTTCACATTTGTGCGATGCGGGAAAGCTGCGAATATACAGCGTGATCCCGCATCGCATCAGCAACCCTGGCAGTTCACACTGCCATATGCGATACACTGGGGGTGTCAATTAAAAGTTAATGACAGCCCCAGATCAGATCGCATATCGCAGTGCGATCTGCAAGTTTGCGCAGAATCGGATCGCACTAGTGTGAACCATCATGCGATCCGATTCTGCTGCGGACCAAAAAAAGGGTCCTGTGCGAGTTTTAGTGCAATTGCAGTGCAAATTCAGCCATACAAACTGTATGGCTGAATTTGCACCACACACAGATCGCATGTAATTTTAGGAGCAGTGCGCTCTAAATTACATGCGATCTCTGTGATCGCACAAATGTGAACTGGCACTTAATGTCTTATTTCCTATACCGTTTTATGGATTTACTACATATTTTCAGCTACAGTGTAAATACACATGGCACTCTATACATTTGGCACTATTAACGCTTTTTGTTAGTATCAAATTATTTCAATACCTAAACCAAGCAAGATATGCTGCAGAGCAAATCAGAATTAGGACTAAAATTAAATGATTCATAAAACAGCAAGCCTGTGTTTATATCACGGGGTAGTTTTCCTTTTAGACTAGTTGGGTAGTTGAAGCCAAATTGGTTATATGGTATAGTAAACTTCCTCAACTTTTTTTTATTATTATGAATACCACTTTTAACTTTGAACATTTCTTTTTTTTTTTTTTTTTTTTTTTTTTTATGTGAACCTGTGATCTCTTAGCCTTCCCTAAACTGCTAATACTATGTATTGCAAGCACGTAAGCGATATATATTGTAGAGTTCCTTAAAAGAGAACTATGACCTACCATTTAAAAAAAAATAACAAATGTGCTTCAGTACATAATTATAAGTGCTTCTGTCACTGCAGTTTTTCTTAGTTCCCTTGAAAAGTCCCACAAATAACTTTTGTGCCTGCTAGTGTAGTCCACCTAATCTAGTCTCTTGTGATGGTGTGATAGCAAGGCTTCACTTCTCCTGAATTCAGTGTAGAGTTGATACTCCGATATAGGCTGTACCTTGTTGATCAGCCCTTGGCCACACATATTGCAGCCCACTACTTTCTGGATTGACAGCACTGTCTCTGTTGCTAACACCCTCGCATTAGGAGCTGCCGTTTCTGGAAGAGTGAATTAGAGTGACAGAAATGAAGGAGGATTTGTATCTCTAAAGAAAGGGAAAGGTTTTTGGTTTACTTTATGAGGTTTGTCATCCCATAGTAGATGGATATGTAACTTGTTTAAACTATGAAACATGAGCCTTATGTTGTAGGAATTCTAGAAGCTCTACAATGTAA
The DNA here is from genome assembly GCF_965119305.1 of Pelophylax lessonae. Classification (NCBI taxonomy): domain Eukaryota; kingdom Metazoa; phylum Chordata; class Amphibia; order Anura; family Ranidae; genus Pelophylax; species Pelophylax lessonae. Next base: position 369,961,217 of record NC_138771.1, read on the forward strand.
AAAAAAAAAAAAAGGCTTCAGCTCTAAAATGAGAGGTGTCCTATTCTTTCCCACTTGTGCTTGCTATTGGCAGGCTCTGTGAATTATGTGACACAGCAGTGCCTACTCACAAAGCATAGTGAATAGGATTCCCAGAAGTAAAAAATGTTAATGTATGAGGATCTTCACAAAGTAAGTTTACAAACTTCAAGATCATCCAGATTAATAGTAGTAGGCTAGAAATAATTTAAATACAATGTGAAAATAAATATATGACTTTACATTTTGACCATTGCCATGCTTTAACTAATAATAATTGCACTTATAATATTCCTCTCACTCAGACTTGTGCGGTGATACCTAATATACACTGTATTGTCAAAAATATTGGGACAAATGCCTTTACACGCTCATGAACTTTTATGGCATCCTAGTCTTAGTCCATAGGGTTCTTTATCCAGTTAGGCCACCCTTGGCAGCTTTAAAAGCTTCAACTCTTCTGGGAAGGCTGTCCACAAGGTTGAGAAGTGTTTCTATAGGAATGTTTGACCATTTTTCCAGAAGCACATTTGTGAGGTCAGGCACTGATGGATGAGAAGGCCTAGCTCGTAGTCTGCACTCTAATTCATCCCAAAGGTCTTCTATCAGGTTGAGGTCAGGACTCTGCAGGCCAGTCAATTTCCTCCACCCCAAACTCGCTCATCCATGTCTTCATGGACCTTGCTTTGTGAACTGGTCTAAATCATGTTGGAACAGGAAGGGGCCATCCCCAACCTGTTCCCACAATGTTAGGAGCATGACATTATCCAAAATGTCTTGGTATGCGGATGCCTTAAGAGTTCCCTTCACTGGAACTAAGGGGCCAAGCCCAACCCCTGGAAAAAAATCTCACACCATAATCCCCCCTCCACCAAATGATTTGGACCAGAACACAAAGTAAAGTCCATAAAGAGATGGATGAGCGAGTTTTGGGTGGAGGAACTTGACTGGCCTTCACAGAGTTTTGACCTCAACCTAATAGAACACCTTAGGGATGAATTAGAGCGGAGCCTGTGAGCAGGCCTTTTCATCCACATCAGTGCCTAACCTCACAAATGTGCTTCTGGAAGAACTGTCAAACAATCCCATAGACATACTCCTAAACTATGTGGACAGCCTTCCGAGAAGAGTTGAAACTGTTATAGCTGCAAAGGATGGGCCAACTCAATATTGAAACTTACGGACTAAGACTGGGATGCCAATAAAGTTCATGTGCATGTAAAGGCAGGCATCCCAATACTTTTGAAAATATAGTGTTTGTTACCTGATCACTAATCACATGTGAACATGAGCATACACATGCATATGGACATGCATTGGGAGTCCATAAAATTATTCTTTTTATATTTTACAAGATTTTTTTTTTTTTAATGTGTGATAACTTTTTTACTATTACACGGTAGCTGACAATACGTATGTGATGATATATTCAGCTTGACAAGACCTCTTTTTTAAGACATCATAAGTTTGTTAGAAAACTGATGTCTGCCCTGGACTGTTCCTAAAAATACTGAATAAAGACAGTACTCAATTTCCTTCTTCCCTGCCTGCAGCCGGCCAGGATCTGAAAGCCGTGAACCTAAGTATGCTCAGAGCAGACTGCTTCTGCCTTCACAAGACAGAGGGATGACCAGTAAAGAGATTTTTTACTGATACTCCACCCCTCACAATTTGGAATATCCATGCCACTTGGGCAATACCACCAAGCATTTCTTGGGAAATTTAAATTTAAAAGTCCAAATAATGTTCTGGGTTTATGCCAAGAAGGTTAAATATGGTATTTGTATTCTTAATATACACTTGATTTTTTCTCTACATTATTTCAGTACAAGAGTTTATGTTTTGTATGTAACACAATATTTACATCGATATATCAAAATGTGAATTAAATAGCTGTAATCTGTGAGTATGCTGTTGTAAATATTAGTTCTGCAACACTTGACAACTATAATTGGCAAATATTTGGTAATACCAGACATGGACCTTGGAATATATACTACTTAAAGTCTTGTCTGATCTTGCAATCTAATTTAGCTAGATTAATAGCCAGAGAAGGTTTATACCATACATAGATTTATATTGCATTGTTAAAATGCCAAATAGTGATTGACTCAAAGCAGCTGTGGATCCTTTGAGAAATTATTTCTTAAAAGAAAGGGCTTATTATTCCAATTTAGAATTCTGGAGTAATACTTAGTATTGATGGTATGCTCTTTAGTTCCCAATATAAATGTTTTGACTAATTAAAACTGGTTGTTTGAAATAAAAGCAGGTCTTACTTGTTCATCATTTAAAATGTGTATAGTCATTCAGAGCCTCATATGAAAAATCACTTGAAGGACACAAACACAGAATTGTTGCTTAGAGTAACAGATACAAAAAAAATACAAGACACTGTTACTACTGTTTCCTAAAATATTTATTTCCTTTCAGAATGAAAACTGATCATGTGGAATACCATTGGGGTACATTGGTAATGATTGGTTCATTGGGGTACAGTAATACATATGACAGAATAGGAGATCAAGCAAAAACACTCTACTAAGTCATACAACCTTGGCTTCAGGTACCGACCATCGGCTTGGGAGACACTTGTCATTGAAGAAAATACCAATGCCATTTCCTGGGTATCCTCCAGAAAATTGGGACAATGTGCTTTGTCCTAATATTAAGCATGCATTTTGGGAAATCATAGTGTATTAAAGATCTACAGATCAAAGTCACTGCTTAATGGCTTGAAATTAGGTGTGTTGTTTCCTAACTTGTAAAGTAGTCAGGAAAGAGGGATAAAAGGGAACTGCAGAGTTGTTGATTTTAAGGGGCTTCATGTGTCTGGCCCTATTCAATATGTAGTAACAGTCCCTGTAGTCCAGAAGATAAAGAGTGGGCTGGAGCCCTATTGGCATGTTCATTGATAAAGCAAGCAAGTTATCAGATCCATATTTCATACTCAAACAAACAAACAAACTGGATCATTCCCTTCTACATATTGATGGAGGCTGACCTGCCAAATATTATCCAGATGTAGCCTGTTCTCCAGGCCATCTGTTTTGTCTCTTGAGCTAGTTTTGGTCATTGTTCCAGTTTGGAGTATTTGGCAGGAACTCGCTGGATAGTATTGTCTACCTCTGTGACTCACTTATAAATGTTGTTGGTCCTGTCCCTGAGTTTTTTCATGTCTGCCTGTATAATATTTAGGTCCAGCCAAACAGCGTCAATATCCCAATAAATCAGCAAGTGGGGTACATATACAGTATCTTCAAGCACCTCAGCCAGCACAAGCTTTGAGTTAACTTCTAACTTGCAGAGAGGGAGACTGAGATACCAAGTGTGCCAGGGGCGAAGGTTGCTTTGGAGAAGATGGTGGTGACCACTCAGGCTGCTACTCCTGGAACAGTTTGTGAGTGTAGGTAGGGAAGGATGAAGATCTCAAGGAGCAGGCCTTACTTATTATTGACAGGGGTTACTTTTGGCATCCCATTCATGAAACCCACACTGAACTTTTCTACTTTGTATTCCCCCAATGTGAGAATAGGGGAGGAGTATATGATTGCCTCACAATGGTACAGGATCGAACAGTACACCAGCAGAGATAAAGAGAGATCACACCCCAGGCTCAGACATGCTGTGTTCTTCAAACCTTAGTAAGCAATTGTGGTGCATATCACATTATACGTTTCTTGTGTTGTTTCTAACACACTGCAAACAGGGGGGCAGCAATATTTGCCAGATGAGCTAATAGGTAAGATTTAATTGGTGCAAAAAGGTCTGTGGGTTCATGCCAACCTGAAGCACAAGCATAACTATAGTTATCATATTGCTTACTCTCTGCTCCTGTTTATTTTGTTCTAGTAAATCAGGCCAATACGTTTGCATTTTTAGAAAGAGTTGTAAGTACAGTCACTGGGGTTGATTTCTTAAAACTGGAGAGTGTTTATGGAAAAAAAAACAGAAAACTGGAGAGTGAAAACTCTGCATAGAAGCCAATCAGCTTCCTGGATTATTTTGTCAAAGTCTAATGGAACAAGCTGAAGATAGAAGCTGATTGGCAACCATGCGGAATTGCAACAGATTTTGCACCCTCCAGTTTTAGTAAATCAACCCCACTGTGTATCACTACAAATCAAGAGTAGAGACCCCCTTGTACAAATATAATTGTAAACTTTATGCAGAAGCAAGTTTTTTTTTTGCACGTAGCTAATATTTTTTTATGTGTATATCAAAATACATTAAACATACTTTATACTTTATGTTCCCTTTTCCATTTTAAATCTATTTCAATAAAAAAAAAAATAAAAAAAAAAAAACTACACACACAATAACTTTTAACTGTTTGAGATTGTGTGCTTCTGCATTTTCCAGAAATACACATAAATACTTCTCCATTAGTTTAGAAATGCATTTGCCACTTGAACTGTTTACTACATGTTTTTTAAAAAAATGTACCACAATTTGTCCAGAGTGCACTTGCCTTATGATCTCAATTCGCTTTATTTATATACAGCATTTTTTTGTAAACATAAAGACGACTATAAACATCACACAGCAGTAGAATATCAGCAAATATTCTCATTGCCAAAAATGAATTTGTTCAGTTTTCATAAACATTTATTTGTGTATCTTACTAGCATGCACTTTATGTAAATTGTAGAGACCTACAGTTTATTTCTAGAGAACAGAAGAATACAGAAGGAAGTTTGTGATAATTTTTATTTAAATATACAGTATGTCAAACCAAAGCTTTTTTTTTTTTTGGATTAGGTGGGAAAGGATTAAAACCCCCTATGGTTTAAAACCTACTTATTTAAAACCTACTGCTATCCATAATTCCTTTAGAAAGATTTCCCCTCACTTTCTCTCACAATTTATTTTCGCCTTCCTCTGGATCAACAACGGGTATAGGATTGTGTATATGGGATTGTATGGTTGGGTTTTCAATACTGTTTTTTTTTTTTTTTTTGGTTGAACCAGATGGACTGTGTCTTTTTTCAACCTGACTAACTATGTAACAATGTTAATGGTCTTACTAGGCAGTAAGTGAGGGGAAATCTGTAGCTGCGACACAGAAAACATTTTTTTTTTGTTGCTGTTGGAGATTTTATCTTGCATCCACAGGTATATTGTCAGGACCATGATAGGTATTCATTCTAACTGGATAGCAGTACAAATCTGCTCATTAAAAACTAAAAAATGTTTTAGTTCGCTATAAACTTTAATGATATTTCCTTAGGGGTCTACTGTTATCACATAAGGGACTTTGTAGCATATCTTTCCTCAGAAATAAACTCTTAACACTGCATTTCTCTACTTTTAAAGTTCAACTCTGGACACAACAAAGAGAAAAAACAGTGTGCAATCCCCCCCCCCCCCCACCCCGCACTGTAAGGGATAACTAATTTAAAGCATGGGGGGCTGCAAATGACTTATACCTTACCTTACTCCTCGCTCTAGCAGGTTCCCTTGATTAGTGCAACCAATTTTCTTCTGCCATACCATCTATGGTTTCACTCCTCACTCCACCACATACAATTCAGGGTTAATTGCCCTGAATTCTATGTGATTACTCTAAGGGAAAGCCCACAGTCCAAAGCTTTCAAAAAAGGAAAACAGTACAGGAGCTTGCTAGAGTGAGGAGTCAGGTAAGTAAAGCAGTTTCCTCTCCAACCTTCTACACTTAGACAAGCATTTATTCCTTGCAGTATTGTGGAGGGTTGCACTGAGTGCATTTGCTAAAATGATGCTGCTTTTTGATGTTTATGGTCGTCTTTATGCTTGTGAATAAATAAAAAGATTGGAGAACATATGACAAATCATGTTCACTCCACAAAGAAAGAACAATTTTTGATGGGTATACACTGTATGTTCAGGACTATTTGGTGAATTGGAAATTTCGGCCGATAACCCTTTCTCCCTTAATGGTGGTTCTCGAAGAAGGTATATTTTTTTTATCACAGATGCTCCATAGACAGCTTGATTCCATTAAGCTTTTTTGTAGGAAAAATATTCATCAAATGTCTTTTGGTACATTTAGGCATCTTTGCTGGATTATTCTACTGAATTTTCCATACTCTGTAAAAACCTAAATAGGTATTAAATTCCTAAATCTTTAAATGCATATAATTTAAAATGCATGTTCTAATTCAGGGTAAAAACCTTACTTAATTAGGAGGATACATTAACTCTTCTTTGTCAATAAAATGGGAAAGAGTTTGAATCACTCTTCCAGGTGTCTTCCTGTACCAGTTACAATGGCTTCCCTTATTTCTTGCGCTGCTGTTATGGAACTGCATGGTGATAGGAAGTAAGGTTAAATCTCTCCAATAGCTGAATATAACTGTTACTTTTCTGAAAATAAGTATCCTTATCCAGGTGTGTCAAACTTGTGAATTGAGCCTATTTTCTTTTGTCCTGCATGGGCAGTCAGTCATGAATCATGCAACATTAACCATACCAATCTTGCTAGTTATTTTAAATCTACCTTTATTTCTATTATTATGTTGATGGTTCTGTTTTTCTGGTTTTAGGATTTATTTCTTGCGTACGATTGTGGAAAAAAAATCTGTTTACAATTAAAACTATCCTTGTCATTCCTTTCTTCACCAGCTAAAGTGCAGCATAAAGGGTTACTAAAGGCTATTTTTTTCACAATTACATTTTCATTAGAAACAAAGGTTCAACATATTACAGAGCTTTGATTATGAGGTAAATACAGAATATTCAAAACAAACAGCTTGTTATAGAGCATACCAGCTCAAAATCACAGCCAGGAGAGAGTGTTAATCAAACCGTATGCTAGTATATAGATAAATACCATACATGTCAACAAAATCATTGTAAATATCCAATAAGCAAGCAAGACATTCAGCTTTATGTATATACAAAACAAAAACTAAATAATAGCTGCATAGGAGAGTCCACCCTTTAGCAACTTCTACTGAATCTTAGTTCAAAATCAAACAGAACAAACCTAATCTAGTGGAGAGTAGTGATGGGCTGAACACCCCCCTGTTTGGTCCGCACCAGAACATCCCGAACAGGGAAAAAGTTATATGCAAACTTTATTAAAGTCTATGGGACACGAACATGAAAAATGAATAGTTCTCATTTTAAAGGCTTATATGCAAGTTATTGCCATAAAAAGTGTATGTGAACCTGGGTACTGTCCTGGGGGACATGTATCAATGCAAACATTTTTTTTTTAAACAATAGTTTTTTCAGGAGCAGTGATTTTAATGATGCTTAAAGTGAAACAATAAAAATGAAAAATTCCTTTAAATATCGTGCCTGGGGGTCTCCTTAGTCTGCCTGTAAAGTGGCACATCTGTACAATGTATGGAGCCTGCTGCAGCAATATTGACATTTTTATAGGAAAAAATGTCATTTAAACTTGCTCGCGGATGTAATGTATTAATGAAAAAAAACAGCATAGGGTCCCCCTCACAGTCCATACCAGGTTCTTTGGGTCTGGTATGGATTTTAAGGGGAACCCTACGCCAAAATGTAAAATAAAACCAGTGAACATGCAGCCTGGCAGATCAGGAAAGGGGGGGGGAGTGAGCGCTCTGCCCCCCCACCCCAAAGCACCTTGTGGGGACAAGAGCCTCTTCCTGAGAACCCGGCGCTGTAGTTGTCAGGGTTTGGGGGTTATCAGAATCTGGAAGCCCCCAGATCCCACCCAACAATGTGAATGGGTAAAAGGTGTAAAAAAGGTGTGAAAAAGTAAAAACCACAGAACACAGTTTTTGACAAGTTCTTTATTGAAAATAAAATAAAAATAGTGTCCCTCAATGTAAATCCATTGTCAATCACAACACATGCTGGAACCGAAAAATAGAAAAAAAATTAAAAATGCTTTGCATCTTCTTAAGAAGCTACAGGCCGTATGCCAGATCTTCAGCTTTGACAGTTATTTTTAGGAAAGGGGTGGGGCCACCCGGCTACGTCACCTGGTGGCACCGATTCTTCTGACATCCCGTGACGTCAGAATGTAACATCAGAAGGGGGCAGTGCAACTGGGTGACATTGCCCCTTGCCTATAAAAGAACTGTCAAAGCTAAAGATTGGGTATACGGCAGGTAGCCCCATATAAGGCAAAGCATTTTTACATTTTTTTTCAGGTCCAGCGGGCGTCATCATTGACGATGACGATTTTTCATCGAGGGCCACTTTTTTTTTTTTTATTAAAGGACTTGTCAGAAACTGTTCTATGGTTTTTACTTTTTGACACTTTTTTGGTGAATGGGTAGGGGTACTATGTACCCGTTACCCATTCACATAGGGGGAGCCGGGATCTGGGGGCCCCCTTGTTAAAGGGGGCTTCCAAATTCCGATAAGCCCCCCACCCGCAGACCCCAACAACCACAGCCCAGGGTTGTTTGGAAGAGCCCCCTGTCCTCATCAACGTGGAGATAAGGTGCTTTAGGGGGCACCCCAAAGCACCCTCCCTATGTTGAGGGCAAGTGGCCTGGTATGATTCAGGAGGGGGGCACTCGCTCATCCCCCCCTTTCCTGGCCGGCCAGGCTGCATGCACAGATAAGGGTCTGGTATGGATTTTGGGGAGGACCCCACACCCCTTTTTTTTTGGCAATGAGTTCCCCTTAAAATCTATGCCAGACCCAAAGGGCCTGGTATAGATGTTGGGAGGGACCCCATGCCGTTTTTTTTTTAATTCTGTCATAGGGTTCCCCTTAACCACTTAAATACAGGGCACTTTCATCCCCTTCTTGCCCAGACCAATTTTCAGCTTTCTGGGCTCATTGGCATCTCTGGGAAATTTTGGTCAGCTTTAGATGGCACTGCTCCCTGTCTTTAACATTGGCGTCTATGGGAAATATTGGACAGCTTGGCATGGCACTGTTTCCTGTATGACATTGGCGTCTCTGGGAAATCTTGGTCATGTTTGGCATGGTACTGCTCTTGAACTATACGTGACAGGGACACAAAACTTGGGGAGAACCGAGAGGGTACCCAGGACTACAACATAGCCATACATTTTAAAAGTGTAGTATGCCTGTACACTACACTGACTGCACTAAACTGACTGAACTCACTATTTACTAACTATCTGCCTAATCTATTGTAACACACTATACACGGCTGCCATGTAGGCAGCAGGCTTATATAGTGTGGGGCCTGGACTTAGCCACTCATGGCTCTGACAGGACATTGTGTTGTGATTGGCCAAAGCATACAGGTCAGGTGCATGCTTTGGCCAATCACCAGCAAGGATTGCATTGCAACAGCATAGTGCATTATGGGGCGCTCACCTGTGGGCAAATTTGCAGTGTTCTACGAACACACAAACAGCTAATGTTCGAGTCGAACTTATGTTCGAGTCGAACTTACATTCGACTCAAACACAGTGCCCCATCCTTAGTGGAGAGTAAAAGTCCCTATATAATGAGATATCTTAGCACGTTAATAGGGTGCTGAGAGTAAAGTACAATGTGGAAAAAGATAAAGAAAGTAGAAAAAAAGTTAGCATTAGAGTAGGAACTGGTCATCTATATTATTAAAAAATGTTAATAGCATGTGGCTGCTTACAGTATATCATGTTTCCCAATCTGTGAAACCCAAGTAATAGGGAAAAAGAAAAAATACCCAACTAAGGTTAAAATTGCTCACCCTTGCATTAGGGCGTGATACTCATCAGAATATGTACACATGAGGGGGCGTGGCCTCGGTGCTATGGAATGGCTGCTTGAGAGAGAAGAGCTAACCGCAAACAGAAAGAGGCACAGCAGCTTGCAAATGTTCACATTTCTTCCGGCCTGCAGAGCGGGATCGTGTCCAAGATGGCATCAGTGGCTGCTCCCTGGCTGCTTCCAGCGGCTCTCCCCTTGTCTCACAAAGCCCCAGCTCACAAGCCAGCTCTGCGAAGCCCATTGCCTTCACACCACTTTCCTGCAGCCCTGCTAAGTCTAAGCCCAGGCTTTATGCCAACCCTCCTGCTGCAGAGGTTAATAAGGGGCAAGTCACTCTGGATGATACAAGAGAGCTGGTAGATCCCATCAGCTCCTTCCCCACCACTAAACAGCCTATCCTGGATACAACTATGAAGGACATGCTGATCTCACTATGCAGTTCTCTTCACTTTGACATGATGTCTTCTATCGAAAGCTTCAGGGTTGAGATGGGGGAGTTGGGGGGAAGGATTGACCATGTGGAGAAGAAAATGGGGGATTTAGCCTCATCTTACAATTTACTTGTGGATGCTCACAATGATCAATCTGATGAAGTAGCCTGGCTTAAGGAAAAGTAGCAAACTTAGAGGATTGATCACGTAGAAACAATATGAAAAACCGTGGCATACCTGAGTCTATACAACCAAGTCAGCTACATGAGTATGACTGTGAGCTCATGAAGGCATTCCTACCATCTACTCCAGATTCTGAGCTGGTGATAGACAGAATTCACTGCTTGCCTAAACCGGCCTACATTGTTGACAACATTTCTAAACATGTACTGATGCAGGTGCATTTTTACCATATCAAGGGCCAGTTCATGATGACGTTTCAAAAGAACTCACAACCTCCAGCCAACTATGCTGCCATTCAAATTTTGCTGACCTGTTCCAAAATACTATGCAAAAGTGCAAAGCTTTACAGCCTATTTCTAAAGCCCTACAAAACCATAACATAGTTTATCATTGGGGGTATCCAACCAAGCTAACTATTACATGAGATGGTACGGCCTCGGTGATCTCCTCCCTTGATGAAGGGTTGAAGTTGCTTAACTCCTGGAACATTATACCTGAACAGGAACATTTATGTCAACATTCCTCATATAAGCTGGACCCCCCAGGATGACTTGCTTGTGGTGTCTCACAAATGCCATCACATGAAGCAAAATATATAATCATTTATTTTTCATGCTCTTTCTGGAGCAGCATAAATCCCATGGCACTATAGAGCTTACAGCCCTTGAACTTGCCTCCTACTGTAAGGTGCAGTACTACTGTTATCAGATTTCCATTGGAATCTCCCTTTTTATACTGTTACCATGTTGTTGGTTTTTTGTCACTGTACTTTGATTGTGATTTTTTTATTGTTCAAGAACTGCCTTTATTTAGAAGTTTGCTTGCTCTTCGTCAACTTCATATGTCATTCTCCTCCCGTGAAACCTCACAGGTTAAGTCTTGGCCCCTCTGGACCTGTCATGGAGTTGTGGTCTGGATGAATTGAGCTGAGGCTGCTTTTACTTGCTTTCCACTCAGGCTGAGTGAGGTTTGTGGTGGTGGCTTTCTTTTTCAGTTTTGCATTATGCTTTGGGTCTGGACGGACCTTTCCTCAGCCTGCACCCTCACTGGTCAGCAGCATCCAACTCACCAGACTTTGACAGCCTGAATGGGGACCCTCAAGCATTTATCATATGCCCCATCATGGGATTGCTAAGGTACTGTCTGATCTTTTCCCTGGCCACCAAGCATGGTGCTCAGTATTGTATCTTTTAATATTAATAGGTTAAACCATCCAGGAAAAAGATAATCATAATGGAGAGAAGCTCTCAAGCCTACAAATGACATATTGTGCATTCAAAAAACTCACTTTCAGGACTCTAATACCCCAGGCCCTCAAGGATAAACTTTTCCCTCACATTTTTGTAGCCTCAGCACCTACGAAACAAGAAGGGGTTTGAATAGCCATCATAAACTCCATCGACCCTTCCCTGCTCTAAAGGGTGATCTATGGGGACTCTGCTCTAAAAGGGATCTATGGGGGACCCTGGCCTGGCCTGCTCTAAAGGGGCATCTATGGGGGCAAAAAGGGGCGGAGCATGGGTGACCTTAAAATGATGCCCCCCCCTGAAAAAGTTATGCGGACACCCGTTCGTACATATGCAATGTGTGTCAATGCAAGAGTACAATTGGTAGTTGTCACCCTAGGACAGGAAGATTCTGAACAAGCACCCTCATGGCAGGATCCCCATGTATGTTTTTATTGATGTTGCAGATTGTAAGTGAACGAAAACAGCTAAAACTACATTACTATGTTACATTTTATAAGATACTTTAGTAATTGCGATTAGGATAACTTTATATAGTAAGTAAAAGGATAAGTTTACTTTTTAAAAAGAATAATAAATGCACATTTTTTGCAGGTAAAAAAATGTGCATTTACTATTTTTTTTTTTTTGTAGGAGCCTGGAAAGCATTGCACTCGCGATCAGCAGATCGCAGGTGCCATGCAGGTATCCTACAGACATAAAATGTTAGGAAAGGGGAACTTATCATTTAAACTATGGCAGTTGTTTAGGATACAAAATGGTTCATCAATTTAAAAGCCATCCATTTATTTTTTTAAATCGACTTTAATTTCCTAAAGCAGAACTGAAGTCTGAAATATATACAACTCAAACAACCCCGCGCTATGAGTACCTAATAAATAATCACCATTGCTGCTGTTCAAAAATAAGTAATCAATTCTAAATCATAAAACGCAGCGTGAAGCAGTGAATTATGGTACAAATGTGAAAACAATTACTATTAAGCAAGTAATGAAAAGTGAAAATGAAGTGTAGTGAAAGTCCAAAAACATATAAGAATGTATAAATATGTGTTCGGTGAGCAATCCAAAGAAATGGTCCAAATAAAGTGCTGAAGTGCTTCACAATTCAAACTCATGCAGTGGAATGTGCCAATCACCCTCTTGTGCTTGCACTTAACAAAAGATTGCGGACCCCTTAGCAATACTGCATGTGGGTCGTTAAAGCTGAATGGTAAGTGGGAAGGTATCAGCTCACAAGTATCTTGAAGCTTGGCTCTCATAAATGGAGAAGAGAAGATTCCAATACTGTAACAAAGCCTTATTTATTAATTTAAACATTAAAATTGTACTTAAAATATTGCAGGCAACGTAGTGCATTTGGGTTAACAGTGGAAACAAGTAAATGAATTGCTCAATCTGGAACCGTGACGCAGAGAGCGTGGAACACAACCTCCGCGTGCGTTCCACTTCTAAGCCAGGTGTGACGTCAATGAGGAACCGGAATCTGCAGCAAGAATCTCACTGCATGAGTTTGAATTGTTAAACACTTCAGCACTTTATTTGGACCAGTTTTTTGATTGCTCGCTGAACACATATTTATACTTTCTTATATGTTTTTGGACTTTCTCTGAACACTTGCTTATTATTAATTTTTATCACATGTGTACCATGATTCACTGTTTCGAGCTGTGTTTTAGGATTTAGAATTTACCGCTTGCCGACCGCCGGTACGTCACTAGCCTGTGAGCCAATAGGGGGCGAGCGCACACCGCCGGAGGCGCGCTCCCGCCCCCGCTCATTCACGGACACCTCCGCGCGAGTGACCGGCAGACCCGATGTCCGCCGGTCACTCGCGATCATCCACTGTGAAGGGAGAAAGGCAGGCGGCTAATGTAAACAAAGCCGCCTGTCATTCTTCCCTGTGTAACAGCAGAGATCTAACGGTCCTGCTATGTAGCACCGTAGATCTCTGCTGTTACATGTAAAGCCACATCCCTGCACAGTTAGAAACATGCCCCTAGGGACACACTTAGCCCCTCCTTCTCCAATAAAGTTAACCCCTTCCCTGCCAGTGTCATTTTTACAGTAACAGTGCATATGTATAGCACTGATTACTGTAGTAATGTCACTGGTACCCCCAAAAGTGTCAAAAATGTCAGTCAAGGGTCCGATCTGTCCGCCGCAATGTCACAGTCCCGCAAAAAGAACATTTGCAGATCGCCGCCCTTACTCGTTAAAAAGAAAAAACAACAAAAATGACAAAAATCTTTCCCTTAGTTAGTAAACGCAATAACTTTTGCGCAAACCAATCAAAATACGCTTATTGTGATTTTTTTTACCAAACATATGTAGCAGAAAACAAATTGGCCAAAAATGTTAAAACATTTTGTATTTTTACATTTTTTTGGGGGAATTTCATATAAAAAAATGTGAAAAATATTGTTATTTTTGCAAAATTGTTGCTCTTTTTTGTTTAAAGCGCATGATCAAAATATCGCACAGGTGATCAAATACCACCAAAAGAAAGCTCTATTTGTGGGGAAAAAAGGACGTCAAATTCGTTTAGGTACATCATCGCACGACTACACAATTGTCCATTAAATTCACGCAGTGCCGAATCGCAAAATAGGGCCTGGTCAGGAAGGGGGTAAAATCTTCCGGGGCTTAAGTGGTTAAAGTCTGAAATACCTCTACCTCATCAGTCCAATATTTGCACAGTCCCTTGCTGGTGCCCGTATCTTCTCCCTTTGGCCATCTTGATTGGTCAGTGTGGGATGCACACTCCAATACATCTGGGTACACAGTCACTGTTAAAGAATGTAAACTGAGCTGTGCATGCACAGGCAGGAAGGTTTCTTCTATTGCAGAAGAGACATTGCATGTCTCTTCTGCAATAAAGAACCTGCCTGATTGCAGTTTTTTTTTTTTTTTTTTTCATTTTAGACTTTAGTTTCACTTTAGGTCATATTCAGGCTGTCATAACCTAAATCCCTACACTCCTAATAGCCTAATAATTTTGTTATGAAATATGTTCTGAAATTATTTAATATCCTCCATGCCTCAAGATTTTTCCATCCATTATTCACATTATTTAATTATCCTTAACTTTTTTTCTTTATAACATTAATAATATATAAATTCAGGCTGATTGAATAAGACATAGACCAATATGAAAAGTGTAGTAACCTTTGGTAAATTTAAATATTATTTATCCTTTATTTAACTGACTTCTGATTGGTTGCAGTGGGTCTGTGAAACTTGCAATATGGATAATGCTTTTAAGCAAGCTATTGCTAATGCTCTCTGTTACTGATTTATGCATAACCCGACATAACCTAATATAATAAAATAATACAATTAATAATAATAATGGTAATAACAATAATAAGAACAACAACATTTATGATAAAATGTCTCTGCAAGTCTCTTGCTGCTTGGAAAAAAAGACAACTTAGTCCACAAATCTAAAAATGTGATGCAGCCAATTGAATAAACTTTTCTAAACCTTAATCCCTTTCCTTTTCACTCAAGTGAAAATACTGCAAAACGGTTGCTTTTAAACCAGTTTGTGCACCCAAACTCTAAAAGAGCTTATCTAAAGCATTCACAAGGCAGAACTGAGCATTAAATCTATTTTTAACTGTGTTTATATAAGTTTGAGCACTTTTGTTTTCCATGCAGAATCAGTTGTATCTGCAAAGATTATTTTGCATATCAATCAAAACATTACAACATCAAAATCATATTAATAATATAAGTCCACCAATAGGTCCTGGGGCCTCTGTAAAAAAGAAAGAAAATATACACTAATCAGGCATAACTTTATGACCACCCCCCCCCCCCCAATATTTTGCCACCAAAATAGCCCTGACCTGTCGCGGCAGATGGATGCTACCAGACCTCTGGAGGTATGCTGTGGTATCTGGCACTAAGCCATCAGTAGCAGATCCTTTCAGTCCTGTAAGTTGCAAGGTGGGACCTCCTTGGATTGAACTTGTTTTCCCAACACAACCCACATGCAGTGATGAAAATAATTGTTTGATCCCCTGCAGATTTTGTAAGTTTGCCCACTTACAAAGAAATGAAGGGTCAATAATTTTTATCATAGGTCTATTTTAAATGATAGAGACAGAATATCAACCAAAAATCCAGAAAAAAACACACAATACAAATGTTATACATTGAGTTGCAGTTCAGTGAGTAAAATAAGTATTTGAACCCCAAGCAAAATATGATTTAGTACTTGGTGGAGAAACGTTTGTTGGCACAGAGGTAAGATGTTTCTTGTAGTTGGTTACCAGATTTTCACACATATCAGGAGGGATTTTGGTCCACTCTTTTTTACAGATCTTCTCTAAATCCTTAAGGTTTTTTACTTGGCAATTTGAAGTTTCAGCTCCCTCCATACATTTTCTATAGGATTAAGATGTGGATACTGGCTAGGCCACTCTATGACCTTAATGTGCTTCTTCTTCAGCCACTCATTTGTTGCCCAAGAAGTATTTTTGACCCATCTTCAGTGTTCTTGGCTGAGGGAAGAAGGTTCTCATCCAATATTTTACAATACAATCCATTGGCCCGTCAATGTCCCAAAGTTAGATTATACCTTTAGCAGAGAAACAGCCCCAAAGCATCATGTTACCACCTCCGTGCTTGATTGTAGGCATTGTGTTATTATGGTCATAGTCAAAATTTTTCTCCCTCCTCAAGAAGGCACATGTACACTCATGCCAGTGAACATCTAAATGATTCAGGGAAGTATTGGGAGAAAGTGTTGTGGTCAGATAAGACCTAATTTGAGCTCTTTGGCATTAACTCATATTGGCATATGACCCTAAGCACATTATCCCCACAGGCAAGCACGGAGATGGAAACATGATTCCCTGGAGCTGTTTCTCTGCTAAAGGTACAGCCTGACTTTGTCACCTTGAGGGGCCAATGGACGGGGCCATGTGTTGAAAAAACTTGGATGAGAACCTTCTTCCCTCAGCCAGAACACTCAAAATGTGTTATGGATGCGTCTTTCAGCATGACAATGACCAACACTCAAAATGGGTCGCGGATGGGTCTTACAGCATGACAATGACCCAAAATATACCGCCAAGGCAAAAACGGAGTGGCTTAAGAAGAAGCAAATTAAGGTCATGGAATTGCATAGTCAGTCTCCAGACCTTAATCCTATAGAAAATTTATAGAGGGTGCTGAAACTTTGAGTTGCCAAGAGACAGCCAAGAAACCTCAAGGATTTAGAGAAGATCTGTAAAGAAGAGTGGACCAAAATCCCTCCTGAGATGTGTGCAAACCTGGTAACCAACTACAAGAAACGTCTTACCTCTGCACTTGCCAAAAAGGGTTTTTCTACCAAGTACTAAGTTATGTTTTGGTTGGGGATCAAATACTTATTTTACTCACTGAACTGCAACTTAATTTATAGCATTTGTTTTATGTGTTTTTTTTTTTTTTCTGTAATTTTGGTTGATATTCTGTCTCTATTATTTAAAATACACCTATGATAAAAAAAAATATAGACCCTTCATTTCTTTGTAAGTGGGCAAAATTACAAAATCTGCAGGGGATCAAATAATTATTTTCCACACTGTATGTTTGATTGGATTGATATCACTTTGAACTCATTGTTGTGTTCCTCAACCAATTTTGAACCATTTTTACAATGTGGCAGGGTGCATTATCCTGCTGAAAGATGACACTGTCATCAGGCAATTCCATTCCCATAAAGCAATGTACATGCTCAGCAACAGTGTTTAGGTAGGTGGTATATCTCAAGCAACATCTTAATGAATGACAGGACTCAAGGTTTCCCACCAGAACATTTTCCAAAGCATCACACTACCTCTGCTAGTTTGCCTTCTTCCCATCCTGGTGCCATCTCTTCTCTGGGTAAGTCATACACATGCACCCAGCCAACCACATGATGTAAAAGAAAATGTGATACATCAGACCAGGCCACTTTGTTCAGATGCTCTGTGATCTAGTTCTGAGGCTCATATGCCCAAAGTAAGTGATTTTTGCTGTGGACATGGGTCAGCATGGGCACTTGTGCTACACAGTCCTATATGCACCAAAACTGCGATGCCCATTTCTTCTGCTTTCAACACATCAACTTCAAAGACAACATATTTACATGATGCCTAGTATATCCCGCCAACTTTAAGATGCCATTATAATGAGATAATTAATTAAATTTTCAGTGGTCAAGTTCTGACTGATCAGTGTATGTAGGTAAAGGAGATCTATTCTGCATATCTTTTTTAAATTGAGGGTGTAAAATCATGTCTTATTAGAAAAGGTTTCAGGACTTGAATTTTTGCTAGTCACTTATCATCATTCGCTAATCACTTAGGATTAAAATGAAAGCTGAGGTCTATCCTCACCACTACCCAAATCTTCTCCCAAAACTTATTTTTTCTCTATATAGGTCATTCCTCCACTTTGTTTGTGGGTTGTCATTCCTTTTGGATTGAGCAGCGCTTGCGTAATAACATGATAACATAATGAAATGTCCCCCAGGGGGTAAGTACCTGCCAGCTTGGGTTTACAGGAGGCGGGTTTATTTATGTCATTAAATTGGAAGACTGGCAACATCTAGGGGCAGGGAAGAAGTATTGTGGGGGAAAACTCCAGATTGAAGGTGAAGGTAATGAGAGAGATTCATAAGGGCTGCCATGGACCAAGTATTGTGGTTGTATTCGCTTGTGGGGCGAATCCCTGGATTGGTCTGGAAGGCGATCTTGGACATATCTGGTGAGAAGGGGTACTTTTATGAGAGTTTCATTAATATCTTTGTGTATGGGAAGCAGGCAGTATTGTTTGTTTTGTTCCTTCCCTGCAGTGTCCTTAGGGAGTAAGCACTTGATCCCTGACATTTCCTTTCTCCCTTTTGATGGTCCCTGGCATGCTCCTTTCTCCCTCTGGATGGTTGTAGGTGGAGACCTGATACATATCTGGTAAGATATGTCTGTGTTTTGGAGGTTGGTATTTAGGTGATATTTTACCTATGAGAAGTAAGTTGCAAATGCCTTGGTTCACATATCTTTTGCACTGTTAAATCAATACAAGTACCCAGTGCGTTTGATCCCTTTGAGGTATTTATTTCTCCCCTCCTGCTCTCCTGGAGGGGAGAGTGGTGATCCCAAAGTTGTGGAATTCTTAAAGGAGCCCTCACTCACCTGATGATGTTTGTAGTAATTGTTGCTCCCCCTTTTCCTTTGTTGACAGGAGCCTACAAGTGAATCAATACTTAGTTTATATTGTATGTTATTTAGACTTCACAGTATGGCCCTTATCTCTCCCATGACCACCAATGCCTTCCTGGGATAGCCCTCTTCTGAACTGTGATGCACAAGGTGTTTGTTTGAGTCTTCTGAGCACCCTAGTAGGATATCCACAGTATGATCTATATATGCCAGAGCCTCTCCAATCCTATGGAACTCCTTACCCTTATCTGTGCGATTATCTCCCACTCTGTTAGCTTTTAGGCGATCTCTGAAAACCCTCCTTTTCAAAGAAGCCTATCCTACCAACCCCTAACAAATGTACCTCCATTTTCTCCATCAACCCATCCCCCACGGTTATTGCCTTTTGTTTCACTTGACCCTCCCTTCTAGATTGTAAGCTCTAATGAGCAGGGCCCTCTAGTTCCTCCTGTTTTGGTACTGTAACTGTATTGTCTTCCCTCAAATTGTTAAGCGCTGCGCAAACTGTTGTCGCTATATAAAAACTTGTATAATAATAATATGTAATTAAATGATCATTGTCAATTAATTTAATGTGTGTACCATGTGTACTTGCATGTTTGTGTTATTGACAAATTGTATATCTCATTTATATTAATAACTTATGCAGCATTCACAAGACTCCTGAAGAAGCCATATTTTGGTGAAACAGGTAGAGCTGAAGTTGCTGCATCATTTCTCAAGCCATGCATTTGTCTCTGATGGTTTTAATTAATATACCCTTTGGTGTTTAAATCTTTTGTAAACAAAAAAAAATATATTATACATTCTAAATGTTCATTTGTTGAGAGTTGTCTTTGGCACCTTAAAAATCCCTATTTCTTATAGTTCGTTAAATGTGTTAGTTTTGAAATGTGGTGCCCTTAATCCCCTGTCCACCTGGTAGTCTTGATATAATATAGTAAATAAAAAAGTAAAAATATCACCAGTGCTTAGAATAAAAAGGCAATACAGGTTAAACGACTGTGCTAAAATCCCTGAAGTAGGGATATTATTTTTCTCCACTCTATAAACAGTGCTGATCTGTAATTACACTCCCAAATGTGCCTCATTATATATCAGTGCAATTACATGTATTAAATTACCCATACATCAATCAATCGCTTAACCGGTTGCCGACTGCGCACAGTATATTTACTGCGGCACTCAGCCCCGGCCAGGCAGAGTGATGTAGGTCTACGTCGCTCGCCTGTCACTGGTATTAGAGCCAATAGCGGGCGAGCGCGTGCCCGCTGAGGCGTGCGCCCGCCTCGGCTCATTCAGGGAGGAGTGCGGGCGTGTGACCGGCAGACCCGATGTCCGCCGGTCACTCGCCGTTCGTCGGTACAGCGGGAGAAAGGCAGAGCGGCTTATGTAAACAAGTCGCCTGTCATTCTCCCCTGTGTAAAAATGGAGATCAGATGGTTCTACTATGTAGAACCGTTGATCTTTGTTTTTACACCAATAGCCATGTCCCACTACAGTTAGAATCACGCCCCTAGGACACACTTAACCCCTCCCTGTCCAATACAGTTAACCCCTTCCCTGCCAGTGTCATTTTTGCAGTAACAGTGCATATATATAGCACTGATTACTGCAGTAATGTCACTGGTACCCCCAAAAGTGTCAAAAATGTCAGTCAAGGGTCCGATCTGTCCGCCGCAATGTCGCAGTACCGCAAAAAAAACGCAGATCGCCGCCATTACTCGTTAAAAAAAAACCCACCAAAAATGACAAAAATCTTTCCCTTTGTTAGTAAACGCGATAACTTTTGCGCAAACCTATCAAAATACGCTTTTTGTGATTTTTTTTTACCAAACATATACATTTTTTGGGGGGGGAATTTCATATAAAAAAAAGTGAAAAATATTGTTATTTTTGCAAAAATGACACTCTTTTTTTGTTTATAGCGCATGATCAAAAAATCGCACAGGTGATCAAATACCACCAAAAGAAAGCTCTGTTTGTGGGAAAAAAAGGACGTGAAATTAGTTTAGGTACAGCGTTGCACGACCGCGCAATTGTCCGTTAAAGTCACGCAGTAAAAAATCGCAAAAAAAACCCTGGTCAGGAAGGGGGTAAAATCCTCTGGGGCTTAAGTGGTTAATAAACAAAAAAGTGAATATAGCCCTGTGCAGAAAAAGTCCACTGAAATATGTTAAAAAAAATGTCAAAATCTATACAAGAGAAACTACAAAGTCTTTCAAATAAAGTGCCAACGTGCTGTGCAAACAAATGCTGTGCAAACCAATACAGTGTGTTTCCAAAGTGCTTCAGTGCTCCACCACCTTTTCCAGAGAACTTACCAGATTGCCATGACTAACAATTAAAGGGAAGTCATGTGTAGTATGATAATATCAGAAGATTCCCATTGAATATGGTATCTCCCAGTTTGCATTGGGGGATTACACCTTTATGCTGTTAATCAGCAATCCTTTCACTTGGGGGATGGGCAATTATTATATCTTTTGGTGCTTTTATGTGTTGTAAACAAAATAAAAATGTTTTTATACATTTTTTTTGTATACATTTTAAATGTTCAATCATTAAGTGTTGTCTTTGGCACCTTAAAAAATCCCTATTTCTTATAGTTCTTCAAATTTGTTCATTTTGGGATGTGGTGCCCTTGATCCCACCTGGTAGTTTTGATATAATATAGACTTTAAAATATTATTTTTGCTTGTCACAACTTCACAAAGCAGATGAGACATTTCATTCTATAAAGCAAATGAAAAACTTTTATATTTGAATGAGGTCAGTATTACTTTTATTCGAAGGCTATTCACACGTACCACAATGTGCATTACAAAAATGTACATTAGTACAACTACTCTATGTGCAGAACATGGCATCCCAATGCATTGAAGAGTAGAACCCAATGTACAACACATCACAGCACACTACAATGCATATACCTTGCATTGTGGTGTGCTGCAATTTAAAAACAGGCTCATACACATTTGTCATCTGTTGTGGAGTATTGGCAGCCTATTCATAATCAATGAGCTGCCCAAATGCAACACGTTTGCACATGTCATAATGGTTGAAGCATTGTGCATTTTCACGCAACAACAGAAAATTTACTGCGAATGGTCCCAAATCTTTAGCATAAAGTATAACTCATTTTGTATCAAATATAGAAAGTGTAACTAATTTGTATTGCATAGTTTTGTTATTCTTTTTAGGGATGTGATGTATGGGAAATAGTTACATCATATGCATGCCACAAACACAATAAGGGTAAAAATACACTTGTGTGGGAAGCTTACCTTGAGCTAGCAACTCACCTTTGTTTAATATATAACATTGTATAATATAAAGAATATAATAATTAATATGTGTATTGAACTTACATACCTGTTATAAAAAAACATTTGAACAAAAATCCTGTGTTTTCTGTGATTTGGGATTGATTCCTGGGAACTATGATCCTACATAAATCCTATAATAACATTTATAAAGTAAAAAAAGGGGGCTTTCATTGCAGAAATGAAGGATAGTACACATCATAAAAAATTGTAAGGTCAAACAAGGTTACACAAGTCATGATACATGCTAAAATAGAAGCAGTTGTTATGGACAGAGTAGCGAAATATGAAGCCCTCTGGGCACCGTGGGTGCCACATTATCTCCCACCTAATTTTAACAAGTCCTTATTGTTTCCATGATTGGAAACCATGTGGAATTGTATCAATATCACACTTTAGGCCTCCTCTAGAGGTTACCAGGGTCTCCCAACCCTCCCCTCCCCTCCCTTTCCTTTCTTTTCTCTCCCCCTTTCTCATACTTCCTCCTACTCCCTTCTTCTATCTTTTATCTCTCTTGGTAACCGTCTAACAATGGCAATCGATATAGCCTGTCTGAACCTTAGCCTGAAAATACCAAAGAAAACTACCTCTTCCCCTCCACTGCCCCCCCTTTTTTTCTACATGCAAGTCTACTTACTGCCAGAATTGATGGGGGTAATTCACCCTCCTCTTCCAAAAATGAGTGAAGTGCTAATACCCAATTCTAGAAGTATATTGACTATCCTACCACCACACATGCGGAAAATGTTTAATTATAGCCTACACACTTTAAACTTGTATGATATTGTTTGATTGTCATTATGGTTCTCCTATGTAAGATCCATCCATATCTTTTGCCTATCCGGATCTCCTTACAACAGTTATGTATAATTAGGGTTGTATTACTCACATGTCTTCAGTCCTTATTTGGACCATTGTTTGTATTACTTATACTTTTCAATAAAATCTTTGAACAAGAAAAACTTGTAAGGTCATAATAAAGGTATTCACACAGAACAACTAAATATATAGTCCCTCTTTTGCCTGTGGCAAAAAGGTGGAGACCACAAGCAACAAAATCAATAAAATCAATAACAGGTGATGATTGATAGTGCAAATGAGGAACAGCGCAAAAGATGGTGTAGCCAACCTACATGAGGTGGTTGATATGTCAAATAATAGAATAGGTGATCCAAACAATATTAAATATATACATAGATATATAAAGACACTTCTAATAGTGTAGTTACAACTCCCAGTGATCTGAATAATCGATTTAAATAAATAAATAGGTGCTAACTGATAGTCCAAAAAAGAAGAATTGCAATTGGTATTAAAATTAAAAAATAGTCCCAATTATATGTGTTCAGCAAGTAGCCAGTGAAGGTTACAAAAACAGCCAAATGAAGTGCTCAGGTGCTGGAAAACAAACACATGCTGCAGTGGTGCGATGCTAAAGTGGTTGGTTCCTCTCCCCAAGAGTGATTCCACTTACCGGACGGCGTGGACCCCCAGACCATATGGTGTAAGGGTCTCACAGGCAGAGTCCGGTATGTAATCCTGGCACTTATTCTTTAAACCGGAATGGTAGCCAATCTGGGTCTCCTATGCTCTCTCAGTGGTTAATAGCCATATAGGGTAAGAAAGGGATACCGATAGCGTAATACTGCTACAACATGTTTATTGATATGAAAACAAAGTATAAAACTCACATTTAGTATGCGAAAATCAAGCGATAAGGTATACAAGGTGGTAGATCCTCTTAGGATGACGGTGCGCAGCGGGGCTTGGCTCCGGCGTGCGTTCCACCGCTACCGGAAGTGACGTTGCAAAGGGCGTGAGCCGGAAATTGCGTCAACGCGTTTCGCCAGCCAATAGGCGTTCTCACAGACGTCTGTGAGAACGCCTATTGGCTGGCGAAACGCGTTGACGCAATTTCCGGCTCACGCCCTTTGCAACGTCACTTCCGGTAGCGGTGGAACGCACGCCGGAGCCAAGCCCCGCTGCGCACCGTCATCCTAAGAGGATCTACCACCTTGTATACCTTATCGCTTGATTTTCGCATACTAAATGTGAGTTTTATACTTTGTTTTCATATCAATAAACATGTTGTAGCAGTATTACGCTATTGGTATCCCTTTCTTCCCCTCTATGGCTATTAACCGCTGAGAGAGCATAGGAGACCCAGATTGGCTACCATTCCGGTTTAAAGGATAAGTGCCCGGATTACATACCGGACTCTGTCTGTGAGACCCTTACACCATATGGTCTGGGGGTCCACGCCGTCCGGTAAGTGGAATCACTCTTGGGGAGAGGAACCAACCACTTTAGCATCGCACCACTGCAGCATGTGTTTGTTTTCCAGCACCTGAGCACTTCATTTGGCTGTTTTTGTAACCTTCACTGGCTACTTGCTGAACACATATAATTGGGACTATTTTTTAATTGTAATACCAATTGCAATTCTTCTTTTTTGGACTATCAGTTAGCACCTATTTATTTATTTATTTATTTAAATCGATTATTCAGATCACTGGGAGTTGTAACTACACTATTAGAAGTGTCTTTATATATCTATGTATATATTTAATATTGTTTGGATCACCTATTCTATTATTTGACATATCAACCACCTCATGTAGTTTGGCTACACCATCTTTTGCGCTGTTCCTCATTTGCACTATCATTCACTAAATCACTTTGATTTATGCACAGCTGCACTTTTTGGTTATATTTTATTTATTGCCATAGCGCGGCATTAACCTTTGCACTACAACAGGTGATGATTAACTCTCCCAGCGGTACCATCCTAACA
Organism: Pelophylax lessonae; assembly: GCF_965119305.1. Taxonomy (NCBI): domain Eukaryota; kingdom Metazoa; phylum Chordata; class Amphibia; order Anura; family Ranidae; genus Pelophylax; species Pelophylax lessonae. Next base: position 369,986,056 of record NC_138771.1, read on the forward strand.
ACAAGATAATGGAAAAAGATTTACAATAATAATGAATGAAAACATTGTATCCAAAAAAACACATCAAAGATACTGTATATTTAAAATACCAAGCCTAAATATCCACAAACAAAAGAAAGGAAAGTGTTAAGGGAAATAAAAGGACAGACATTAGCAAATGGCAAGCCAGGGAGACTAATATTAATCTAAATCCTACTTATGGTTTAATCCTTGTGGCACCCTGGTTTAAAGTTTAAAAATCCACCAGGCTTCTCTGGCCAGCAGCTTGCGAGGTCAATCATCCCCCCTCACAGGCTGAAGAACCCATTCAATTCCAAAAAACGTTAAAGCCTTTCAATCCACCCAGATGCTGCTTTTTAAAGTGATGCAAGGCATTTGAAAATACTTTGGCATTAAGGTTTACAGAATCACAAAAATGTTTGCCAATTCTTGTTTTTAATGGATGGATAGTGAAGCCCACGTATTGCAGAGAGCAAATGGTACACTGAATTACATAAACGACAAATGCAGTATTGCATTTAATATAACATTTCAAGTTGAATTGCTCAGCAGTAACCACAGATCTAAAGCGTTAGTCAATTTCTCAAAATCTGGGGGTTGCCATATCCACATGCCAAAAAGGTCACCTACAGCATAACTTTATATTCAAATGGCACTTAGAGGCTGTAAAATACCTCGGTTCCCATAACCCTCCTGATTTAAACCAGGTATTCTCTCTGAACTTCCCTCTTCTTCTATCCACACTGCAGACATTAGTGCTCGGTGTTCCCAAAAATGGAAACAGGGATCACTAAGCCCAAGGAAGCAGGGATTGCTAGCTATGCCACAGATGAGAGATGAGAGGAGCAGCAGGGCCCGGGAGAACTATTGCAGTCTGCACACAGCAGGAAACAGGTTGCAGCAGGTAATTGAAAAAGGCTGGTCACAGCAGGTAAGTACTGCAGACTGGAACAACAGAAAAGTATAGCAGGCTGGAGAGAGACAAGGGATATCCAAGAGCAAGCCGGGCTGGTAATGGGTAGTTCAGAAGCAATAGCATACAGGGTAACATGAAGCTGAAGACCAGTCAGTGGTGTATGTAAGCATCAGGCAATCTTTTAAAGGACAGAGGGTGCCAGAATCTAGCGCAGGTGGCGTGTGCCAGTGTGCACAAGTGTGAACCTGTTTGTTCCCATTGCATGTGTGTGGGTGTGGCCATGTTGGGTGTTTGTCAACATGCCAGGTCTCTGGGCAGTTCTCCCCCAGCTTGTTCCCTGACATCTGCTTTCTTGGTTTAGATGGTATAACATCTTAAAGATTTCCATATTAGCTTCCAATTGGATTTTCTAGCTGTAATTGGTGATCACAATGTGATCACATGGTACAGACAGGGCTAATCACAGCCCTTCTGTACCATGTGATTAGCTTTGACCCATCACAGCTAATCACAACAAAAGAAAATGTAATAATAAAAAAAATAATATAAATAATTTATATATTTTTTTTTTTTCATACTGTTGCCAGTCAGTGTCCCTGATTACCGTCATACCACTTATTTGATGATGCTGCACTGCACTGGTGACAGTATGTAAAAAAGAGAATTTAAGATTTTTATTTCTTATTTATTTTCCAAAGAATTATAAAAAATACTGTCCTGGCATTTTAGGGCCTCATGAAATGAGATAGTCTATCAGTACATCAGGATAGATCGAAGGTATAATGTTAGGTAACATTATCTTTCACATTAAAGAAAAAAATTGCAATGATCTCTATTTTATTCTCTAGGGTCTCTACTAAAAAAAAAATATAATGTTTGTTTCAGAAATAGGCCTGGTCCTTAAGTGGTTAAGTCATAGTTCAGTACCGATATAGGCCTAAAGGAACAGCAGTGTGTTAAGTCTTTACCAGGTTTGGGCAATAGCACAATATGTGCCTGATACATACTATCTGGCAGCTGTATAACCTCTAAGTAATGAGCGAAAATATTTTGTAACATACTGTAGGGCCATATGCACCTTATACAATTCCAGAACTCCAAGCAGACCATCTGGCCTTGGGGACTTATGGCTAGGGAAGGATTGAATAGCAGCCTCTATTTCAAGAAGTGCCAGGGGTTTATCAAGTTCCTCCTTGTTCTCAGCAGACAAAAGCAGCAATCTCACGTCTCCCAGGAAATCCAACAGGGACCTACCCGGACCCAGAGGGGAATCCTGATACAGCATATTATAGAATTGATGGAATTCTCTGAGGATGCCCTGTAGGTCTGTAACTTAGCCCCCGTGGGAGATTGTATCCCAGGAATCATAGTTTAATAAGAAGGCTCCGTCACTAGGGAAGCTAACAATTTTCCATTTTTATCGCCTGATTCAAACAATTTGGCAGCCAGACGTTGTGCATCGGACTGCACCAATGAGGTGTAATGGAGCTTTAGCTCCCTCCTAATCTGTGACAGGCAAGAGAATGATTCAGGAGTCTTGTCTTCTGTGAAAGCTACAGAAGCCTCTGACTCATGCTGCTCCAGTTGAGTGGCCTGCCTGAAATCAGAGCGCAAGGCCTTGATAGAGGAAATATATTCACCTCTAGCATGAGCCTTGCATGCCTCACACACCACATCAAGAGAGGTGGAATCTTTGTTAAGCTGCCAAAATTCAGACAGTTTAGGAGATACAATTTCCTTAACCTTGGGGTCACCAATCCAATGTGGTGCTAGTCATCAACATCCCGGCTCATGGCTCTTACCCAGAGATAGCAAGATTTTGAGAAGAGAATGGTATAAAAGACTGGGAGGTAGGAGGCCACGTGGACACAAGAGAGAGCCGAGGCAGATCCAAACATTTGGTCTATGCGAGAACCTGATTTATGGGTACTTGAAACATGAGAATAAAACTTGACCTCAGGTGCTTCCACCGCAAAATTTCTTGCAGGTTGAGAACATCCGCCCAAAAAGCCAGATCCAGAGGGACAGCTCTGAGTGGGCTAGATGTGTTCAAAGTATTATCCAAAATAGCATTAAAGTCCCTGCCAGGATTAGATTCTGGATCTGGAAGGGTGCTAATTTGGTAGAAATCACATAGGGGATGGTGGAATCAAATGGAACATACACATAAACCAATGCCCATCTTTGTGCATACAATTGCAAAATTAAAATTGAGTGTCTACCCCCAGATCAGTAATGATTTGCCCCACTGATTAAGGGAGTGATGGAGTGACATATTCAGGAGAACAGCAACTCTTCTTGCATAAGTAGAGTAAGTGGCATGGAACCCTTGCTTTACTCATGCTCTTCTAAGAGCCAGGATTTTGCTACCTGTTAAATGAGTCTCTTGCAAGAATAAAATATGGGGTTTATGGGACTACAGATATTTAAAAAGCAGAGAGCTCTTCACCTTATCATTTAGGCCATGTACTGTATATTCCAGGAAAGTAACTTTATTTCCATATTTGTTGTAACAGAACAAGAAGCTCCAGGAGGAAGCCACACAGGGTAGATTCCAGTAATATACTGTAGAGGTAAAGGGTGACAAAAGACCAATACGTGGCCTTCTTGACAAATGACAAACATGGGGACTTCTGAAAATGAACCAGTAACTAGGGAGCAGATCAGGGGGAGAATCATATTGTAGATCCTGAGCTGGTGTATGGTCAACAAAAAAACAGTGCAGGAACTATGTCCAGATTTAATATAGTTGGATGTAATCTGATATAATCATTATGCAATTTACAGCTTTTTCATACAGTATGGTTGGGCTCCCTGGCTCCCTTTGATCGGCACCCAGACTTCCAGAGATGAGGGATTTTCATACAAAGTTGGAGCACATCCCATCTTGAGGCACTTGGAACTCACATCTCTCTACATGTTTAAAATTATTGGGCTACCTACACTTCTTTACATTCTAATGAGTTTAATAATTCAGGTTCCATATATTTACAGTATGCTGTTTACGCAAATGCGCTTCAGGAAGAATGGTCAAAAATTCCCATAGACATACTCCAGACCTTGTGGATAGTCTTCCCAGAAGAGTTGAAGCTGTTATAGCTTCAAAGGGTTGGCCAACTCAATATTGAACCCTAGGGATAAAGACTGGGATGCCATTAAAGTTCATGTGCGTGTAAAGGCAGGCATTCCAATACTTTTGGTAATATAGTGTATCTACTGATGGTTTCAATACTGTTGTGATAACTTTAGAAGCAGGGAAGCTATCTAGCATGGGGAGTTGTTTACTTTCACTCCCCCTTATTGATAAAGTTTGGTCAACAGTGCAACATCATATAAAGTTTGAGGGTGTACACACTTTTCACCTCTTTTCTCTGCTGCTCTACTGATTATGATAAACACATTATTAATTTAAATAAAATTACTAAAAATAATTTTGACTTTTAGAAATGGGCGTTAAGCAATAATCTGCCCCAGGTGTCAAATACACTTGGTATGCCACTGATTATTTGCTCTTCTATTTGCTCTTATTTGTAAAATTAATAGGGGACGACTTGTGGAGTAGTGCAATAATACAAATAGTCACTTTATTTAAGTGGGCCAAAAGGAAGCAAAAAACCCTCAATTAACACACTTTAAGGAAATAATTTTTTTTCAACTGCTGCTTACAGTATTCAGTGCTCTTAATGCCAACCCATCTTCCTTCTGTCCTGTGATCGGAAGTACAATGAGTTACACACATAGTGTGTAATCTAGACTGAAGTAGGTAAAATACTTTATTGACAGATGAAGAGAACGATAATTAGAGATAGCAGATAGTTCCTCATGGAAAATAAGCTTTGAAACTACACTGTGCACTTTGTGCTATATTATGCAAGCTGAGCTATGATCATCTATACAGTCGCACATGTTCATATTATAGAAGAATTTTTGTTTCCATAAACTCTTTATTGAGATCTAATATTAAGATACAAGTAAAAGATAAAGGCATTGATCATTTATAGATAAATATACAAATGAACATACAAATGAACAAGATTAAAATAGGGGATTCACATTGGCGAGGTATAATACCCAATCTAGCTGTAAACCAGTGGCTAAGAGGTAGTACACAAAACGGCAAACAATGAAGTATATAAAAATACTATGAGGAGGAAACCCACTTCTATTGAGCCTGGGGTGATATCCAGTTAGGGATCCTCACAATCGTAAAGGTAAGGCCAGTGTGCTCAATATAGGTTCCTTTTAAGGAGTGTGTCCAGAAGGGCTTCCTTACAAAAATCATATTGTAGTAGGTCAAAGAAAAGAATAAGCAGCTAGAAATAGGGAGACAGACAAAAAAAAACAAAAGCAAAAAGAAACACACAGAGAGGGGGTTGAGATGGGGGAAATGAAGGGGATAGGGTGAAGGGGAGACTGGTATGTCTCAACCCCCCCATCTCCCAAAGGCACTCCTCTGTCAAGGTGATCCTGGAAATGGACCTATGCCTCCTACTTAATGGCATGGGATATTTGAAAAAAATTCTTAGTGTTACAGTTAGGTGGTCTACTGTATGTAATTCTTGTATTGCTCAGTTGTTTTGAAATGAGACCAGCAAAACCAAATAGTCATAAATGAATGCAACCAGTCCTGAGATGTATAGATTAACTCCTCCATCTCTTCTATTTTGTTAATTCTGGGGAACCATTTTTGGATCGATGGAATGTGGGAGGGGCGCCAATGAACCGGAATGCATAATCTGGTTGCATTGGCCAAATGCATAGCTAGGAACCTCTTATAGGCAGCTTTAAAGAGAGACATATAATGTCAAAAGTATTGTTCAGTTGTGAAATCCAAGGTGTAGGTGGTTACTTGTGCAATAATGTCATGAATCAGTCGCCAAAAGGGACGGAGCTTCTTACAGACCCACCAAATGTGGAGAATCATGCCTAAATCTGAGCTGCACTTCCAGTATGTGTTTGGTATGCTGGGTGAGAATTTGTGCAGAAGAGTGGGGGTCCTGTAGCAACGTGTTTGAATTTTATAGCAGTTCTCCTGAATGGCTATATTCAGGGAGCATTTATCAGCATATTCATTTATGAAATCCCAGTCCTCATATGCTGGAGGTCCTTTTCCCAAGCTTGCCTGGCACAGTCCAGGGGTAAGGGAGAGGCCTAAAGTAGCAAGGAATACAGTGTTGAGACGAAGTGTCACTGGGGTATACGTTTAAGGCATAGAGTCTCAAACTGTATAAGGGGTATCGGCTGGGACAAAAAGTGCCGCAATTGTAAATATGTCCAGAAGGGAAAGAAGCCCACCTGTGAAACAGCATTTAGCTGAGCTTAGGTGAGAAGTTTTCTATACAGTTAGAAAACACTCCCCTAGGCTCACACTTAACCCATTGACCGCCCCTGGGTTAACCCCTTCCCTGCCAGTGTCATTATTACCACAGGGCTCATCGATTCTAAAGTGTAATTTGAAAAAGGTCCCAAAAAAGTTGTAGTTCTGCTTCATCTGGAGACTTAGATGGGTGGGCAAGGAGATAATTAAAGATGGCACATACTGTTTGTTCCATAGTAGCTGTTGTGCCCGTTGTCCAGGTTCTCCAGGTGCCTGTGCATTTCAAAAATATGTGGAAGCTGAGAGTTAATGATACTCTGTACTTGGCGAATGGCATCTGAGTGGATATGGGTGGTTTGTTCCACATTGTCCATGCGGGAGGCAATCGCCTGCATATCTGTCTGGAGATCTGTGATTGCGGTCATCAGGATAGCTTAAGTGCCGGTTTACACTGGTGCGATGCAGGAACCCTGCAAATCCACTGTGGGTTCCCGCATCACACCCGACTCGCAGGCAGTTCACACTGCCATATGCAAACTGCTGGGAGTGTCAATACAAGGTTAATGACACCCCCAGAGTTTGCATATCAGAGTGCGATCTGTGAATTCAGACAAGAATCGGATTGCATAGGTTTGAACACCCATGCATAGGTTTGAACACCCATGCGATCCGATTCTGGCGCGAACCAAAAAAAGGGTCCTGCACGACTTTGGTCTGAATGTGATGTGAATTTAACCATACAATCTGTATGGCTGAATTTGCATGGCACAGACATCGCTTGTGATTTGCAGAGCAGTGCGGTGCGAATCACATGCAATGTCTGACATCGCTATAATGTGGACCGGCACTATGTCAGGGGCCACGGCGATCCTGCAGGCTGTGCAGCTGGACAGACTGGAGAGAAGCAGCCCCTCCACTATCCACGGGAGTATCGGTCCTGCTGCCAGGTGAGTGTGCAGTCAAGGCCTATGAGGCCTCACGGTTCTCTGATCGATGAGTGTGGAAAAGTTCCAGGATGTTTTGGCTCAGCTGGGTGTTGGTATCCCATGGTGTGCGAGGGGTAGATGCCTACAATTCCTACAATTTCTTCCCATGGCTCTGGGTATCAATAGACTCCTCAAAAGAGCAAGTTTAAGTCCTATGAGTGCAGGAGCTCCACAATTAGGCTGCCATTTCAGACCACGGTCAAACCACACACCCCATTATAGAAGAATCTCACTATTTAGCATTGTTCAGGTCAACACCAATTTCATTTCATCACCCCAAGAGATGATCTGCCAAAGAGCTTGTGGTGTGTATGTAGACTCCAATGAATAAATAAGTAAATGGTGTTCCTAATTAAGCCTTTAGTAACCCTTAACTTTAATCAACGCTAATTAACTATGTCCTTCCCAGCTATTATTTTTCTGCTGATTTCTTTTTTATTATTATATTTTCTACCATTATTATTAGAAGTTTATTTTCCTTTCCATTTGTTTCTTTTTTGAGTGACACATTAGGGGTCAGGGCAGCACATTGCTCCCAGAACCAGTGTCCACCAAACACAGCAGATTGTAGATCCTTCGGCGGGCAGGGGATCATGTGATCTCATAGCGATCATATGATAACAATGTCAACAAAGCTTTTTTTGAATGAGTAGCTTCAAAATTGAATTCATAGCATATAGAACAAAAGGTATGTCTGGACAGCCGCACTCCAATGCAAATATTTATTGAAAAGAGGATAAAATGCCACAGGATACAGAGGTATGGATCAAAGACTACTGACGCGCTTCACACTACTAACAATGCTTTAATCGTACCTATGATTAAGCACTGTTAGCAGTGTGAAACGCGTCAGCTGTCTTTGAGATATATATACCTATCATTATGGTCCTGAAGCTATTTGGAGCGATGAAATAATGGTATACATTTTTTAATAAATGTCATAAGTTTAGACCAAAGTGTATCCTGCTACATGTCTTTGGAAAAAAAAAATCTCAGTAAGTTTATTTTAATTGTTTTGCATTAAAGTTATAACGTCTACAAACTATGATACACATAAACATTTGAAAATTGATCAATCCTGACGCATTCTGTATGATAACTTTTTACTTGTACAAATTATCTAGAAAACAATAAAAATTTTGGAAAAACAATATATACATTTATATTTGGTTTATTTTTATTTATATAGATGAAAATAAAAACAGTGGTTATCAAATAACACCAAAGCGCCTTTTTGTTTTAAAACAAATGATATCAATTTAATTTGTGTACAGTGTTGCATGATGACACAATTGCCAAAGTAGCACAGTGCTGAATACTTGTAGCAAAAATTGTCCAGGTTATAAAGGGGGAAAAAAACCTTCTGGGGCTGAGAGGGTCACTAATAACTCATGTGTATAGTAATGTATCCCAAAAAAAAAAAATATATATATATATATATATATATATATATATATGTATACACAGTGCCTTGCGAAAGTATTTGGCCACCTTGAACTTTTCGACCTTTTGCCACATTTCAGGCTTCAAACATAAAGATATAAAACTGTAATTTTTTGTGAAGAATCCACAACAAGTGGGACACAATCATGAAGTGGAACGAAATTTATTGGATATTTCAAACTTTTTTAACAAATAAAAAACTGAAAATTTGGGCGTGCAAAATTATTCAGCCCCCTTAAGTTAATACTTTGTAGTGCCACCTTTTGCTGCGATCACAGCTGTAAGTCGCTTGGGGTATGTCTCTATCAGTTTTGCACATCGAGAGACTGAAATTTTTGCCCATTCCTCCTTGCAAAACAGCTCGAGCTCAGTGAGGTTGGATGGAGAGCGTTTGTGAACAGCAGTTTTCAGTTCTTTCCACAGATTCTCATTTGTATGAGCTGAAAGTTTAGAGGGACGGCCAGGTCTTCGTAGATTTGCAGTGGTCTGATACTCCTTCCATTTCAATATTATCACTTGCACAGTGCTCCTTGGGATGTTTAAAGCTTGGGAAATCTTTTTGTATCCAAATCCGGCTTTAAACTTCTCCACAACAGTATCTCGGACCTGCCTGGTGTGTTCCTTGTTCTTCATGATGCTCTCTGTGCTTTAAATGGACCTCTGAGACTATCACAGTGCAGGTGCATTTATACGGAGACTTGATCACACACAGGTGGATTCTATTTATCATCATTAGTCATTTGGGTCGACATTGGATCATTCAGAGATCCTCACTGAACTTCTGGAGAGAGTTTGCTGCACTGAAAGTAAAGGGGCTGAATAATTTTGCACGCCCAATTTTTCAGTTTTTTATTTGTTAAAAAAGTTTGAAATATCAAATAAATTTCGTTCCACTTCATGATTGTGTCCCACTTGTTGTTGATTCTTCACAAAAAATTACAGTTTTATATCTTTATGTTTGAAGCCTGAAATGTGGCAAAAGGTCAAAAAGTTCAAGGGGTCCGAATACTTTCGCAAGGCACTGTGTATATATATATATATATATATATATATATATATATATATATATAGTAAACTTCAGATTTAAAATTCAGGTGTGAGAGCTAAACTGGCTAAAGTACAATAAAACAAAAACCTATGTGATTCCTGAATGATGAAGCATAGTGGCTTCAGTGTGTGTGATTACTGGTGATGTGATGTGCTAGGTCCTCTTCCACTTAGGTATTCTCCATTTGGTGGGGAATTCTGTATGGTACAGACAGGGGAGCTGATGTAATGACATCAGAACCTCTCTTTGCATTAATATGTTGTGAATGCAGTATTCCTGGCTCAATTGGTGGGGCCATGACCTCCTGTAGTCACTCAGTCTTCTGTCAGTCTTTCAGGTTGAGTAACACTGGGTGTCATTAAACTCAAAAACTGACATATAAAATCTTGTGAGGTACTGTGTTTTTGGATTAAAGTTGAGAAATGCAGCCTGTGTTGCTTTGTAACAACACCTACATAAAAAACAGCCTTTGCTCATACAGTACATACAGTACCCATAAATCGAGTGACAGCACCTGCTGTTACATTGCAGTATTATAGTACATGATTCATTGAAATAGTAAGAACTGTGGAAGAATCATTTAAATGTAGTTACTATATCTGAATTGTATAAAACAAGCCTTGGATAAATTTTAATTTCAAATCATTAATGGCGTGTTTCATAATTAAGAAAGTGTGAGATCCAGAATTTGCAAAGATTGTCTATTTAACACTCAGTTGGTCAAAGCTAGGTTAGTTGTTTTTTTTTTTTTTACTGACCACTTGTCATATTACTTTTACTTTGATTGCATTGACTGGTTTGTGGTACTGAAAATTGGAATTACCTCATTAAATAAGTATGGTATCACATGTAAAGTAAAAATTAGTCTAAAAGCTGACAATGGGATAACCAAATTGAAACCTGACAATGGGATAACCAAATTGAAGTCAAAACACATTGGAAAGCTGCAGTTGATTGATAGATCCTGGAAAACAATTAGCAAGAGTGGATAGAAGAAAATAGTGGTGAAGCAGATTTTTAAAAGTTTTAAATTTTTTACTTAGAACAACTTATGTATAAAATTACTTTCAACTTTTACAGATATAAATGCCCAAACAAATACTACAATATCCATATCAGCAAAAAGTTTATTCTCATTTAACACACTTGGAATTTACGATTCCTTGAACAAACTCATTTCATATAATTGTAAACCCTTTAAAATCTCTTTAGAAATCGCTTTTTGCTTGCTGTATAATTGCACCAAATGCATCCTGCCAGAAATGTGTAACAGATTGCAGATCGTTATTCTGCCACATTCACTATGCTGCTGATTAATGCCCTTGACTTTGTATTTTTATATTTTGCTATTGCATATAATAAAGCTTTATTGAAAAAAAAAGTAGAACTCTTTTCTAGTTGAAGTTTACACAAAGTACATCAATAATATATTCGCTAATTTCCAGTTCCTCCTACATTAACCAGGGGGTGGAATAATAAAAAAAAATCATATTTGGTACTTTGCCTTGATTACCTTTTTTTTTATTATTTTACATTTACATCTTCTGCTCACAGTTAGAGTAGATTAGTAACACACTTTAATAAACACAAAAGAAAACTATTAATTACCATTTGACCCACTCTGTCAGTCTGTTTTACCAAAAGTGCCCATTAAATCGCTATTAAATTTTCTTCTCCTGTACTAAGTCCTAATCATCATTTGTGAATATTTCATAGTCAGTAGTCCAAAAGTACAACTTCATGAGGAACAAAAGAGCTGAATACAATAAATGTGTGCATTTAAAAACTGTAAATGGGCCAGATAATTAGAAAGAATTATTTAGTTATTAATCCAAATCCTGCATTAAGGAATTCATCTAAATTGGTGTTTCTGTATGTATTTGTGATACCAAATTAAGTTAGGGCAAGTCTTAGAATGGCAAAATAAATCTAATGGCTGTAGAAAAGGCATGTCATATGCAAATAAAATATTTGGCAGAATGGAGAGACACTACTTTATTTTAGAAAATAATTGCAGCACTTTGGTAATTCACAATATAGTAACAACTTTCTCTTATCCTAGAGAAAGAGAACATTTTCCCAAAGTAGTTGGCTATAATATTACGTAAGGTAAGAAGTAATGATATAGTAGAGAACAGCTTAGGCTTCATTTATTTCAAGATGAAAAATAGTAGATGGAACCAATGAAAAAAATAAATTAGAGTACCAACATCCCTATAAATATGCAAGGAAAAAGATATGGAATGTGGGACTTTAACGGTACTTAAAAAAAGATTTTTTACAAAAAATATCACAGTTATGTAAAAGAATTTTTGCTTTATTTGCATAAAACCACAATTACATCAAACAAGTTCATTATGTCTCAATATACATTTTTTTGTACTTCCAATTTCCAACCGGTTTTGCCAAATTAGCTTCTTCAGGGAAATGAAGACGTATAATGTATGATAACTGAAGAGAGAAACATACATATGAAATAGATACACATATTGTACATTACATAGTTATGTGTCAATAATATAATGACCAGTAATTTAATGCAGAAAAAAAGGATAGGGGAGTGCATACCTGAAGCATGGAGTCCCTTTTTATTGTAGAGCAGGCTGTGTGATGTGATACGGGCTTAATTACAAAAACTCAACAAAGCAAGCAACATAAATGTTAGGACATAAAAAAAAAAGTATCAAGACTGAAAGAGAGAAGGGGAGATGTTGGAGATGGGGGCAGATGTATTGGAGCTTAACAAAAAGGCAAAAAGGGAGCATAAACTATTAACTTTTCTTCATTTCTCTGAGTTTGTCCTGTTACTAATTTTGGAGGTTTATCCCCCTTATTTGGACCAGACTTCATCTTGGATGTCGCCTCTCCTTGTAGGATCTTCATTTGCCTTGGAGGATCCCCATGCCGTGTCCCAATACATGTATCATCTGTCTCAGCATCATGTCTGATGCGGAGTGTGGGCGGCACTCTCCACCTCGCTTGGCGTTTCTGCGCCAGCTGAGTGGAAGTATCAACATCGCGGCAGACTTTAGGGAACATATGGTGCGCATGTGCGGACCTTCAAGTTTCACGTCCACATCCCGCTCTGACTTTACTACGTGGGCGGGGTGGAGGGGGTATAGATTAGAGCTCCAGTCAGTCTGTCCTCGGTGTCTTCATACACTCCCTGCACGCCTGTGTTTGATCTCTGAATGTTAAAGGTAAAGACTCTCCTTATGGGCTCTATGGATTGCTTTTTGCATTACTGCGGGCTTTATGTTTGCCTAATCTAATAATCTATATATTTATCTTCAGAGGCTAACATTCGTCCCCATTTGGACTTTGTGGTTTTCATACATCTACCACATATATTTTTTGTCCATATTTTTTGACAACTTTTCTTTTTTTGCTGTCATCAGCATAGTGGATTATTTCTCTAAGGCTCACCTTCACAAGCTCTGACATTAGAGACACCTGTGGCGTGTTAGGTATATGGGATACATTGGTTGTATGTGTAAGTATAATGGTTTTGGCAATAATATATTATTTTTTATTTTTATATATTGTTGAGAAATAGGGTTATATACTCATAAATATCCACTATTACCCATATTTTTGACAGGTATTTTTAAGCAGTTCTAATCTGTCCTTTTGGGGCTGAATATCCCTTCTGCGGGAGACCCAGCAGGTGGGGCCATTTTGTTGCTTGAATTTGTTGAGTCTTTGGAACTAAGCCCCGTATCACATCACACAGGCTGCTCCACAAAAAAAGGGACTCCATGCTTCAGGTATGGGTTCCCTTATCCTTTTTTTCTGCATTGAATTACTGGCCTTTATATTGTTGACACATCACTATGTAATGTACAATATGTGTAATTATTTCATATGTATGTTTCTCTCTTCAGTTATCATACATTATATGTCTTCATTTCCCTGAAGAAGCTAATTTAGCGAAACCGGTTGGAAATTGAAGTACAAATAAATGTATATTGAGACATGATGAACTTGTTTGATGTAATTGTGGTTTTATGCAAATAAAGCAAAAATTATTTTACATAAATGTGATATTTTTTGTAAAAAATCTTATTTAAGTACCGTTAAAGTCCCATATTCCAAATATTTTTCCTTTCATTTATTTCAAATCTTTAAACCAGCTAAATGGTACAAAGAAAAAAAGGAAATCTGCATTTATTTATTTATTTTTTCAAATCACCCAGTGCACTTATTAGTTTATCAACCCAGTTGTACTCCTTGGGCGAATTATGCTTTGGAAAACCTCTAACAATATAATAATGAGCGCATCCTGAAGACCAGTAAATATATTGTTTTTGCATGGGCTGTCCTTTTGAATATCTACATTTGCTTCCTAAGTGACCTTGGGTTCAGGGACCTGAACTGGGTTAAGGCAGAACTTGAGAAAAAAAGATATGCATATGCAGTTTATGGTAAATACTCTAATCAGCCTGTCTTAATTTGAAGTGAAATTCAAATCTAGGACTGTCTAAGCTTAACCACTTTACCACTGAGTACTGGAATAGTACTGCGGCAAAGTGGCACGATCCCGTCTGACGACGTAGACCTACGTCGCCAGACTCCTCCCCAGTAGGCGGCGCTCGCGTGCCGTCGGAGGCGTGCTCCCGCTGTTTTCATTCACAGCGGGAGTCGGGCCAGGGGAGGAGCAGCGGCGATCACCGCTGCTCTGCCCCAATCATCGGGGATCTAGTGTGGAGATCCGCCCGCCTGTGTAAACACAAGCGGGCGGATCTCCTCAGTGACAGGGAGTGACAGATCGGAGTGTTCAGCATAGCTGGACATCCGATCTGTCCCTGTCTCACACAGTCACCTCCCCCCCCACACGTCAGTAAGCACCAGGCATACATTAACCCCTCCCTCTCCAATAAAATTAACCCCTTCCCTGCCAGTGTCATTTTTACAGTAACAGTGCATATTTATAGCACTGATTACTGCAGTAATGTCACTGGTACCCCCAAAAGTGTCAAAAATGTCAGTCAAGGGTCCGATCTGTCTGCCACAATGTCGCAGTCCCGCAAAAAAAATCGCAGATCGCCGCCATTACTCGTTAAAAAAAAAACACCAAAAATGACAAAAATCTTTCCCTTTGTTAGTAAACGCAATAACTTTTGCGCAAACCAATCAAAATACTCTTATTGCGATTTTTTTACCAAACATGGGTAGCAGAAAACAAATTGGCCAAAAATTTTAAAAAAAATATGTTTTTACATCTTTTTTGGGGGGAATTTCATATAAAAAAATTTTAAAAATATTGTTATTTTTTCAAAATAAACGCTCTTTTTTTGTTTATAGCGCAAAAAGTAAAAATCGCACAGGTGATCAAATACCACCAAAAGAAAGCTCTGTTTGTGGGAAAAAAAGGACGTCAATTTCGCTTGGGTACAGTGTCGCACAACCGTGCAATTGTCAGTTAAAGTCGCACAGCGCCGAATCGCAAAAAGTGGCCCAGACGTAAGACAGCAAAATGCTCTAGTGGTAAAGTGGTTAAAACTGCTTCCAGCCTACTTCTAACACTTGTACTAACTACTCTGTAAAAGGAAGATGCATGCATATACTTATCTATTTTGAGGATGCTTTGGTCTGGTCAGGTGAACAGCTCCCAGTGGCTGATTTCAGGAGAGAGGAGAGACAGCCAACAATGGATGTCCTATGCTAAACCTATGGGATGACATCACTGCCCAGGTATTCTATTCAGGTGGGAACAGCTTTAAGCTTAGTTAGTTCTATACTTCACAACTGTAAAAATATCTACTTCAACAAAATTTTAAATACTTACTCTATTTATAACAAAAAACAAAATATCTGACTTTCATGCAGCTAACTTAACAAACATTTTTTATTACAAACATAGAACATTATAAAGACACAAAATACATTAAAAGCAGTGGTATACTTATTAACCTGTTAACAGATTTTAATTCTGTGTTAAAAAAGTATCTAGGAGAAATGGATGGAAGATTCCACAGGGATCACCCCTGTCCAGAGAGGCTGGATGAGTTTGTGAAGAAACTAGGTGTGGCTAAGGTAGAAACGTCAAGGGAAATAATTAACAAACAAAAAGCAGTATAACTCTATAGCAGTTAATCGCTTAAACCACAGAATCCTGAGACCTAATACAAAAGAGCCCTTGAACTGGGTTGATATGAAAGCCAACCTAGTCATCCAGAGTGATGGGAAAGAGTGGGTCAACTGTTGAGATGAGAACATTAAGTAGCTAAGGCCTTTTAGAGAAATAGAAGAAGAAGGGCAGCCAGGCAAATGACTCAGACCATGGTAGGACATGTTTCAGGATTGCTTGCCATCTGGAGAGGAAATGCTTTAAAGTATATAGTATAGTATAGTATCTAAGCTAAGTAGGTTAGCAAGGTTCACCATCTTGTACAAGTGACATTTTCCCAGAAGGAAGAGGAAGGGACATCTATGTCTTCAACTCATCCATTTTTCAAGATATTAGCAGGGGAGAGTTTAGAAAGTATAGTGAAGAGGGTTATTTCCCAATTTGAGGCCCAAATATGTAATGCTATGTTTGGCCTCTGACAAAGGGGATGTAGTGGACCTGTGAGAAGAGTTGCTTGAGCTTAAGGGAGGTATCTCACTTCTATTGAAGGTAATGCGGAGACCTGAGTATGTCTGGAATTAATCAAATATACATTTGATGGTATGCATGTCTATGAATTGGTTGGGACGTGAAAATCAAAATGTTATTTGCATGGAGGGCAGTGCGTAGTTCTGTGCCACCTATTTTATTGTCATGTAGTGAAAAGTCAGTTAACCATCTGGAGAGTGGTTCTATTGCTAGAAAGAAAGTTAAAGATAGGGGGTGAGAGGGGGCTGCCCTTTCGAGTACCCTTATATAGGCTTATATAGATTGATGTTGTCCAAAAATGGGCTGGACACCACCAGTCTGGCGGAAGCCTTACCTGTGGAGGACCAAGGAAAGCCATTGGAAGATAACATTGTCCAAGGCTTTCCCAATATCTAGAGTGATAATGGCATATTCCTCAGAATGATGCAATTTAATCTGCTCTAGGACCATAATAACTTTATGTTAGTTAGCAGATGTGGTCCTGTCATTGGCAAAACCAGATTGTGTAGGGTGAATTAGGAATGGGATGATGTCAGCTAACTTAGAGGCGATGATTTTGGAATAGATTTTTATGTCCAGGTTTAACAACGAGATAGATTAGTAGGATCCTGAGTTCATGGGATCTTTTCCTTTTATAGCTAGGAGTTTGACATTGGTCCTGGAATAGGGTGGAACAAACATATTGGAAGGCTTTGCAATTACTGTTCATGAGACCTCTAATGAGTAGTCACCGAAGAGCATGAGTTTAACCACTTGCCGACTGACGCACTACGTCGGCAGTCACCCCCGGCCAGGCAGAGTAACGTAGGTCTACGTCGTCACTTCCCACCGTTCCTGTGCGCACTCCCCCCCCCCCGCCGCCGCCGATGACTCGATTGAGTTCAGAACCGATCAGTCATCAGGTTCAGGCCAATAATTTTTGGCCTGGACCTGTAGATCGGTCCTGCCCAATCAGAATCCATGCTGAGCCTGTGAAATGTAAACACAGGCTCAGAAAAGATGTGTCCTCCCCTCCCATGATCCTTTTTGGATCCAGCATGAGAGGAGAGCACATCTAACTGTGAGTAACTGCACAAGCACACACTTTTACAATTAGATAGGCACATTTAACCCCCGATTGCCCCCCCAGTTAACCCCTACACCCCCTGTCACAACACACACTGTATACAGCATATAGCATTTTCCTATATACCTGTATAAGTGTGATTTGTGACCAGGTGTAGCGCTTGCGACCACACCTTTTTCACTTAAAATACCCGCCACCCCCCCCAATAAAGACTTAACCCCCTGATCCCCCCTGATCCCCCCCAGTTAACCCCTTCCCCCTGTCACATTGCACACTAATACTAAGGTAATACACTGTGTTTTTGTATTTTGTATTAGTGTGTTTGTGACCTGAATTAGCGCTAGCGAGTTAGTTTCTGTCCCGAAGGAGGTTTAGGGTCCCCGCCACCCCCCCAATAAAGATTTAACCCCCTGATCCCCCCCTGATCACCCCTACACCCCCTGTCACAACACACACCATATACAGTATATAGCATTTTCCTATATACCGGTATAAGTGTGATTTGTGAACAGGTGTAGCGATTGCGGCCCTCCCTTTTTCACTTAAAATACCCGCCACCCCCCCACAAAGATTTAACCCCCTGATCCCCCCTGATCACCCCCTGATCATCCCCAGTTAACCCCTTCCCCCCTGTCACATTGCACACTAATACAAAAGTAATATACTGTGTTTTTGTATTTTGTATTAGTGTGTTTGTGACCTGAATTAGTGCTAGCAATTTAGTTTCTATCCCAAAGGAGTTTTAGGATCCCTGCCACCCCCCCAATAAATATTTAACCCCCTGATCCCCCCCCTGATCACCCCTACACCCCCTGTCACAACACACACTGTATACAGTATATAGCATTTTCTATATACCCGTATAAGTGTGACTTGTGACCAGGTTTAGCGCTTGCCACCGTTCCTTTTATCCTTAGGATACCCGCCACCCCCTCCCAATAAAGATTTAACTCCCTGATCCCCCCCTGATCACATCCAGTTAACCCCTTCCCCCCTGTCACATTGCACACTAATACACACGTAATATACTGTTTTTACTGTATTTTGTATTAGTGTGATTGTGACTTGAGTTTGCGCTAGCAAGTTAGTTTCTATCCCAAAGGAGGTTTAGGGTCCCCGCCATCCCCCCAATAAAGATTTAACCCCCTGATCCCCCTCTGATCACCCCCAGTTAACCCCTTCCGTGCCCTGTCACAATGTCACTTTTATAGTGTACAGTTTTTTTTCTGATCAGTATTATTAGTGACACTAGCTAGCGTTAGTGGCAGTCTAAAAAAGCACAGATCCCCGGTGCATAGTTAGAAATAACCCCTTGATTACCACACACACACACACACACACACACACATACACTTCCATTACTAGTATAGTGTTTGAACAGATCAATATCTGATCTGATCAGTACTATACTAGCGTCCCCATAGTTTAGGGTTCCCAAAACACGGTGTTTGCACGATCAGCACTGATTCTGGCCAGCACCTGCGTTTAACCCTTTCATCCAGGCAAGTGTAGTAATCAATAGATTACTGTCACTTACAAAAAAACACAAAACCGCTGTGTTAGCAGAGTCAGGCCTAATCCCTGCTAGCATTAGCAGTTTTTTTTTTGGTAGCACTTGAAATATTCCTTGACAACCAGGTGCTTTTATTACCTGTGAGTCGCACTACTGTACCAGTAAATTTAGTTACCAAAATGACCAAACGTTGGTACAGTGGTGAAGAGGTATATAGTATACTGGCCATGTCAGATGATAGCGATGGGGAAGCTACACTGGCAGAATCAGGGTCAGTATACGAACCAGATGACGGCAGCAGCTCCCTGACAGATAGCTCAGACGACGGATGGGTCCCTGTTAGACCCAGGCGTACCCGACCCCATTCTGGAGTTGTTGAGATGCAGGAATCGCAGGGTGTTCGTATGGAGCAGAGTGTGGTTACTAGTGCCGCTCATCCTTCTGGTGACCTGGCAAGCACCAGCGGCCTAATACACCCTGGACCTACTACAACCAGCACTGCAGTATCACTTGGTGACGTGGCGAGTGCCATAAGTGCAGTTGAAGCTGGTGCGGTGGCTAGCACGAGTAGTGGCCTGCAGCCACCGCGTATCCGAAGACAGGCCCGTAGAGCCCATAGTGCCCTCCCTGATGCGCTGGCATATCCCAATTGGCAACCCACTGATTTTACAGCGCCAGTACTTCCCCCATTCACTGCCCAACCTGGAATCCACGTGGAGACAGCTGGATTTACGCCCCTGAACTTTTTTGAGCTGTTCTTCATGGAAGATCTTTTCAGATCTATTGTGGATCAATCAAATTTATATGCACAACAATTCATCGCCGCCAACCCAAATTCGCCCCTTGCCAGACCATTCGGCTGGAAATCAATAACGGTTTCCGAATTTAAAATCTTTCTGGGCCTTTCCCTCAACATGGGCATAACCAAACAGAGTGAATTGCGGCCATATTGGTCCACTAGCCCACTTCACCATATGTGCATGTACTCTGCCTCCATGTCCAGGTATGAGCAAATTCTGCGATTTATGCATTTCAGCGACAATGAAATCTGTCATCCTCGGGGAGACCCTGCATATGATCGGCTCCACAAAATTCGGCCCCTCATAGACCACTTCAATCAGCGGTTTGCAGCCTTGTTCACCCCCGAACAAGTTGTCTGCATTGACGAGTCCCTGATTAAATTTACTGGCCGCCTTGCTATGAAACAGTACCTCCCCAGCAAGAGTGCCAAGTACGGGGTCAAGCTGTATAAACTGTGTGACAGGGCCACAGGTTATACAGTTCGTTTCCAGGTCTATGAGGGAAAAGATAGCTGTGTGGAGCCCCCCAACTGCCCAGACTACATAGGGAGCAGCGGCAAGATTGTTTGGGACTTGGTGTCACCCTTATCCGGAAAGGGGTACCATTTGTATGTGGACAACTTTTACACAAGCATGCCACTATTTAGTCACCTGCTTGAAATACAAATTAGCGCATGTGGCACCGTGCGACCTAATCGCTGGGGCTTCCCTCAAAGGTTTGTAACATCCCGTCTTAGTCGGGGGGCGAGAGCCTGCTTGAAAATGGACAAATTGCTTGCGGTGAAGTGGAGGGATACACGGGATGTTTATGATCTGTCCTCCCTTCACGCATACACGATGATCTAATTTCCTACGGCAACTGGCGTTATGGAGAAACCCCTCTGTGTCCACGAATATAACCTTAATATGGGAGGGGTGGACCTTAACGACCAGCTTTTGGCGCCGTATTTAGTTGCCCGTAAAGCCAGACGCTGGTACAAAAAAGTGTCTGCTTATTTATTCCAATTGGCTATGCTGAACGCCTTTGTCCTATACAGGGCGTCAGGACGAACTGGATCCTTCTGGGAATTCCAGGAAGAGATCATCCTTGCCTACCTGTACCCAGGAGGCATGCCTGCCCAACTTCCCCTTCCAGATGCAGTGAGCCGGCTGCATGAGAGGCATTTTTCCCATGTCCTCCCGAGTACCCCTAACCAAAGATACCCCCAAAGAAAATGTTGTGTCTGCAGCAGGCGCGGATTTAGGCGTGACACCCGCTTTTATTGTCCCAAATGTCCTGACCAACCTGGTCTCTGCATCGGGGAATGTTTTGAGCGCTACCATACACTAGTGGAGTTTTAGTGTAGGGTACAGCATGACACAGTGTAGGGCACACAAACACAGGGTCTCGAAAGATGTTGGATGTCCATCGACATTTTGAGAGACCCAAGCTGGAAAATCACAGTCCCAAATCGAGAAACAACAGTTAGAAAGAAAAATAAAAGGATCCAAAAACAGTTGTTGTGTCAGTCATTTTATATGTTCTTCTACTCTTCCTACTGTACTTTTACTGTACTTTGTTTGTTTTTCATTCTTTTGTAACCTGTTTCTCTTGCAGGTACTCGTCGGCTGCCACATTGATTTTATATATTCTGACACAAACAGCGTTTGCACTCAGCATATATGGATACCTTTGCTGGCAGCAGCTGTGGTGATTTTCTGATTTCAGCACTGCAGTTAAAATCATATTTTGGTATACGTGGAATAGTGTCGTGTATACCCATCATTAAATTAAGTGGGTGGATGTTTGGGCGGTTAATGGTGGGTAATACTACACATTATTCCTGTGCTGATTTCTGATAGGTTCTCTTTTTTTTCGTTGAGCCCACAGGCTGCATGAAAAAAAAAAAACCTACACTATATGCCAAACAAGGACCAGCAATGTACTGGTATGTTGCTGGACTTTGAGTGGTTATACCAGGATGATGCCTGCAGATTTAGGCATCATCTTGGTATCGTTTTTTACAGCCAGCGGTCGGCTTACATGTAAAAGCAATCCTAGCGGATAATTGGCCGCTAGACTGCTTTTACATGCAGTGGGAGGGGACTCCCCCCCCCACCGCCGCCTTCCCTGGTTTTTCTCGGGCTCTCCTGTCCCACCGGTTAACCCGAGAGTGCAGTCGGTGGTTTAATTATCTAACCATAGAGCTAATTGGATATGAGAATGGCTCCAATCATCTCTATGGCCTAAGATACCGGAAGCTACGAGCATTTCATGACTTCTGTTTCACCAGAAATAAACAGGGCCATTGGGAAATTGGGAAAGTATTTTATCACACCAATTTTGGTGTGGTCAGATGCGTTAAGGTCAGAGGAGAGATATAGAGTCTAAAAGACCCCAATTTTTTTTAAAAAGAGTACCTGTCACTACAGATTGCTATCATAGGGGATATTTAAATTCACTGTGATAACAATAAAAATTATTTAAAAAAAAAAAAATGAAAGGAAATGTGTCAAAATAACATAAAAAAGCAAAAAAAAAAAATCAAGCCCCCCCCTGTCCCCCTGTGCTTGCGCGCAATGGCGCACGCAAGCATTGGTCTAGTGTCATATGTAAACCACAATTGCAGCATGCATGTGAGGTATCGCCTCGAATGCCAGGTCGAGTGCAGTAATTCTTCCAGTAGACCTCCTCTGTAAGTCTAAAGTGGTAACCTGTAAAGACTTTTAAAGGCTTTTAAAAATGTACGTACTTTGTTGCCGCTGCACAGGCGTGCACAATTTTTTAAGCATGTCATGTTTGGTATCTATGTACTCGGCATAAGATCATCTTTTAAATTTTACCAAACAAATTGGAATTATATAGTGTATTTGTGCAATAATTTAAAAAAAATATATTTCTTTGCAGAAATTGCGTTTGGAAAATCTGTGCGCAAATACCGTGTGACAAAAAAAATTGCAACATCCACCATTTTATTCTATAGGGCCTCTGCTTTAAAGAAATATATAATGTTTGGGGGGTCAAAGTAATTTTCTAGTAAAAAAAAAATATTTTTTAATGTAAACAAAAAGTCACAGAAAGGGCTTGGTTTTCAAGTGGTTAGAAGAGTGGGTGATGTGTGGATAAGATTGAGCATAAAATGCTGGCACAGTTCAAACACCTCCCAAATGACCCCTTTTTTAAAAGTAGACACCCAAAGCTATTTGCTGATAGGCATATTGAGTCCATGGAGCATTTTATATTTTGCCCTAAGTTTACAAAGATGACAATTTGTTTTTTGTTTTTTTACAGAAAGTTGTCACTAAATGATATATTGCTCACGCATGCCATGGGAATATGTGAAATGACACTCCAAAATACATTCTGTTGCTTCTCATGTGGTATCAGGGATACCACATGTGTGAGACTTTTTGGGAGCCTAGCTGTGTACGTGACCCTGAAAACCAATCCCCATCTTCAGGTTTTCTAATGGCGAAAATTGCTGATTTTACCACTGCACTACCTGTCACAGTTTCAGAGGCCCTGAAATTTCAAGATAGCACAACCACCCCCCCCCCCAAATGACCCCATTTTGCAAAGTAGACACTCCAAGCTATTTGCTGAGAGGCATTGTAAGTCAATGGAATATTTTATATTTTGCGACAAGTGTCGGGAAAATTATTATTTCTTTTTTTTTTGTTGTTTTTTTACACAAAGTTGTCACTAAATGATATATTGCTCACACATGCCATGGGTATATTTGAAATGACACCCCAAAATACATTCTGCTGCTTCTCTTGAGTACAGGGATACCACTTGTGTAAGACTTTTTGGGAGCCTAGCTGTGTACGCAACCCCGAAAACCAATCCCCATCTTCAGGTTTTCTAATGGCGTAAATTGCTGATTTTACCACTGCGCTACCTTTCACAGTTTCAGAGGCCCTGAAATTTCAAGATAGCACAAAACCCCCCAAATGACCCCATTTTGCAAAGTAGACACTCCATGCTATTAACTATTCCATGGACTCACCATGCCTCTCAGCTTATATTTTGACACGAGTTTGGGGAAATTTTTTTTTTTTTTTGTTTGTTTTTTTACACAAAGTTGTCAGTAAATGATATAATGCTCACACATGCCATGGGTATATGTGAAATGACACCCCAAAATACCTTCTTCTGCTTCTCCTGAGTACAGGGATACCCCATGTGTGAGACTTTTTGGCAGTCTAGCCGCGTACAGGACCCGGAAAACCAATCCGCACCTTCTGTCTTTCTAAGGGCGTAAATTGTTGATCTCACTCCTTACTACCTATCACACTTTTGAAGTCCATGAAATGCCAAGATGGCACAAAACCCCCCCAAATGACCCCATTTTGCAAAGTAGACACTCCAATCTATTTTCTGAGAGGCATGGTGAGTATTTTGCAGCTCTCATTTTTTTTTGGAAAATGAAGAAAAAACAGGAAAATGCATTTTTCTCCCTCTTTTTTCAATTTCCAAAACTTTGTGACAAAAAGTGAGATCTGCAAAACACTCAACATGCCTCTCTGCAAATAGCTTAGGGTGTCTACTTTCCGAAAGGGGTCATTTGGGGGGGGGGGGGGTTGTGCTGTCTTGGCATTTCATGGCCTCCGAAACTGTGATAGATAGGTAGTCAGGAGTGAAATCAACAATTTACGCCCTTGGAAAGCCTGAAAGTGGGGATTGGTTTTCGGGGTCCTATACTCAGCTAGACTGCAAAAAAGTCTCACACATGGGGTGTATATATATATATATATTTCCCGGAACTGTGGCAAAATATAAAATATTCCATGGACTCACCATGCCTCTCAGCAAATATCTTGGGGTGTCTACTTTCCAAAATGGGGTAATTTGGGGGGGGTTTGTGCTATCTTGGAATTTGAGGGCCTCCGAAACTGTGACAGGTAGTGCAGAGGTGACATGCACAATTTACGCCATTAGAAAACCTGGGAGTG
Source organism: Pelophylax lessonae (assembly GCF_965119305.1). Lineage (NCBI taxonomy): Eukaryota > Metazoa > Chordata > Amphibia > Anura > Ranidae > Pelophylax > Pelophylax lessonae. The sequence goes on from NC_138771.1 coordinate 370,010,678, forward strand.
TTGATTGGTTTTCGCGGTCCTGTACACAGCTAGGCTCCAAAAAAGTCCCACACATGGGGCATCCCCATACTCAGGAGAAGCAGCAAAATGTATTTTGGGGTGTCATTCCACATATACCCATGTCATGTGTGAGAAATTTATCTTTTAGGGACAACGTTGTGTAAAAAAAAAAAAATTGTAATTTTCCCAAAACTTGTGGCAAAATATAAAATATTCCATGGACTCACCATGCCTCTCAGCAAACAGCTTGGGGTGTCTACTTTCCAAAATGGGGTCATTTGGGGGGACATTTCCGGGCCTCCTAAACCGTTATAGGTAGTGAGAAAATGCAATGAAAAATGTACGCCTTTTGAAATTCTGATGGTGGTGATTTGTTTTCGGGCTCCCGTACACTGCTAGGCTCCCAAAAAGTCTCACATATGTGGTATCCCTGTACTCAGGAGAAGCAGCAGAATATATTTTGGAGTGTAATTACACATATGCCCATGGCATGTGTGAGCAATATATAATTTCATTGACAACTTTGTGTAAAAAAAAAAAAAAAATTTTAGTCATTTTTCAAACACCTGTGACAAAAAAATGAAATATTCAATGAGCTCAACATGCCTCTCAGAACATTCCTTAGGATGTCTACTTTCCAAAAAGTGGTAGTTTGGGGGGGATTTGTACTGCCCTGCCATTTTAGCACTTCATGAAATGAGATAGGCAGTCAGAAATTAAAGCTGCGTAAATTTCAGTATTTACACCATAGTTTGTAGACGCTATAACTTTTGCGCAAACCAATAAAAATACGCTCATTGAATTTTTTTGTCAAAGAAATGTAGCTAAATATATTTTGGCCCAAAAAAAATGACATAAATTGAGTATATTGGATATTTTTTAAAAGACAAATTTGAAAATGTAATTTTTTCGCCAAAATTTTCGCTCTTTTTTTATTAATATCGCAAAAAAATTAAAAAGCGCAGAGGTGATCAAATACCACCAAAAGAAATCTCTGTTTGTGGGAAAAAAAGGACGTAAATTTCGTTTGGGTACAGCATTGCATGACCGCGCAATTGTCAGTTAAAGTCACGAAGTGCCAAGTTGAAAAAAGGGGTCTGGTCAGGAAGAGGGTAAAATCTTCCGGGGCTTAAGTGGTTAACACCCTCGTTTGACAAAGAACGGTTGTGGCGAAAACATTGCAGAATGGCCACTTTATCCACATAATTTAAATACTGCACTATCATGGGTGCTGGGTGACTGTTGGAAGGGGCACCCAGGCGGTGAGCGCATTCCACCATACAGGGAGTGTGGTGCAGAAGTCAGAGAGGGAAGTCAATTTTTAGGATTCAGGAAGGTCTCACCAAAAATAAATTGCCCAATGATTCTTCCAAACAAACAAACAACAGGACATGGGTCCCTTCACAAATTGGAATGCGCACAAAGCGTTTATCAGTAGGATTTGGATCCAAATAGGCACCAGAGTTAAAAAACAAGGAACAAAACAAAGGAATACACTGTTATCTGAAATCCACATCTTAGACCTAAAAAAAAAAAACTTCCCCATCTTTTACGGTTGCAGCACAACTCTTTAAATTACGCCACAAACGTAGGGAAAGCCTGTGCAATGAACATGACCAATATATATGCACACACTAAATCTTCAATACCATCCATAATAAAGCAGGGAAATTCCTAGCTAATAAAATCAAACTTCAGAGAACTAAATCCAAAATCCCTCACAATCCCCCACCCTATCTCGAAACAAAAACTCGAAAACCCGCAAGGAGTTGCCGATGCATTCGCAGATTATTATGGTTCCCTGTATAAACTTAAAAATGACACAAATACACCACAACTATCCGAAAAAGCCATAAACTCTTTTCTAGCCTCCATCAACCTTCCCACTATGTCCAACACACAACTAGATCTATTAAACTCAGATTTCACTATAGAGGAAATTGACCGAGTTATATCCACACTACCCAATGACAAATCCCCTGGCCCAGATGGCCTGACCCACGAATACTATAAAGCTTTTCACTCCCTTCTAATGCCCCACCTAAACTCAATAATCAAAGCAGCCACAAATGCTAATTCCTTCCCAGAGGAAATGCTACGTGCCCATATCATTACCCTCCCCAAACCCGGCAAACCATCAACCACCCCCCTCCAAATTTCCGCCCCATTTCCCTCCTAAACACAGATGTAAAGATATACACAAAACTCATGGCAAAATGTCTGCTTGATGTGATCGCAACATTGGTCAAACCAGACCAACTTGGTTTCACCAAAGGCAGACAAGCATCTGATGCAACAAGACGCACTCTTAACATAATACATCATGCACAAACTCGCAAAACACCATCTATGCTTCTATCTATCGAGACAGAGAAAGCGTTCGATAGAATGCATTGGGGATATATGAAAGCAGTATTAAAAAAAATTTGGATTCCAGGGTCGGATTCTAGCCGCCATCCTGGCGTTATACTCTCAATCCTCTGCACAACTATACACCTCAGGTTTTCTATCCAAAACTTTTACAATCTCAAAGGATGTCCCCTATCACAGGCAATCTTCAACTTAATGATAGAACGACTTGCCGAAGCCATACAATCTCACCCACACAAAGGATTTCAAATTCACCGCAAACCTCATGTGATTAACTTATTTACAGATAATGTGATTTTCCTACTAACCAATGCCATTGTCTCCCTCCCCTTTGCCCACAAACTCCTCAACCATTTCAGCAAACTGTCATACTACAAGGTTAACTTTACCAAATCACTAATTTTCAACTTAGGAATAAACTAACATACTAAAAAACCATCTATCCCACCATTTTCCATACACATGGGCCGACCAAAGCATTCCATACTTAGGGATTACATTGTCCGCCAAACTTTCTGAATCATAGACATTAACCTCAAACCGCTTATCAACAAACTTCGCCAAGACCTCTCCCGCATAGCAAAACACAAATTGTTCTGGATAGGCAGACTTGCCTCCTTCAAAATAATGTCACTACCAAAAATTCTTTACCTGTTCAGAACATTACCACTCCACATTAAAGCTTTGTATATTAGAGAAATAAATAAAACTATCAAAAAATGTATATGGCAGGGGAAGACAGTGAGGTGTTCTCTCAAACATCTCATTAAACAAAAATCAGTGCGAGGAGTAGACTGGCCAGATATTGATGACTATTATACAGCCACTCAACTAACACATATACAGCATCTCACAAAAGTGAGGACACCCCGCATATTTTCGTAAATATTTTATTATATCTTTTCATGTGACAATACTGAAGAAATGACACTTTGCTACAATGTAAAGCAGTGAGTGTACAACTTGTATAACAGTGCAAATTTGCTGTCCCCTCAAAATAACTCAACACACAGCCATTCATTTCTAAACCTCTGGCAACAAAAGTGAGTACACCCCTAAGTAACAGTGCCCAAATAGTGTCAATATTTTGTGTGGCCAGCATTATTTTCCAGCACTGCCTTAACCCTCCTGGGCATTGAGTTCACCAGAGCTTCACAGGTTGCCACTAGAGTACTCTTCCTCTCCTCCATGACCACGGAGCTGGAGGATGTTAGAGACCTTGCGCTCCTCCACCTTCCATTTGAGGATGCCCAACAGATGCTCAATAGGGTTTAGGTCTGGACACATGCTTGGCCAGTCCATCACCTTTATCCTCAGCTTCTTTAGCAAGGCAGTGGTCATCTTGGAGGTGTGTTTGAGGTTGTTATTATGTTGGAATACTGACCTGCAACCCAGTCTCTGAAGGGAAGGGATCATGCTCTGCTTCAGTATGTCACCTTACATGTTGGCATTCATGCTTGTCAATAAACTGTAGTTTCGCAGTGCCGGCAGCACTCAAGAAGCCCCAGACCACGACACTCCCACCACCATGCTTGACTGTAGTCAAGACACACTTGTCTTTGTACTCCTCACCTGGTTATCACAACACATGCTTGACACCATCTGGACCAAATAAGTTTATCTTCGTCTCATCAGACCACTAGACATGGTTCTAGTAATCCATGTCCTTAGTCTGCTTGTCTTCAGCAAACTGTTTGCAGGCTTTCTTGTGCATCATCTTTAGAAGAGGCTTCCTTCTGGGAAGATAACCATGCGGACCCATTTGATGCAGTGTGCAGCATATGGTCTGAGCACTGATAGGCTGACCCCTCACACGGTCAACCTCTCCAGCACCAATACCTCTATTTCCCAAAGACAACCTCTTAATATGATGCTGAGCACGTGCACTCAACTTCTTTGGTCCACCATCCACCATGGTGAGCTGTGCTTTGAGTGGAACCTGCCCTGTTAAACTGCTGTATAGTCTTGGCCACCTTGCTGCAGCTCAGTTTCAGGGTCTTGGCAATCCTCTGTTAGCCTAGACCATCTTTATGAAGAGGAACAATTCTTTTTTTTTTTTTCAGATCCTCAGAGAGTTATTTAACATAAGGGGGCCATGTTGAACTTTCAGTGACCAGTATGAGAGAATGAGAGCGATAACACCAAATTTAGCACACCTGCTCCCCATTCACACCCGAGACCTTGTAACGCTAACGAGTCACACGACACCAGGGAAGGAAAATGGCTAATTGGGCCCAATTTTGACTTGTACACTTAGGGGTGTACTCACAGTTTAGACATTAATGGCTGTGTGTTGTGTTATTTTGAGGGGACAGCAAATTTTCACTGTTATACAAGCTGTACACTCACTGCTTTACATTGTAGCAAAGTGTCATTTCTTCAGTGTTGTCACATGAAAAGATATAATAAAATATTTACAAAAATGTGAGGGGTGTACTCACTTTTGTGAGATACTGTGAAACAATGGTTCTTGGATCCGTCTGAAGCATTATGGGTGGACATAGAGTCCTCAGCTGCACAGACCTCTAAACTATATCACCTACTACTAGCTGATATTTGGAAACAGCATAACATATCGACACTACCACCCACAACTAAAACATCAATCTCAGCATGGAGAAAACTTCTCCTTCAATCCAAACATAGCCCTTACACAAACAAACTCGGCATACCTATTCAAACTTTGGAATTCCTTATCCCATACTTATCAATACAAAAATGGGTCGATAATGGGTCACTTGGATTGAAAACTTAATGGAAAACGATACTCCCAAATCAGTCACTGCTCTAATCGCAGAATATAATCTGCCCTCCAGTATCTCCTATACATACACCTGAATTAGGAGCTTTCTACTCAGCTACCCCCCACCCACTATAAACATAAGCACACATGCTTGGAAATGTTATACTGCAATACCAGAGGCAAAAAAGGGCATATCTCTCTTCTATAACATACTCCAAAACAAACAACTATTGAAAAAAACTCCACTAATGCTATTATGGGAAACCGACCTTGACAGGAATTTCAATGGTCGATTGCATTCAGATCCACCCATACGGCGTATCCCCCCTCATACTCTCCTCTTTGCTGGAGGAACTGCGGACAACCAGCTAATATATACCACATATTATGGCCCTGTAAAAGCCTCACAAGTTACTGGAGGAAGATCTTTCAGATCATATCAGAAATTACAGGGTATATTATCACCACCAGACCCAGCACTAGCAATCCTACACATTAGCTTTTAAAAATACCCCAACCCATTTAGGGCAATCATAACCCATATGCTACTCACGGCCAAACTGGTCATAACAAGACACTGGAAAGATGACAATTCCCCAAACCCATCTGAAGTGGTCGCCCAGGTTAATCTTAACTATCACTATGAAAAATTATTAGCCTCCAGGAAAGCTTCCTGCGTTCTCTTCAACAGGAACTGGATGGCATGGGTAGACTGGTACACGTGAATTTACTGAAACAAAAGGTTAAACTGATGATGGATTGAATTAGAGGACTGTATACTAGATATTTCTGAATACATATATATAATTGTAAGATAGTATTGTTACATTCATGTCCCTTTGTACAGCATTTGTGTGTTGCTTTACTATTTGTTATTGTCACTATTGGAAAAACCAATAAAAATCCAATATTAAAAAAAGTGGCAACCATGGCAATCCTGGAGATCAGACATGATCTATTTCACCTTATAATTCAAACAAATTTTTTATAAAGCTATCATTATTGTTGGTCACCTCTTAATGTTACCCCTAATATGGTTGCTAAAGAATTTCCCTGTAAGTAGACTCATGCTATGATATAGGTCACATAACCCATCAATATTACACACAAATGATTTAAATATAAGCTACTGCTGGATAGATGAAACATATACATCTGAAATATATACTTTTACAAATGCAAATACAGGAAATAAACAGTTGGTCTTATCCAAATGTAACCCTTTCCTAAGTTAATAGGTTAATAAAGAAGTAGAAGTCTAAAATGTGGTCTCATCCCCATGACTAGGGATGAACTTCAAGTACAAGTGGAAAGTAAGTTCGATGGGGCCATTCGCGGGAATTCCACCCGCCGCCACACCTGATAAAATGGAAAAAAAAACACGCTCCCGCCTCTTGAGACGCCATCGGCATAATGAGCTGCTGGAGCTGTGAGAGCTCTTTTATAGGAAAGGGGCGACACCACCCGGTGGCACCGCCCCCTTTTGACGACATCAGTAGTTGATTCACTGCACCTGAGCTGTGCATTTGGGGGCGCTCGTGATGTCATATTCCTATAAAAGAGCTGTCAAACTTAAACAGCTCATTACGCGGGAGGCATCTTGAGTGAATGGGTAGGGGTACGATGTACCTGATATCCATTCACATGGGAGGGCAGGATCTGGGGGCCCATTTGTTAAAGGGGGCTTCCAGATTCCGATAAGCCCCCCCACCCGCAGACCCCCACAACCACAGCCCAGGGTTGTCGGGAAGAGACTCTTATCCCCATCAACATGGGGACAAGGGGCCTTGGGGGGGCACCCCAAACCACCCTTCCCATGTTGAGGGCAGTATCACACAGATAACCAGAGTGTGGAGTGAGCACCAGCACCAGCACTTTATATTTATTCAGCACTAAAGACATTTATTTATTTATTTTTGATATTCAATATAGACTATTTGATATTCGCTTATTTAATTTATTGTACAATATTGGTGCACTATTTCACTTTATACACTTTATTCATCCACTATTTATTTATTTATTTATGATTATTGATTGATTGGCGCTGCATTGTACTTATTTGATAATATTTGGTTGTATTGAAAGCACTGAATGTAAGCGGCCATCTGATTATCACTATTTAATATTCTGTTTTGTGGATTGCGCTGATTATTTTCCCTGTTTTTTACTGACTAATCCAATACCTTTTTAACTACTAGATCACCAAAGGAAGGCAACTTTCTATAAATGAACATTGGATCACTAGGGAGAACTTTTTGGAGAGTATTTTCCATGTTCAGTATTTTCTAATATTTCCTGAAAATAGCTTCCACCTCACTACAGTGGGAATGATAATTACTAATAGAGCCCCATTTATGTTTGTCATCCTTAGATTTCTCTTAATCGACCAGACACATCTCCTGGGAGGTCTGACCGATACCCTGAATGACCTCATTCAAAACATCTGGCCTATGTCCTTTTTCAATAAATATCTTTTTAATTAGTTACGATTGTGACATATCAGAAGTGCAATTACTCCTTATCTGGGTAAATTGCCCCTTCGGTATGTTCTTAAGCCATAATGGGTGATGTCCATTATATATGGGAAGATAACTATTCTGATTAGTAGGCTTACATTAAACTTTTGTGGTTAATTGATTGTTCTGTTTCATAATGCCCACTTTCAAATAGTTTACCTGTTCCTTACCCCAGTGGTACTCCAATTGTATGCTGTTATTAATAATATTCAGTTGATTCATAAACTCTAATAGCAATATTTCCAAGCCAGTTCAGATAAAGAACAGGTCATCTATGAACCTTTTATAAACTAAAAGTTCATCTCTACTTCTTCCAAAAATGAATTTGTCCTCCTATTCATTCATAAAAAGGTCAGCGAGACTGGGCGCAAATTTCACGCCCATTGCCTACCCCCTCTTTTGAGTGTAAAATCTCCTGTCATACCAGAAGTAGTTAGGTGATAGGCAGAAATCCAATGCCATCCTTAAAAATTTCCTTTGTGCATGAGGGAGGCCATCTCCTTGACTAAAAGCCCAATTCAAAGCTAGTAGGGCATCATCTTGGATAACTGTATACAGTGATGACACATCTGCAGTTACTAAAGAGACATCCAAATGGTCTGGTAGTAACTCTCCTTTTAAAAGCTGTAAAAAAGTATTTATAGCTTTTAAGTAAACGTTTGTGTGTATAACACTTGTTTGTAAAAATGTATCTAAATACTGGCGTACTCTGAATCTATACTATTAACTATAGGTCTAGCAGGTGGATTCATAGGATCTTTATGTATCTTTGGAAGTTTGTATATGGTAGGTATACGGCTGTAACTAGGCAATAAATAAATTTTTTCTTTTTTGAGCAATACTCTCATATCATACCCATTTTCAACCAATTTATTTAAGTACATTCTATATGCATCGGTGGGATCTCTCTCCAACAATGTGTATTTTCATCATCTGCCAGTATACTTGATAATTGGGTGTGGTAATTCATGCTAATTTGAGTCCTGCTTTCTGTATTGATTTTAATACCTAGAAAATATGTTTTCATATTTATTTTCCTTATGTACTTATGTATATCAATATAGACACTGCATTTATTGATGGTTTTTTCACTGCGCACTTCAAACCTGTATAGAAAATGTTGACCTCTTTATCTGTCAATTCCACATTAATTAGATTGTATTTCCTAGTCACTCTGTTTCTCTGCTCCTTTTTCTGCTGGACTTGACATCCTTATCTACACCCTCTTCGTCCCTTCCCTATGGTGGCGCTCCAGTGTATGTGGTCTCTTCCAATAAGGGGGATTCCACCATTCCTGCTCCCTAGAAGGGTAAAAGGCATGAGGTGGATTCCCCTTTCCATATTCTGCCACCACGTCCTCTGGAGGGTTTTTTTAAGCAATAAAAAAGTTTAAGCAGTATCATGCTATGTAGCTTTTCTATTTTATGACATGAGAGAGGTCATCTTTGGGGAATATCTAGTACCCTTTGGGGTTTAAGATTAATAAGGATATATTGTTACAAGGAGTTTGACATTTGGATATTCAGTGAGTGTAACCTCTAAGGGGAGTGGATCTCATGAGGTGTTGTGACGGGATCTGCGTTCCAATCACTCACATCTGTTTTACCAGGAATACAATAGATTGGTTGAATTCCTTCAAATAACATCACTCATGAAATGGGACTTTACCCATTGAATGACTGATGATGACTTTGGAAGCACACAGCGTTTTATACATTTGATGCGTGCTGCTAACGCTCTAATGACTGTATAAGATTTAAAGGACAAGTTTATTTGATGTATATTTTTTATAGCAGCAGCTAATGGTGTAACAAATTTCTATCTTTATTTTCATTTTGTACTTTTCTTTTGTTTTATGTGTGCTGAGTTTGGTGATTTATTTGCCTTTTTTACAATATTTGCTATATTAAACCTGGATTCAAAGTTTGAATAAACAAAATAAGAGGAATGAAAATTAATAACTATCCCCTCTTGCTCCCAACTCCAGAGATGAGTATTCAGATTACCATAGAGCAAGTAGCCAGGTATCAGCCTCCTCGGAGGATTAAAAAAAATTAACTGAGCCACTTTGTTGGACCCACAATCGACTCAGCATCAACTATATATCATGGGATACTTGATCTCCTTCTCCCGAAGCCTACGTTGGATATCTGCGAAGGTCCTGCATTTTTTTCTGCAATTTGGAAAAAAATCTGGGTAGAAGTGCACTACTGTATGTTCATACAGAAGGGTAGGGTACTTCTGGGCTTCGCTGAGAATTTTATCCCTGTCTCTATAATTTTGAATTCTCACCAGGAAGGGTCTTGGTGGAGCTCCCATTGTTCTTCAGCCTGTTGGGACCCTATGGGCCAGCTCCACCACATACGACGAAGAGACATTCATCAGATAAAGTAGATCCTTGAAAATGCCTCTGCAAATTCAGCCAGATGGTCTTCTTCTGCCCCCTCCAGTAAGCCGGCACTCTAAAGTTGTTCCTTTTAAGCTGGTTTTCAGCATCAACCGACCTAACTACCAAGTGCCAGGACAGTGCACTGGAGTGAGATTAGAGTATCTGAGTGCTGAACAGTGATGTCTTCTGTAGTTGCAATCTTGGCCTCCGTCTCTGCGAGCCAGCCCCTGATTTTATCCAAGTCAGTCCGGATCAAAATCCACTCCTCAGCCAATTGGTCAATGTGGATCTGTAACAAGGTTGTGCTATGTTCTTTGGCTGTAAGAATCAGCATTGTATCACTTGCCTGATTGTTTGTTTTTTCCCCGCCGCCGTTGCCGCATTCTTACTTTTAGAAGGAATGTCGGAGTGAGCCATGGGTTGCTCCAACAGTATCCACAGAATATGGAGCCAGCAGCGGGTCTCAGCATAGAGGATTAACAGCAAGGATGATGCAGGATCCTGGGAGCTCTCCAAGCATGGGTCTGATCTGTTTTACATCTGGTCACGCCTTAGACTTAAATTCTACTTTGACCATTTTTTCTACTTCAAAGCCAGGAAGTGGTTATCAATTTAAGGTAATTTTATTGAGAAAGCCCATAAAGAGGTCAAGGGTTCTGTAAAGAATTCTCTTCCCAGGGTTGCACAACTTAGGGATTTACCACTATAAGCTGCTGTGGCAGTGCAAACATATTATATGCCAACCTGATTAATAGCACTTATTGGTAGTGTTAGTATTTATCAAAGATCATCAATTTGGAACACCTTCCAACTCAAATGTAAATGCATTTTAGAGTTTTTTTTTTTTTAATTTAAAAGTTTTTATTGAGAATTTGTCAAGAACATACAAAGAAAAACAAAGGTATTTCAGTAGTAATACAACATTCCAAAAGACCACAATTTGGCCTCATTTACAATATAAACAGCTCGGAATTAACATACGCTTCATCTGTCGCCCAGAAGCAAATAGAATTACTTAACATACAAAGCCACCAAAGCAATGGCCGGACGGGCTGGACGGAAATTGTTCTTGGTGCTGTAGGTAGATGCACAGGACACAGGAGACGGTGAGTGCTCTGCAGGGAGGGCAACGGTGGTCACTCCTAGAACAACACACTAGTCACTCAGAATCAGTTGCTGAAATACTGCGATGGGTCAAAACTTGCAAATTAGTAAAGGTCACTTCTGGTGAGAAGAAATAAAAAAGTTATAACACAAAAACTCGTACAATTGTGCACCGGCACTAAAAGTAGAAACTATGCTTTACGGTCTGGTGAGCAACAAGTGCCAATATCCAGCAAGTATAACCCTATGACAGGCTTGCTGAAACAAATCGGGGGTTTTCCACAAAAGTGGAAGGACAGAACGTGAGGAAAAGTAGGTGATCACACATTTGTAGCCCGGCCGGACTATGTGAAGCTAGTAAGGGGTAGCTCTGAATACACGTTTAAAACCTGAAACTCGGGGACCCCTGTGTAGATCTGGATCTAGGTGGAAGGGGGGGTCTTGCGCCTTCATGTGAGCCCTTGGGGAGTTCCGGAATGATACCCCAAGAATGCAGTAGCTTCATTCCTCCCTCGATGGTGGAGATGGTGTGGGGAATGCCATTGTACGTGACCATTAGCGTGGCAGGGTGGCGCCATTTATAGATGATTTTATGGTTGAAGAGAGCCTTGGTCAGGGTCTTCAATTGCCGTCGCTGCTGGAGAGTGTGCTGAGACAGATCTGCATATAGCTGAATAGCCTCATACGGAGCTGGCAGCGTGCCCATTGTCCTGGACATTTGTAGGATTCTTTCCTTAGCAGGGTAAAAATGTATGCGTAAAAGTACATCCCTGGGGACAGAGTCCTCAAGATGACGGGGTCTGGGGAGTCTATGGATCCGGTCTATTGTCAGCTCTATAGGTGTAAGTTCTGGAACCATAGAAGAAAACATAGTAGTTGCATATTGTTGCAGGTCAGCAGGTTGCACAGACTCAGGGATACCTCTAATTTTGATATTATTACGGCGAGATCGGTCTTCAAGATCCGCCAATTTATGCTTAATCCAGTCAGTGTCCTCTCGCTGTTCATTATAAGCATCAATGAGATCATTCACTGTGTCTGTGCATTCCTCCATCTTGTCTTCTATATGTGTCACTCTCCTGCCCATCTGCAACATCTCACATGAAAACTTCTGCATAATAGTAGACAAGTTCGCCATCAGTGATGATTGGAAGGTCATCAGCATATTTTTCATAGTGGTATCTAGCACAGGTTGCCCTGTGGTGGGGAATGCAGCAATAGAGGACTGCAGCGCCGACATGGCACACATAGCCGGGAGTGGTGTACTCACAGCGGGATCGGACACGTCCTCCGGCTCCATCCTCATGCGGGTCTTGGCGGGGCTGCCCGTGACCGGGGTTGCCGGAGAGGGTGATGAGGACTGGTCAAGTGCTCGGTCATCCGGGAACAGCGGCAGCGCGTCCGGCAGATCTGTGTAGGCCGCGGCATCTCCCCTCTCCTCAGGCGCGGCGGCGCCATCTTGGGACTTCCCGGGCCTCGTTGGCGGTTTAGAGAAGAAGGCCGTAAGTTTTGTAGGTCCCCTCTCGTCCTTTCTTTTGCGAGAAGACATGTTCCCAATGAGTCAGGGGTGCCCGAGGATCTGTTTTGGAGATTTGATGGCTTCTTGCTGCCCCGATGCTGGTGGATTCTCCGGCCGGTTACAGGGAGCTCTCAGCTCATGCAGCCATTCAGCTCGCGCGCAAGCCACGCCCCCATTTTAGAGTTTTTTTGTGTGCCACATTCTGGGAGATTCTCATGCTCCTTTTCTATTTATTTTTTTAACTCAATGGTAAATTTTTTAACAGAGATATACAGTATACATTTCCCAGCTTTTTGCCTGGAGATCAGTTCAGAATAAAATATAGTGTGACTGATTAAAAAAGAGGGACATTCTATAGTTTTATTTAAATGTGTATTTATACTTCTGCATATTAAAAGCATACTTATTCATGTAGAAATACTATGTCTTATTTTAAAACCTTAATTAGCTGTTATCAAGCTATTAACATTATTTTACATTTAAACAAAAAAGGAAAAAAGAAGAAGACTCTAGAAGCTCAGGCTTTCTATTTTCATTTAGTGATTAATTTGCAAATTAGATATAAATGAAATGCTTTCAAAGTAGAAACATTATTTTTCTTTTATAATTTATTTAATGATAATTTTCACATACAAGATGTAGGGATGAGCAAACCAATTTGCTGGAACCATAGTTTGCAGTTGACCGGGCCATTGCAAACGCTGTGGATGATTGTGAGTTTTCTATCAACCCTGCTACCAAACGTGTTGCAATTTTTTTGTCACCTATAAGAATATGCTCAAACTCAGCAAAGCACTTTTACAGTATCTGCAGTAGTCAGCAGAAATTACATTTTTGGGCAAATTCAAGAAGCGTTGCCATTACTGTAGGGAACTGGGACTACATGACATATTGCAACTTAAGAGCCCGCTGACTAATGCTTACTCCTGCTGTTACAGTACCTAACAGACCCTGTCAAGAATAGATTTATTTACAGGCAAGGATACATTTCTCCCCTGGGTGTCCGATGTACAATACCACCCCTGGATCCATTGGGGTCCACTGATCTAACACGATCTTAAGTTTGCAACTGTATTTCAAGGGACTAGTCACTAACCCCTGAGGGAGACGTGTCCAAGTTAGTTGTTGACCATGGAATGAAAAAGCAAAAAGGTACTGGCATTGGGGATCCAGTGGTACGGAGAAAAATGCATTTGTTAGATCAATGACACTGAAAAATGTTGCATTTGGTGGTATGGAGGATAGTAAAGTGTGCGGGTTAGGCACCAGAGGAGCATCGCTAATAATGATCTTGTTAAGAGCCCTTTAAATATGTACCAATTGGTATGTTGTTTCCTGGCCTTTAGATGTTTTTTTAGCCACTGGAAATAATGGAGTATTACAGAGCATTTGGTTGGTGTGAGGACCTTTATCTATAGATATCGGTCTATTTGGATCTTGAGACTACCCAGCTGAGCCACACTCAAGGGGTATTGTGGTGATCGGGGAAAAATGCTCCCTTGCTTGATGTTAACCATTGTTGGTGGAACTGGCAGAAGACCCACATCATACTTATCAATCGCCCAGAATTTCGGATCCACCTCTGCCAGCACATCCAACTCAAATAAACACCCAGGTTCTATTTGATACAGCATCGCTACCATCATACATAAGCATTCTTCAGACAGGGCACTGCTAATCACAATACCTGCTGGAGTGTGACCGCCTGTATTTCTGATAAAATATCAGCTCCTAACAAATTAATGGGAACATCATCTGATACCAGTACAGGCCTAATGGCTTCTGTGTGCTGTCCTAGCCTACAATGGAGAGGTTCAGTTGTTTACAAGGACACTGTCTGACCCGAGAGACTTAGGGTTGGTGTTATTTCTCCCAAGAAGGGAACCTTGCCTCTAAGATATTTAGATCTCAAAGCAGTTTTGGCTGCAGCGATGTTAATGAGGCAAGGGAGGGGATAGTTTAGTTCATCGATAAACAAGTTGATGTGGGCTGACACCAGTTTACAAAGGCTCTTTGATGATAAGTCATAGTCATCGCTAGCCATTCCTACAACTGGAGTTTCTGGATAATTCGGTATAAATTGCCACCTACCCCATAGACTAGCTCATTCATCCGGCCAATTGCATCTTATATGGCCTGTCTTTCCACATCCAAAGCAAACCTGTGATATCCTGTGTTGGGTGTTATCTCTAAGCCCTCGACTTGTTTGCTCACCTGTTCACTCTGCCGTTTGCTCTGGAATTCACTTTGGGTAAGGGGCTTGAGAAACGAACCCTTAGATTTCTTATCCTGCTTCTTATGATCCACCTCTCTCTTTGTAGTGGAAAGAGTGGATAGGATGGCAGGCATAGACATCTGCAGCACTCAATATAAAACCGAACAAGAGGTTGGTCAAATTGACCACAAGGACCTTTGGAAATTATTAACACATGATCCCATAATGAAATGAACACCAATAAAATATATGATAAAATATATTATAAAAGTCCATAAAAGGTCCATATAAAATGATGAACCCCTCAGAAGAAAAATCCCATTCACCGTGTGCTGGTTGTAATAGCATAAAACCTCCACCAATCACCAAATACTGTGGCCACTTACCAGAATGTGTAGATCCCCATTACAGAGATCCACACTAGCTCCAATGGTAATTAATTCAAGGCACAAAGATCAGCTGTAAAGGTATTAGATCCTATTCTCAGAACCACTAACACTCCAGGGATATTTTCCAGAACGATCAGTAAACACCCTCACAGATGATTTCACCAGGGTAGATAAATCATGGGGTTGACAAAAATAAAGAAAGAGAGACTCCTCATGGTGAAATACGCAGAGACACTTAATTTAATGTAATGAAAGATTTTACACTCACATGTCACAACATAATAATCCGCATTACTGGTGTCCTGCAGAGGTGTTCCCTTTGAATGGTTTGGTGAATCGTGGATAGCTGAAGACTCCGACCAAAGCTAGTACACCGGGGAGATGCACAAGATGCCGGTTCCCCTACCGGTTTCGTCAGAAGGCGACGTCTTCAGGGGGCGTGGCTAACCTCTGCTATCTATTGCTTTTAATGGCCGATGGATCCGAAAGAGGGAGGGCGGCATGCATTCCAGCCAGCTCCTCCTCTATCAAAATTTCTATTCACAACAAAACACACAACTAGGAAGTGCTTTAAACATTAACCACTTCCACACCGCCTCATTGTAAAATGACGGCGGCAGGAAGGCTTTACCGATCCGGGCCGATGTCATATGATGGCGGCCCACTCTCCCCGCTACTGCACGCCCCCAGGGGCATGCAGTGTGGCGATCAGGGATGAGGCTCTTCCCCCGGACATAGCCCAATCCCGATCAAGGTAAACAGCCAATGAAATTGGCTGTTTACCACGTGATCGGCTGTGTCAATCACAGCCGATCACATGAGCGGCTCCAGCGCGAACCGCTCATTCTCTCCTCAATGCACGCCCCCCGGGGCCCCAGCGCAGCGATCGGGGATGAGGCTCGTCCCTCGGACAGAGCCCATCCCCAATCTAGGTAAAGAGCCAATAAAATTGTTTTTTTAGCACGTGACGGGCAGTCAATCACAGCCGGTCACAGAGTGTCAACAGAGAACAAGGTAACTGTCACTAGCCCATCAGAGTACCCGAGTACCTGTCACCAGCCCATCAAAGTACCCGAATACCTGTCACCAGCTAATCAGGTACTCTGATGACAGGTACTCGGGTACTCTGATGGGCTGGTGACAGGTACTCGGGTACTCTGATGACGGGTACTCGGGCACTCTGATGACGGTTACTCGAGTACTCTGATGACAGGTACTTGGGTACTCTGATGACAGGTACTCGGGTACTTTGAGTACCTGTCATTGGAGTACCCAAGTACCTGTCATCAAAGTACCTGATGGGCTGGTGACGGGTACTTGGGTACTCTGATGACAGGTACTTGGGTACTCTGATGACAGGTACTCGGGTACTCTGATGACAGGTACTCGAGTACTCTGATGACAGGTACTCGGGTACTTTGAGTACCTGTCATTGGAGTATCCAAGTACCTGTCATCAGAGTACCCGAGTACCTGTCATCAGAGTACCCAAGTACCTGTCATCAGAGTACCCAAGTACCGGTCACCAGCCCATCAGGTACTTTGATGACAGGTACTTGGGTACTCTGATGGGCTGGTGACAGGTACTCGGGTACTCTGATGACAGGTACTTGGGTACTCTGATGACAGGTACTCGGGTACTCTAATGGGCTGGTGACAGGTACTCAGGTACTCTGATGGGCTGTAGACAGGTACTCTGATGACAGGTACTCAGGTACTCTGATGACAGGTATTCGGGTACTCTGATGACAGGTCTTCGGGTACTTTGGGCCTTCAAAAGTGTAATAGGTCGTTAGGAAATTATATGTGTAATTTATGCTCCTAGAACACCTGACGGTGCTCCCTGCATGTTGGGCCTCTGTATGTGGCCAGGCTGTGTAAAAGTCTCACACATGTGGCATAGCCATACTCAGGAGGAGTAGCAGAATGTATTTTGGGGTGTAATTGCAAGTATGCATATACTGTGTGTGAGAAATAACTTGTAATTATGACAATTTTGTGTAAAAAAAAAAAATATTTCTTCATTTTCCCAAGAATTGTGGGAAAAAATACAACTTAAAAAAACTCACCATGCCTCTTACTAAATACCCTGGAATGTCTACTTTCCAAAAAGGGGTCATTTGGGGGGTATATGTTCTGTCCTGACATTTCAGGGCCTCAAGAAATGAGATAGGTCGTCGGTACATCAGGTGTGATCAATTTTCAATGATTGGCACCATAGCTTGTAGACTCTATAACTTTCACACAGACTAAATATTAACCACTAATTTGGGTTATTTTTACCAAAGATATGTAAAAGTATAAATTTTGGCCCAAATATATGAAAAAAATTACTTATTTGCAAAATTTTATAATAGAAACTAAAACAAAATGTGTTTTTTTTTCAAAATGTTTGCTCTTTTTTCACTTATATCGCAAAAAAAAAAAAAACAGTGGTGATTAAATTCTACCAAAAGAAAGCTATATTTGTGTGAAAAAAATGATATATAATATGACTGGGTACAGCGTTGCATGACTGAGTAATTATCATTCAAAGTTTGAGAGCACCGAAAGCTGAAAATTGGTCTGAGCAGGAAGGGGGTGTAACTGCTCTGTATGGAAGTGGTTAATAGGACAACTCGGGAAATAAACCATCTTACACAAGACATCCCCGAATCGAACATAGCTGCAGACAGGGACCATTGCTTCTCTGGGAAACAAAGATGGCAATCATCCACTAAATGCAGCAATATTAGCGAGACTACCAAAAGAAAAAGTAGGAGAAAAATATATGAATATAAGTAATCCTTCATAACATAAATATAGGAAAAATCCCAATATTTAAAAATCCAAATGTGCCAGTCTTCCAACGTATAACAAATACATGCAAACTACCCAAAATAACGTTATTGCAGCAATGGATGACCAGTGGCACAAAAAGATGCAATAAAGTAATATAAAAAATATAAATAAATAAAAAAATGTATTTATTAGCTAGGTGGGACTCAGCTATGACTACCAACCCACTCTCCAAGAACACCTCTCAGGACCTCAACAAGCAAAATACACATAGACAGCATAAAACATACAAATATCAATAAAAAATGTTTTTATAAAGTAAAAACTTTACAAGAATAATAAAATATAGGACTAAATGAATTTAAATTAACCTAAAAACAATGATAAGGACATCGACTATGCATTATTGATAAAGGAGTTAATGTCTCAATCAATGTTCATTCCACGTGGACTGTATGCTTTGACCTTGTAAATCTATTGTGTTTCTAGCCAAGACACACCTCTCGTATGGTTGCTGCCCCTCCAACTACTAGTTTACCTATCTATGCCCATAAAGATGGTACCTGTTTGGTCCCTATTATGGCACTGATCGTAGTGCCGAGAGACGCTGTGTTTTGGAAATCCCTTAAGGATATTTAAGGATATTTGTAACGTGCTCCTTCAGCCTCACATGAAGCATGCGTATAGTGCGGCCAATGTAATCAAGCCCACAAGGGCACCGTAAAAGATACACAACATGCTTCGTGGTGCACATAATAAAAGGCTTGACGTCAAACTGTTGATGTGTGGCATTTGACTAAAAAGAGTCTATTTTCCTCCTTTTATCGGCGTTGATTTTGCAGATGGAACATTTCTTACATTGATAGAAACATACAGCCTGAGGGGGGGGGGGGGGGTAATCCTCTATAGATGACCTGGGGTTTAGGTGGCAATAATGGACCCAACACTGTATCTTCTTTCAGAACGTTCCAGTGTTTCTGCAAAATGTGTTTTACTGAGAAATGCTGGGTAGAAAATGAGGAAAAAAACGCAAATCTGAAAGAATCATCAGGTTCTCTCAGTCTGGGTTTTAATAAATCCTTTCTAGTTTTCTGGTCTGTGCGCAACAAGGCTGAGTTTAGATCCTCAACCAGATTTTTCAATAAAGCGCCTTTTAAGAACCTCAGCCTCCTGTATAAAGTCCTCATGCTTACTACAATTTCTCTTTAATTTCAGAAATTGGCTATATGGGACAGAGTGCAACCAAGTCGAGTGATGCCAGCTTCTGACGTCAATAAAACCGTTTCTATCGGTTTCTTTAACCACTTGCCTACAGTGCACTTTCACCCCCTTCTTGCCCAGACTGATTTTCAGCTTTCAGCGCTCTCACACTTTGAATGACAATTACTCAGTCATGCAACACTGTACCCGTAAAAAATTTGTGTCCTTTTTTTCACACAAATAGAGCTTTCTTTTCATGGTATTTAATCACTACTGGGTTTTTTATTTTTTGTGCTATAAATAAAAAAATACTGAAAATATTGTGAAAAAACGCATTTTTCTTTGTTTCTGTCATAAAATTTAGCGAATGAGTAATTTTTCTTCACAAATTTTGGCCAAAATTTATACTGCTACTTATCTTTGGTAAAAATAACCCAAATAAGTGTATATTATTTGGTCTTTGTGAAAGTTATAGAGTCCACAAGTTATGGTGCTAATCATTGAAAATTGATCACACTTGACCACACCTGATGTACTGAAGGCCTATCTCATTTCTTGAGACACTAAAAAGTCAGGAAAGTACAAATACCCCCAACTGACCCCTTTTTGGAAAGTAGACATTCCAAGGTATTTAATAAGGGGCATGGTGAGTTTTTTGAAGTTGTAATTTTTTTCCCACAACTCTTTGCAAAATGAAGATTTTTTTTTTATTTTTTTTTACAAATTGACGTATTAACAGGTTATTTCTCTCACACAGCATATGTATACTTGCAACTACACCCCAAAACACATTCTACTACTCCTCCTGAGTATGGCGATACCACATGTGTGAGACTTTTTCACAGCCTGGCCACATACAGAGGCCTAACATCCAAGTAGCACCGTCCGGCATTCTAGGAGCACAAATTACACATATAATTTCCTGACAACCTATCGCACTTTTGAAGGCCCTGGAGCACCAGGACAATGGAAACCCCCATAAAATGACCCCATTTTGGAAAGCAAACAGCTCAACGTATAATTTTTGAGGCATAATGAGTCTTTTGAATATGTAATTTTTTTCCACAAGAAAATGAAAACACATTTTTTTTACACAAAGCTGTCCATTTATGCAATATTTCTAACACATAGCATGTACATAGCAAAACTTGCACCCCAAAATACATTCTGCTATTCCTCCTGAGTATGGCGATACCACATGTGTAACACTTTTTCACAGCCTGGCCACATACATAGGCCTAACATCCAAGTAGCACTTTTCACAAAGTTGTCCATTTATCCACTTTAAGACTGGGCCTATTTTTGACACTTGGTGTTTACAAGCTAAAATCATTTTTTTTGCTAGAAAACTACTTAGAACCCTCAAACATTATATATTTTTTTTTAGCAGAGACCCTAGAGAATAAAATGGAGATTGTTGCAATATTTTTTATCACACCATATTTGCACAGCAGTCTTCCAAATGCAATTTTTTTGAAAAAAATTCACTTTTTTTAACTAAAAAATAAGAAAGCAGTAAATTTAGCCCAATTTTTTCCATAATGTGAAAGATAATGCTACGCCGAGTAATTAGATACCCAACATGTCATGCTTCAAAATTGCGCATGCTCACAGAATGGCGCCAAACATTGGTACTTAAAAATCCCCATAGGCAACATTTAAAAAATTTCTGCAGGTTACCAGCTTAGAGTTACAGAGGAGGTCTAGGGCTCAAATTATTTCTCTCGCTCTAACAATCGCGGAGATACCTCACATGTATGGTTTGAACACCGTTTACATATGTGGGCGGGACTTGCGTATGTGTTTGCTTCTGCGCACGAGCTAACGGGGACAGGGCGCTTTAATTTTTTTTTTTTTCCTATTTATTTTATTTATTATTTTTTTATTTTTACACAGTTTAAAAAAAAAATGTTTTGATCATTTTTTTTCCTATTACAAGGAATGTAAACATCCCTTGTAATAGAAATAGGCATGACAGGTCCTCTTTATTGTGAGATCTGGGTTCAAAAGGATCTCACACCTCACAACTACACTAAAAAAGAAAAAAAAATTGTTGAAAAAGGAAAAAAAAAGCGGCCCTTTAAACCGGTTGCTAGGCAACGTCTTTTGACGTAGCTCCGGTCCTCCAAGACCATAGAGTCGAGTGAGGGCCATCTTGCCCTCACTCGACTTCCTGTCTCTGAGGATCCGGGACCGGATAGTTTTCCCCGCTGCCGGCGGGTCCGGTACGCTGGGAAAACGTCTGGGACGCGGCAGGGGGGGGCACCTCTTCCCCTGCACCGTAAGAGTAATTCCGCGGCGAATCCGCCACTGGGACCACCCTTATCTGAAAGCCGACCGCACCCTGTTTCAAAAAATACCGGGGTTGTGGCAGCCATAACCCCAGTATTTAGCTTTTAATGGCCAAAGCATATAGTCGTTAGGCGGTCGGTAAGTGATTGCATGTATATGGCAAACAGGTGACGATGACTGATGGGGTGACAGATGACGATGACTGATGGGGTGACAGATGACGATGACTGATGGGGTGACAGGTGACGATTACTGATGGGGTGACAGGTGACAATGACTGATGGGGTGACAGGTGACGATCACTGATGGGGTGACAGGTGACGATGACTGATGGGGTGACAGGTGACGATGACTGATGGGGTGACAGGTGACGATGATTGATGAGGTGACAGGTGACGATGATTGATGAGGTGACAGATGACAATAACTGACGGGGTGACAAGTGACGATGATTGATGGGGTGACAAGTGACGATCACTTCTTCCCCTGCACCGTAAGAGTAATTCCGCAGTGAATCCGCCACTGGGACCACCCTTATCTGAAAGCCGACCGCACCCCGTTTCAAAAAATACCGGCGTTGTGGCAGCCATAATCCCAGTATTTAGCTTTTAATGGCCGACGCATATAGTCGTTAGGCGGTCGGTAAGTGATTGCATGTATATGGCAAACAGGTGACGATGACTGATGGGGTGACAGATGACGATGACTGATGGGGTGACAGGTGACGATTACTGATGGGGTGACAGGTGACAATGACTGATGGGGTGACAGGTGACGATGACTGATGGGGTGACAGGTGACGATGACTGATGGGGTGACAAGTGACAATGATTGATAGGGTGACAGATGACGATGACTGATGGGGTGACAGGTGACGGTGATTGATGGCGTGACAGGTGACGGGCGATGGTGCGCGGCGGTACTGATGGCAGTCTCTGGTGACCGGTGAACTTTAGGCTATGTCCACATGTGAGCGTAACGTTTGCAGGCAGAATCACTGCGATTCTGCCCACGATCCAGAAATCATTGCAAATCGTGGGACGCCTGTGCATTGCCCGTGATTTGCAATAGCACCCCAAACGCTGTGCGATGTTGCTGCAATTTCCGCCTGCCGAATCGCGGTAACATCACGCAAACAACGCATGACGCCCCAAAGAAGCTCTTGTACCTTTTTTTGGCGTCATGCGTTGTTTGCGCGATGTTACCGCGATTCGGCAGGTGGAAATCACGGCATCGCACAGCGTTTGGGGTGCTATTGCAAATCACGGGCAACGCACAGGCGTCCCGCAATTTGCAATATTTTCCAGATCGTGGGCAGAATCGCAGTGATTCTGCCCACGATCTCTACGCTCACATGTGAACGTAGCCTTACGGGTGTCAGTTTCTGGGCACTGATGAGGTGACTGTTGGGTGACAGGTGAAATTGGGGGGGGGGGGCTGAGGACTGTGTGGGGACTTTTATTGGTGTGATTTTACATTTGACAGGTACACAGAGCAGTAACTCACTATTTCTAGCTCTGCTCTCCTCACACTGGAAACTATGTGAGGGGAGAAGAGCTAGTAACAGCGAGTTACTGCTCTGTGTTTACATTTTGTGATCGGCTGTGAATGGATTCACAGCCGATCACTTAGTAAACAGTCACTGTCAGTGACTGTTTACTACTGCCGGTGACAGCTGTGTTCCTACGGAACACAGCCCCACCGACATGACCGCGCTTTGCGCTCCCGATCGCGCATGCGCGGTCATCTTCTGGGCTCCTGTATTGTGATCGGCTGTGTCATTGGAACACAGCCGATCACGTGGGAAACAGTCATGCCCATTGGCTGTTTCCCCCCTGCCGGTGACGGGAGGTGTCCCGGGGACACCCCGACACCGGCAATGCAGGGCGGCGCGCACACAATCGCGTGCCTGCCCTGCTTTTCTGGGATCACGTCATATGATGTCTTCCCAGAACAATGGCCGCATCGTCCCGCCGTCAATTGACGGCAGGCGGGCGGCAAGTGGTTAAAGAAAGTGGATGTAGTGATGTTCCCATCCACTGTCTTAATCCTGAGATCCAAAAAATGGATCTCTGAATAACTGTATTTATATTGAAGGGAAATACCCCTATTGTTGTCATTTAACTCCTGCATAAAGATCTCCAATGATGGAGCATCGCCATCCCATAGGAGGAGGATGTCATCGATGTACCTCCTCCAAAAGACCAAATGAGGTCTGGGGCAACCATCGATGACATCCTCCTCCCACTTGGCCATAAATAGGTTGACCATGCTAGGCGCGAATTTCGCGCCCATGGCCACACCCTGGTTCTGCAGAAAGTAGGAGCCACCATACCAAAAATAGTTATGGCTCAAGGCGAACTCTAGGAGTGACAAAACAAAATTGCACTGAGCCTCTGATAGTGTACCATGTCTCAGGTAATGAGAAACAGCTTCCAGTCCCTGCCTATGTGAAATAATCGTATAGAGTGAAGACACAGCGGCCGCCACACAAAGATAACCATCTTTCCACTCTATCCCACTCAGCTTGTTAGTGACCTGAGTGGAATCTTCTCTGGGATTTGTTTCCCAGAGAAGCAATGGACCCTATCTGCAGCTATGTTCGATTCGGGGATATCTTGTGTAAGATGGTTTATTCCCCGAGTTGTCCTATTAATGTTGAAAGCACTTCTTGGTTGTGTGTTGTGTTGTGGATAGAAATTTTGAGAGAGGAGGAGCTGGCTGGAACGCATGCTGCCCTCCCTCTTTCGGATCCATCGGCCATTAAAAGCAAAATATAGCGGAGGTTAGCCATGCCCCCTGAAGATGTCACCTTCTGACAAAACCGGTATGGGAACCGGCATCTCGTGCATCTCGTGCATCTCCCCGGTGTACTAGCTTTGGTTGGAGTCTTCAGCTATCCACAATTCACCAAGCCATTCAAAGGGAACACATCTGCAGGACACCAGTAATGTGGATTATGTTGTTGTGACATGTGAGTGTAAAATCTTTAATTACATTAAATGAAGTGTCTCTGCGTATTTCACCATGAGGAGTCTCTCTTTCTTTTTTTTGGCAACCCCATGATTTATCTACCCTGGTGAAATCATCCATGAGGGTGTTTACTGATTGTTCTGGAAAATATCCCTGGAGTGTTAGTGGTTCTGAGAATAGGATCTAATACCTTTAGAGCTGATAGTTGTGCCTTGAAATAATTACCATTGGAGCTACTGTGGATCTCTGTAATGGGGATCTACACATTCTGGTAAGCGGCCACAGTATTTGGTGATTGGTGGAGGTTTTCTGTTATTACAACCAGCACACGGTGACCGTGATTTTTCTTCTGAGGGGTTCATCATTTTATAAGGACTTTTTAAGGACTTTTATAATACATTTTATCATATATTTTATTGGTGTTCATTTCATTATGGGATCATGTGTTCATATTTTCCAAAGATCATTGTGGTCAGTTTGACCAACCTCTTGTTTGGTTTTATATTGAGCGCTGCACACCTTGTTATTATAGACATCTCATTGAATTCAGGCCTGGCTAATAATAACCGGTCTCGAACTGTCATATGGATCTCTTCTAAAAACTTAGCTTGTAGAATGAGATGAATGGTAGTGGGCCTCCCACCTTTGTATGGTACATCAGTACCAACTTCCAGGTTTCCGTCTAATGCAGCTTGTTTCAGGCGACGCCTTTCTCCCTGTGTCCTTTCTACATTTGCATTGGGAGCACCCTCATATTGTTGAACCCGGACTGGATAAGTACCAGGGGCAGGTGTATACTGTGGTTTCATCGGTGGACTAACATGAACAGTCTCACCCACAGCTGTTTCTAGAACAAGATCCCCCAGAGAAGAATATAGCATAGGGACAGTGGAATCAAAGTTTCTTATGCAGTCCATACGGTTTTAGTCTCTAGTCAAAATTCCCCTTGACTCACACGTTTGTAAATCCCTGTTTGAAAAGAGCTCATAGTTAGCAGAAGAGGGGGAAGGAGAGGCTTCAGATGTAACAGGTGGTGATTGTGGAAAAGAGACAGTGTGAGGAGATGCATTATTAGTAGAATCAATGTTTGTGCTGTTAGATGAAGAAAGCTGGAGAAATAGGAGTAGTGATAGTGGAATCATCAATACTAAGTGATTCAGGAGAGACAGTGGTAATTACAGTATTAGCTGATCTGGCTTGTCTCAGCAGAGTTAGCCCAGAGAGAGCTTCCTCTGCTTCCCTTACCGGATCACCAGACTCAGCTATCCCCTTAGGCCAAGTACACATAATGAAGTTCTTCTGGATTTAAACCGCATGCTGTACATCTTGACGATTTACCATTATAGACCTTTGAAGCCACAATTGCACTATATCCAATGTGTTTGTTGCCTGGAGCCTGGTTCTAAACTCAGTGAGGAGTTTCTCCCATCTCCAGGTATCAAAGGTACCTTCCATGGGAATGCACCAAGCTGTTCCCTTGGACCATTTGTGCCACTCTTTTAGGGGTCTCATGGCCCGAGCCAAAACCCAGACCTCATGAACTGCAAAGCTGTTTGGCGGGAGGAGGAGGTTTCTTTTTCCCTCCCTAACATGGACGGCCCCTTGTCCATGATGACTCAAATCGGCTTTTAATACAGTGACCCTGCATCCAAGGGAACCCTTGTACCAACCTTTTAGAAGAAGTACAGCCCGGTGACTATTCTCACGGTACTGGCTTGCTTCCAGACTCCGATTATTTTACACAGCCACACGACGGTCAGTTGGAAACTACAACCCGGTGGTATGTTTACAGCTATACAGCACCATAGTGACCACACACCCCATACATGGCCACACATGGGTGGGTTTAGAATCTACTGCTTCATGTTGTATGTTAAAACAGATGTGTCGCAATCTCCCGTTTCACTCAGTCCAGCCTAAAGCTCACACGTTCGTTTTAACCTACTCCGTTTTACCAAACAACCCAGAGAGTACCCATAAAAGTGTCCTCCCACTTTGTACCACTGTGTTCAACAAGTGACAATTGAAACAATCTTCCAAAACTGTGTTCGGTGAACCTCCACCTCTATACAAAGTGCCCACTCACCTCCTGCATCAGACCCCACTATAGAGTCTTATATGCCTTATCCGTCCCTCTAGAGTTCTCTCTATCTATCCTCCTTCTCCTGGATCCAGTTCAGAATGGTCAAAGTTTACTTTTACTCATCCGCTATAAAGCATACCATGGAATAAAAAAGGGGGAGAACCATAGTGCTCTCTGTACAAACTTTTATTCACTTAAAACAAGCATTTCAAACCCTCAGCTCAGCGCTGGTGCTGGAATATCGTTGGTATAATGTCATGGGCTCGGCTCCTCCCACCTATACGCGTTATGCCCTCATACGGAGGAAGCCCAGTAGGAGGGCGTAACGGGTATATGTGGGAGGAGCCATGCCCGTGACATCATACCAACAATATTTCAGCATTAGCAGAGCTGAGGATTTGAAATGCTTGTTTTTAAAGTCTTTTTGTACGTGAGTTTTTTTTTTTTTTACCCTGTTTGAAGTGAATAAAAGGTTATACAGAGAGCACTATGGTTCTCCCCCTTCTATTCCATGGTATACTTTATGGAGGATGAGTAAAAGTAAACTTTGACCACTCAAAACTGGATCCAGGAGAAGGCGGAGAGATTTGGAGACATCTAGAGGGGTGGATAAGGTGTATTCGACTCTGTAGTGGGGTCTGATGCAGGAGGTGAGCGGGCACTTCAGATAGAGGTGGAGGTTCACTGAACACAATTTTGGAAGATTGTTTCAATTGTCACATGATGAATACAGTGGTACAAAACGGTAGGACACTTTTATGCACATATAGTCAAGAGACTAAGAGAGACTTTTATATTATATTTTATAGGTTATATGAATGAATTGCGCTGCACTGTAATATATATAAGTTACAAGTACTGGGGTATAAATTTGGAAAGACTAAAAAGTGCGAGCAGCAGTTCGGCTTCCTCTAGGATAAGGCATTTTATTTAATTGGAATTTATTTGTATCTTTATTGTTATGTGGTTGAGTTGTATTCACATATTGATTTATTTTTTGAGGAGAGGTGGCGCCGATTATGTTACACCTTATTTATCTTGAGTAAGAACAGGTTCATGAAACATTTACTTACTGGAATTAGCTCAAGCATGCCGGCAGACAGGTGTGCTTAGCTGCGGAAACCCCTCCTTTCCTCTCCAAGTAATAAAGATTTATATTGCCTAGGCCTGGAACCCAGGAAGTACCTGAAGAAATGTAAAAACAAGTTTAAAAACAAGTAAATATGATATACTTTTGTATCTATTTACTAGCAGCATAAGGGTCCTTTCACACGGCCGCTCCGTGTGAAAGGTCCGCTGCGGGACTTTTTTTTTTTTTTCCACGGAGCGGATGACATTTCTGTCATCCGCTCCGTGTGCCCGCATATCATCCTATCCATTTGCGGATGATATGCGGACATAATGTAAGTATATGGCACTGCGGATGTCAGCGGATGACACCGCTGACATCCGATTTTCCTTCCTTTCCGTTTTTTACACGGAAGAAAAAATGGGGTTCTGTTCCATTCGAAAAAACGGAACAGAACTGAAAGGAGGAAAATCGGATGTCAGCGGATGGTATTCCGCTGACATCCGCAGTGCCATTCACTTACATTATGTCCGCAAATCATCTGCAAACGGATGGGATGATTTGCGGACACATGGAGCGGCCGTGTGAAAGGACCCTTAGGTTTAAAAATAGTCAGTGTTGATTGAGAGAGTTCCACTTTAACTGAATCTTTCATGATTAAGTATTAGTTTGCATGTAGCTGAATAGGAAGCTGCTGTTGTAATTCTATGCTCTCATATTTAATTTCATCAGGATTAGGAAAAAATGCCAAGGCGTTCTGTACAATAAATACCGCAGTGCCAGTTCACTTTAAAAATAAACAACAGACCAGGCTGACAGTTAGCAATTTGTTGTACATATTGGAAAAGATGGCACATCACACGTTCATCAGAGCTGTATTCTTATTTGGCCACATGGGAAGTGGCCTAAGGTGCCATGGCATCCACAGGTGACAACCCCCAACCCCCAAGGACACTTTAAATGTTTGTTGGCTACAGCTACTTATGTGTTTACAAAGCAAGTATTGGACTCATAGGGTTTGATTTACTAATTTACTGAGGGAAAATTTGTATTTGTATTTTTGAAGATATTATCTGGATTAGCACTGCAGTACCCATTGGGCTTGATTTACTAAAGACAACTAGACTGTTCACTTTGCAAGAGGATGTTCCCATAGCTTAGTGAATGTGGTCAAATTCATTATTTAAAAGTATTCTGAATCTTGTGCAAGGAAAATTTAAAAAATATACAGCGGTGATCGAAAGTTTGGGCACCCCAGGTAAAAATTTGTATTAATGTGCATAAAGAAGCCGAGGAAAGATGGAAAAATTTCCTAAAGGCATCACATTACAGATTAGACATTCTTATAATATGTCAACAAAAGTTAGATTTTATTTCCATCATTGACACTTTCAAAATTACAGAAAACAAAAAAATGGCGTCTGCAAAAGTTTGGGCACCCTGCAAAATTTATAGCATGCACTGCCCCCTTTGCAAGGCTGAGACCTGCCAGTGTCCTGGATTGTTCTCAATCATCATCTGGGAAGACCAGGTGATGTCAATCTCAAAGGTTTTAAATGGCCAGACTCATCTGACCTTGCCCCAACAATCAGCACCATGGAATCTTCTAAGCAGTTGTCTAGAAAACTGAAACTGAAAATAGTTGATGCTCACAAAGCTGGAGAAGGCTATAAGAAGATAGCAAAGTGTTTTCAGATGTCAATATCCTCTGTTCGGAATGTAATTAAGAAATGGCAGTCATCAGGAACAGTGGAAGTTAAAGCAAGATCTGGAAGACCAAGAAAAATATCAGACAGAATAGCTCGCAGGATTGTGAGAAAAACAATTCAAAACCCACGTTTGACTGCACGATCCCTCCAGTAAGATCTGGCAGACACTGGAGATGTGGTACACTATTCCACTATAAAGAGATACTTGTACAAATATGGTCTTCATGGAAGAGTCATCAGAAGAAAACCTCTTCTACGTCCTCACCGCAAAAATCAGCGTTTGAACTTTGCAAATGAACATATAGACAAGCCTGATGCATTTTGGAAACAAGTTCTGTGGACCAATGAGGTTAAAATGGAACTTTTTGGCCAGAAAGATCAAAGGTACATTTGGAGAAGAAGGGGCACAGAATTTAATGAAAAGAACCTCTGTCCAACTGTTAAGCATGGGGTGGATCAATCATGCTTTGGGGTTGTATTGCAGCCAGTGGCAAAGGAAACATCTCACGAGTAGAAGGAAAAATTGATTCAAAAAAATTTCAGCAAATTTTGGATGGTAACTTGATGCCATCTGTGAAAAAGCTGAAGTTAAAGAGAGGATGGCTTCTACAAATGGATAATGATCCTAAACACACCTCGAAATCCACGGGGGATTACATCAAGAGGCGTAAACTGAAGGTTTTGCCATGGCCTTCACAATCTCCTGACCTCAGCATAATTGAAAATCTATGGATAGACCTTAAAAGAGCAGTGTGTGACAGACAGCCCAGAAATCTCAAAGAACTGGAAGACTTTTGTAAGTAAGAATGGGCAAAGATACCTTAAACAAGAATTGAAAGAATCGCATATACAAGCTGTGATACTTGCCAAAGGGGACAGTACAAGATATTAACTCTGCAGGGTGCCCAAACTTTTGCAGACAACATTTTTATTGTTTTCTGTTATTTTGAAAGTGTAAATGATGAAAATAAAATCTAACTTTTGATGACATATTATAAGAATGTCTAATATGTAATTTGCTGCCTTGTGGAGAGTTTTCCATCTTTCCTTGGCTTCTTTATGCACATTAATACAAATTTTTACCTGGGGTGCCCAAACTTTCGATCACCACTGTATATCTTTGCTTTCAAATGATTGGATGATAAATGTTAGCAGAGCTTCACCTCCATTTTCCAAGCTAAGGAAAATGTTCTTTAAAAAGTGAAAAACCCCTTGCAAAGTGAACAGTCTTTTTGCCTTTTGTAAACCTACCCCATTGTTTCCCTGCAGATACTCTCCTAGTTTTGTCAGCACAGTACTGATCAGGTCTTTCCATGTACATGTACTTATCAGTGCTAATTTATTTGGAAGTTATTTTTTATATGTTTGTCCTCTTCTGTGGGCAATTCTATTTTTTAAACCATTAGAAATGTTTATATAATTTTGTGCATGTTGCCAGACTGGCAACAGAATTTGTATAAGTAAATCTATTTGGTGACTCTACAAATTTACTCCTGCCCATGTGCTTGCGGATTTGTCCAATGTGGGAAAAACCATACAACTCCTAATTGAATAATTCCCTAAATTCTATAATTCTGCAGAATTAAAGTACTGCAGTTCACCTTTACCAAATAGTTGTGCACCAAACACACACCCTTTTATTTTTGTTTTGCCTGTAAAGCTCTTTAGCGTCACAGCTGTGCTTTTAAAGACTGTTACAACAGTGTCATTTTAGCAAATTTTCCCACAGTTTTTTGTTTTTTTAGCAAATTTTCCCGCAGTTTTTTGTTTTTTTAGAAGCTTGCAGTCCTATTGAACATCCTCTGGATGTATTGTACTTTCCAGTTTTTTATGCATGCCAACATTAGATTGGCATTATGTCACAAAGGTTTCTGTTGGTATTATGAAAAGTCACAGCCCTAAAATTATTGTAAAGTTTTTTTTTTTTAAACTAAAATAATAAATAGTTTATATTTACCAGCTCTGTGCAATGGCTTTGCACAGAGCAACCCTGAACCTTCTTTTTGTGGTCCTCCACTGGTGCTCTCGGCTCCTTCTCCCTTCCAAATGCAGGCTCATGTGGTCTGAATCCTGAGCCGGACTGTGTGCAAATATTGACACACACAGTGTGGCTTGGCCCCACCCCCACTCTCTGCTCACAGGATTTGATTAATAGAAGCACGAGCACATGGTTCCCACTGCTGCCTTGTGAGGAGAGAAAGCATCTGCTCTTTAGCACATCACTGGATCAAAATTGGGCTTAGATAAGTATTTAGGGGGTTAGGAGGTAGCTAGGTGGGACATTTGTCATTCTGGGTGGACATCATCTGACGTCCTCCTGGAACGTGCCTCATGAGTGCCCCACAGGCCGTGCTGCAGCGTGACCTGTCACTAGGTGTGTCCACCAAACACAGTTGATGACTGGTCAGTATACCGGCCAATCACAGCTGATCGTATGACAATTGTAAACATTGGATGGCTTTCTTTCATGCCATTCAGTGTATACATTTGTGTTTCCAGCTGTAATTGGTCACAGTGATCACATAGTACAGACAGGGCCAACCACAGCTTATCACAATAATACATAATGAATGAATGAGTTTCATTTCGTAAAAATGGTTGCTTATACCTGTGAAATTCACTGGTATAAGCCATCATAATGTGTAAAAATATATATATATATTGAACACTTCTGCACAGTATTATGTGTATTATGGTAACACTGTATTGCTCTGGTCATAGTGTGTTAAAAAAGTGTAATAAAAGAAGAAAGAGAGATAAAAAATGTATTTATTTTACACACTGTCACTAGTCAGTGTCCCTGATCACTGCCACACCAGTTATATGATGATGTCAGACCGAACTGGCCGTAGGGCACACCGAGCATTTGTCCTTGTGGAACCCCAAGCTAAGCTCTGTGGCCAGCTGCCTATTTAGTTCATGGCCGGCCTTCGAGACCTGGGGGCAGAACCCAGAGATCAGATGACCCGTAACAGGAGAGGAGCTGGAGGAGGTCCCCCCTGCATGAGCTGTGATTCAAAGCCTGTGAGGAGACTATAATATCCCCCAAGGTATAAACTTGTCAGATGGGGGAGAGAGCTGGGGATGAAGGCTTCCATATGAGGACTGGAGCTTATCAACGGTGTGTGACCCCTCCACCTATCTCCGTTCTCCCTTTCACCTGGCTGCACCACCCCTCTTCTGTGTACCTGGCTCCACCCCCCACAAATGGCTGCACCCCTCTTCCTGTCCACCTGGCTCTGTGCTTTCCCCACCTGGTTCCATCTCCCCTCTTCTGTCCACCTGGCTCTGTCTTTCCCACACCTGACTGCATCCCCCTTCTTCTGCCCACCTGACTTTGTCCTCCCCCACACCTGGCTGCATCCCCCTCTTCTGTCTACCTGGCCCCGTCCTCCCCTCTACCTGGCTGCACCCCCCACTTCTGCCCACCTGGCTCTGCCCCCCCACCTGGCTGCACCTCCCCCTCTCCTTTCCACCTGACTACATGTTTCCCTCCACCTGGCTGCATCCCTCTTCTTCTGTCCATCTGGCTCTGTCCTCCCCTCCACCTGGCTGTGTCCTTCCCTCTTTTGTCCATCTGGCTTCATCCTCTTCCCACCTGAAAGCATCCTCTCCCTATCCTGTCCACCTGGCTCTGTCATCCCCCCATCTGGCTACATCTCCCCCATGTCCTGTCCACCTGGCTCCGCTCTCCCCCACCCACCTTTCTGCATCCCCCTTCTTCTGTCCACCTGGCTCCATTCTCCCTCCACCTGGCTGCATCCCCCATCTTCTGTCCACCTGGCTCCATCACCCCACCATCTGGCTGCACCCTCCCCTCTCCTGTCCACCTGGCTACATCCTCCCCCACCTGGCTGCATTCCTCCTCCCTTTTGTCCACCTGACTCCATTCTCGCCTCTACATGGCTGCATTCACCTCTCCTCAGTCTACTTGGCTACATCCCCCCACATGGCTGCATTTCTTCTCTCTTCTGTCCACCTGACTCCATCCTCCCCTCTACCTGGCTGCATTCCCTTCTCCTCAGTCTACTTGACTCCTCCCAGCTCTCTCCCCTTTTCTCCTCCATCCACCTGGATGTAGGACAGTTGCCCCACATTGGCTTAACAAACTTGGATAGGCAAGTTTGTTGAGCCAAGTGCCAGATGCTTTTGTTTTTTTTAACCATGCTCCTTTAAGCCCCTCCCACCGGTAACACAATTTGGACAGACCCACCAGTGGTTGCAGTCATATTGCTGTTCTCCTTGGGGCACCCAAAGGTGTCCCAAGTCTTTTACAATCCTAAAGTGTATACTCCAAAAAAATAAATGTGGAACATGATGCCAGTGCTCAGTGGCAGCTGCCACTTAACCTCCCTGGCGGTATGATTCTGTCAGGAATTACATACCAAAAGCGGTACAATTCTTTTCATGGAAATTTGGCGTTATGTATTATAGGCCTACAATTCTTAGTAATTACTGACTTAAACCTGACCAAAACAAGAGTCTAGTAGACATCCCAGATGTGATAAATTTGAAACACAAACGTATGAATTATAATCAAATCAATAATATAATTTTATTATTTAATATATAATATATATAATAAAATTATATTATTGATTAGATTATAATTCATGCATTATATATTATATATATATGTGTGTGTGTGTGTGTGTGTGTGTGTATATATATATATATATGTAATATATAACGCATGAATTATAATTGAATCAATAATATAATTTTATATATATATATATATATATATATATATATATATATATCTATATATATATAGATATATATGTGAAGTGGTTAAAAAACCTTTAGCATTTGCTACCACTTCAAGTCTAATTTATGAAGTTTAAAGGATGTGTCTTACCTGGACATACGGAATGTTGCTAATATTATGTTTAGTCGGGTGGAATTAAAGTGGATTTCCAAATTGTGTAAACTGGATCTCCCCCCTGGTGGATCAGATTTTACATTTTTCCCTCACCACTCATACTTAACATCAGTTTCATTACAAAATATGTTTATCCATTAGGATAGTGTAAATATTAATATAAAATGCAGTAGGTTCAGAAAATAAATTTCAGATGACTGTAGATGAATCTATGAAAGAAAACATTTTTATTGGTTAATAGAGGTTACTTTACTTTTCATATCACCATTATTCTTGTACATCATAATTAAATAAGCATGTGTTGTAGTGCCTAGGGATTAACATTGGTTCTGCCACTACCACAAGTTTGCATGGAATTCTTGACCATACCATTGGAGAACCAGACTGATGCATGGTGTGTGAGAGCAGTGGTCTCCTTTTCCAGTGTGCTGCTAACAGAGGGTAGCTAATAATCTTTTTAGGCAAAAAAGTGTGAAAACAAAATAGTGGCATATACTTTACTAATCATGCAGGCTGATTGTATAAGATGTCTAAAAAACAAAACTTACCAATATACATAGTTAGTCAGGTTTAAAAAAAAAAGTCCATCTAGTTCAACCAATAAAAAAAAAAAAAAAAATCATACAATCCGATATACACAGTCCTATACCCACAGTTGATCCAGAAGACGGCGAAAAACCCCAGAAGAGCATTACCCAATTTGCTAAAGTAGGGGAAAAAATTCCTTCCTGATCCCCCGAGAGACAATCAGATTTTCCCCAGATCAACTTTAACTATAAATGTTAGTACCCAGTTTTATTATGTACATTTAGGAAAAAATCCAGGCCTTTTTTTTAAAGCAATCTACTAAGCTAACAAGAACCACCTCTGGAGAGAGTCTATTCTATATTTTCACAGCTCATACGGTGAAGAAACCTTTCTGTATTTGGAGATGAAATCTCTTTTCCTCTAGACGTAGAGAGTGCCCCCTTGTCCTCTGTGATGATCTTAACCACTTAAGCCCAGGCCTATTTCGGACACTTTTTGTTTACAAGTTAAA
Source organism: Pelophylax lessonae (assembly GCF_965119305.1). Taxonomy (NCBI): domain Eukaryota; kingdom Metazoa; phylum Chordata; class Amphibia; order Anura; family Ranidae; genus Pelophylax; species Pelophylax lessonae. Next base: position 370,045,953 of record NC_138771.1, read on the forward strand.
ATCAGTATTTTTTCCTAGAAAACTACTTAGAACCCCCAAACATTATATATATATTTTTAGCAAAGACTCTGGAGAATAAAATGGCAGTCATTGCAATATTTTTTGTCATGCTGTATTTGCGCAGCGGTCTTTAAAGCGCCATTTTTTTTGAAAAATTACGAAAAATCACATTTCACTGCATTTAAAAAAAACTAAACAGTAAAGTTAGCCCATTTTTTTTGTATATTCTGAAAGAGGATGTCACGCTGAGTAAATAGATACCCAACATGTTACAGTTTAAAATTGCACACACCCGTGGAATGGCGACAAACTACGGTCAATAGAGATCTCAATAGGCGAAGTTTTAAACATTTTTACGGCTACCAGTTTAGAGTTAGAGTGTAGCTATATTTTTTAAATTATTGCTCACTCTCTGGCGATTGCGGCGATACCTCACATGTGTGGTTTAAACAGCGATTTCATTCGCGGCTCTACTTCCATATGCGTTTTCTTTCGTGCGCGAGCTAACGGCGAGGGGGGCGGCTACATTTTTTTTCCTATTTATTTATTTATTTTTTTAACATTATCACAGGTTTTAAAAAAAAAAAAAATTCTGATCACTTTTATTGCTGTCACAAGCAATGTAAACATCCCTTGTGACAGCAATATGCAGTGACAGGTACTCTTTATGGAGGGATCAAGGGTCTAAAAGACCCTCGACCCCTCCACTACACTTCCATGTATTCAAAACGCCGAAAAACAGCATTTTTGAATACACTGTTTTTTTAAATTTGCCGCCTTTAGCAGCAGAGTAACCCGGACGTGATGTCATGGACGCCGCCTCTGGGTTAGGTCATCGGAGACCCGATCAAAGCCGCTTCCAGCTTTTATCAGGACTCCATCCAGCCGTCGGACATTCCGGCTGGGTGCTCGGGTCTCTCGTTGGGACGGGAGACCCAGGCATAGCCGCGGAAGGCGGCGGGAGGGGGGGACGTCCCCTCCCGCTCGCCGGGGTAACGACCGAACGGCTCCCGAGCCACATCGGTCATTACTGCCAGAAAGCCGACCGCCGGCTCTAAACAACGGTACTGGGGTGATGCCTCTAGCTAGAGGCATCACCCCGGTATAACACCGCAAACTTTGCTGACGTAGCCCTACGTCACTTTGCGTTAAGTGGTTAAAGTGAATAACTCAATACCAAGTTTAATATATGAACCCCTTTTTTTTTTTACATGTTGATCATACCACCCCCCTTTAATCTCCTCTTCTCAAGAGAGAATAAATTCAGTTCCTCTAATCTTTCCTCATAGCTGAACTCTTCCATGCCTCTTAACACATGAAAAACAGGAAGATCTTGCGCTAAATGAATGGTGCTTAACAGTTTGGTTGCCCTTCTCTGTACTTTCTCCAGTTCCCCGATATGCTTTCTGAGAACTGGTGCCCAAAACTGAACTGCATATTCCACATGAGGTCTTACTAATATTTTTTTTTTTTACTGTGGCCAAATAATATCTCTCTCTCTGGAGTCCATGCTTCTGTTAATACAAGAAAGGACTTTGCTCACTTTAGAAACTGCAGCTTGCTTGGCATTGCATACTAATATTAAGCTTATGATCTACCAAATCCCCCAGATGCTTTCCACTATGGATTCCCCCAGTTGTACTCCACCTAGTATGTATGATGCATGCATATTCTTAGCCCCCAAGTGCATAACTTTACATCACTAAACCTCATTTGCCACATAGTTGCCCAATGAAACAGTGCATTTCAGCTTGTAAGTTGGAGACATCCTGTAAAGAAGTTATTCCACTGCAAAGCTTGGTGTCATCTGCAAAGACTGAAATAGTACTTTTAATCCCAGACCCTATATAATTTATAAAGATATTAAAAAGTAAGGGTCCCAACACTGAACCTTGGGGTACACCACTGATAATCTTAGACCATTCAGAGTAAGAATCATTAACCACTACTCTCTGAATTTTGTCTTTTAGACAGTTTTCTATCCATTTATAAACTGATTTTCCAGGCCTGTAGGCTTTACCTTACACATTACCCGTGTGTGGAGAACTGTGTCAAACGCTTTTGCAAATTCCAAATATACTACAACCATTTTAATTGGGCTTTAAGAATTTAAGCATATTGTTTTTGTTTTTCTGCATTTAATTTGTATAAAATGTATTTCTAGTATGGAATAATCATTCTGAGGCAGCTCTAAGATTGGCCTGTATTTAAAGGGCAAAATATGGCCCAGTGAGTATCATACCCTTCCTGACTACACCAAGCAAAGCGGTGACCTTGACTGTGACTATTTATAATAAAGTACCATCCACCTTGGCATCATCATACATATATGAACACACATGGGGAATGCAATTTGCAAAAATCAGCAAACATGACCATGCGCAAATTAAAAATTGATTTAACAATATGTTATATGAATAGGTAATATTAGGTACTATTGTAAAATGTAATGAAAGTTCTGTTAATGTATTTACTCAATTATTGTCATAACAGTGTCCAAACAATACACTATTAGTTTAAATGCTGATGTCTTCATCTACAGTATTGTCATTTAACTTATATTTTACTGCACTTTTCGCAGCAGTTCTTTCAGTAATTGTCACGATGTCACCTTTTTTTCAGTGCCATCAATCATTGCACAAAGTGACAGGTGCAAGGGCACAAGGATAATGGAAAATAAAATTCTAAAAATATCTCCCTTTCTATCACCTTGTACATTATAAAAATTAATATATGTAATATATTGCATCAAGCTGCTTTAAATAATTTTACTTTTGCAATCAGATTTAAATTATTTACTGTAAAAAAAGATAAAACAATGTCAATTATCAAGGTCATTTTAAATGTTGCAATATATAGTGTGATAGTCAGCAAAACCCGGTGTGAGACAATTCCAAGGAAATATGAACGAAAGCCACCAGCAGAATCCTAAGGCTATTTTTCATAGCTAGTGATAATTTATACAAAAGTTTAAATGTCAATGGGAAAGGAGCAGGGTAATTAATAGCCAATTTATGTTTGTTACTGCCTGGAAAAGATAGGGAGTAGATCTATGAACTGCTCCCTATCTATAGGATGTAAAGTCAATTAAAATACTTGCTGCTATGGATCCAGTTATTGCTATTTAGAGCCACAATACGCCGACTCTCTTGTATTCGTTCCTAATACAATATGATGTGCTGACATTTCTGGTGTTTGTCTCTGAAACAAGTTAAAAAATCAAGACTGCTTTTCTGCTATGGACTTTTTTTTTATTTATGAATGCAAGTAATTTTAACTTTAAAACATTAAACTAACCATATCTATTGATACCAGGTATTGTGTGGTGCTTGTTTAGTCATGCATTTTTGTATTGTGCTGTTGGAGCCACTATGCCACTCCTCTTGCTTTACAATCTAACTGAGGATTTTGGTCATTGTGAGTTCTTGATTGCTTCTTTTCATATGTCACATCTCTATAGCAATCACTTGATAGATATTTTACTGAATTTTCCCGGTTGCTATTTTACTTAATTTAACCACATTGGTTGTAATTATTTATTTTTCTATTGTCTGATCACATAATACCAATAGTATAGTGCAAAAAGAAATGAGTTAACCGCGCTCAAACAAGTGACACACAACAGGAAACATACATAGTTTGATTAAAAATCAATACTGTGTATAAAATGGTTCCAAATCCTAATTAAATCAAAAAACACATGAATAATTGTGAGTCTTTTTACTGTGATAAAAGGAAGAAAAGGGGAGAAAAATTCTAATCTGTAAGTGACAAATGATTCTCTTTCCTTGCGCAAGAACACCCGTATTCATGCAGGTGGGTGCAGCCTCCACCAGATGACTTCCACTAGGGCTAAGTGCACACAGAGTCTGCTTACCAGAAATATTTGACCCCTATTACAGGCAGTCAAATCAGGCAGTAGCAGCAACTGGGCGATTCTCCTTAGATCCAATCCCCATGTGTCTATGGAGCACTCAGTGATTCAGACAGGCATAAATGGGTTGAGAGAGACAGGGAAGAAAACTCTTATGGTGTAGAAGGTAATCATTTAATTTATTGAAAAATAAAGTACACTCACATTAAAGTAATCCACAATGATCCGGTATAAGGTCCTAGTTCTGGAACCGCAATTACAAACAGGGGACTCCGCTTCCGCTTTCCACCTTCGTTCCAGGAAACCGGAAGTGGCGTATTGCGATCTCACGTCCCAAAGCGTTTCGGGACATAATACCAATAGTTCAAACCAATTGGATGGATGATAGCATTGCATACAAAATGACTTTATATAATTTTACTTTCAAAAGTCATTTTGCCAGTCTGAGTTTAAATGGATGACTTCTAAGGACTGTGACACAAGAGAAGGAGCAAGAGATAGCTTACAAGAGTATCTGTGCATGTATTGTTAGGTGGGAAAGCAAGTGGAAAGGCATGATTCAACAAAATTTCAGAAAACTTTATTTCCCTCTGAAGTTGCTGATTTTATAGAAGTTTGGTGGAAATTATTCTCTAACTTGCAACACTATCATTACATGCTAAGCCATGTACCATATAACGTGCCATTTTTAGACAATAGCAAATAAATAAACAAAAACACAAAAAAAGGCAAATAGGGTTTTCACTTTTCAATAGAATTTTCACTTAGCCTAATGAAAGAGTTAAAGCTCTGCTGACTTCCATCATTCAGTCATTTGGTTGCATGTGATTGGGTATTCTATGAAAAGTAAAATTTCACCACATTCACTAAGCTAAAAGAAAAGTCCCTTACCAAGTGAAAATTTTTCTTGCAACTTATTTGATTTTAGTTAATCAACCCAAAGGTTGCTATTTTGAATATTTTGTTTGGTGATATTTTTTCTCCTGTCTAGTGTAGATAATGACAGATAAGAGTTCCGTGTTCCACATCTTTTTTATGGATAATTCCAGCTAGGAACTTTGTGTTAAAACATATTTTTAAATGACACACAAAGTCGCAAATGGAAAACAAAGCAACAACTACCAAAAAAAAATATATAGTAATTTGAATAAATTATAAGTAAGAGAATTTTGTTTAGATAACCAGCTAGATTGACAGAATGTCATGGGTTTTTGTTCATTTGTAGGATCATGTATTTTGGAGACCAAAACTGAAGAGGATCCACATAAAATCTACAACATCCTTTTCTAATTGCTAGTTAGAGTGGGATTAGGGAATATTATGACCTGTTTGGACATTGATGTTTTCCCAACTGTGCTTTTGGTATATAAAAGAGAAGGAATATTAATTGTAACACTGGGCTGTTAGATAATGGCAAGCACTGTCAAAAGTTATGACGTTTAGGACATGCCGCTAAAGAAAGCAAGAGCTCTTGAGCCGAGTGGACATGTAGGGCACCTGTGTGGTACATAAGATGGATACACACTATATAATTTTCTTTCGATTTTTTCCTTTAGACTTACCAAAACCATATAATATGAGGTCAAACCTAAACACTTTCAATTTGAATGTAATCAGGCAGGCCCTTGCACTACATAGTTGAAGGTAAATCTAATGGAAATCTACCAACAAAAGTTGGATAGTGTGTATCCAGCTTTAAGCTGGATACACACTATCCAACTTTTGTGGTTAGATTTCCTTCAGATTTACCTTTTCTATGTAGGGCAAGGGCCTGCTAGATTGCATACAAATTGAAAGTGTTTAGGTTTGACCTCATATTATCTGGTTTTGGTAAGTCTAAAGGAAAAAGTCTTCAGAAAATCTTATAGTGTGTATGGCCCTTTAGGCTTAAAGCAAAGGGCAACTGTTTAGTTGAATGCTATCCTGGGCTTAATACCATTGACCTGCCTCAATTAAAGGCCTGGATAGCAATGAAAATCAGTCACATGTCCACATTGATAGGATATCGTAATAGACTATTATGTAAAAGACTGTAATATAAAAAAAAATAATAACATTTTTCACCTGGGAAAAATATTTGTTAACAGCATTGCTTTAGCTCGTGTGATATGCATCTTGCTAAAAAATGAATAAATTTGAGCTGCTCTTTCTGTACTGTACTTTTTTGTGTTCACAGTGACCACTAATAAAACGTCATCAACACTTCAGAAAATGAAAATTTCTACAAGTATTGTAGGTGTGACAGTTACTACTTCAATAATAATTAACTTTACTGCTTCAGTTAAATGTAACTGCTTAAATAACTATTTTAACATGATTGACTTTAAGCGGGATATGTTATATTTACTCTGTTCAGGATGCAGAAATGCATATGCATATCTCTAATTTCCCTATTAGGAGTTAAAGCTAAATTGCATATTTGTTTCTGAAATATAGAAGACAATAGGGTTGATTTCGATACATTGTTACATTACATTGCAAATACACTGTGCACTTTGCAAGTGCAGTTGCACTTATTTTCCCCAGAAAAAGAGGAAAATAAGCAAAGAGCAGAAATTATTTATGGGAAAAATGAGTGGAACTGCACTCGCAAAGTGCACAGGCTACAAATAATAGTGAAAACTCTCCCCACAAGCAAAAAAAAAAAAAATGGAAACACGGATGAATGTGATTATAGCTGCTGCCATCTTCAACGTGAAGAACCCTATAAATGTGTATATAGACGGTGCTGCCAAAAATGTGAAATAAGATTACTAAACAGTTTACGGCATGTAAAAGTGCAAAAAAATTAATAAATGAACAGCATCAAAAAATACAACTAACGTCCAATGTATCAATAAGTCCTATTCAAAAAATAGTTGCTTAAAAACAAAACGTAAGTGAACAGGGGCTGGTGCCATTAGTAACAGATAAACACGTGACCACTTCCAGGTGCCCCGAGAGACCCCACATGGATGTACACTCACCACTTTGGATGGATCTAGCTAGGTCTCACTGCGCTTTTTTGATTGGGCCCACTGTGTATCTTGTCACCAACTTGATCATTCACATGTACCAGGATGCGAATCCTTCCGCCACTAAAAAATACAGTATCAGGGATAAGGTTCATTGTGCAAAGCCGCCAACTATTAAACCAAATAAATATAACAATTACACCGGACACTCATGTATATGTGCCTATGGACTGGCACCAGGTACATACAGTGCTTATGGCTAAGATGACCGCCGCTGCCCCTAGACCAGAAGCTGGCTTGTGCTCCAGGGATGGGATGTACCATATCGGCTTGGGAACACTGTCATAACTACAATAGATTTGTCTGTAATTGGACGTCTTCAGAAAGCTTCCTTTCCCTTACGGTGGGACTTATTGATACATTTGATTGATTTATTTGATTATTTATTTTACACTTTTACATGTGGTAAACTGTTTACTAATTCTGATTCACATTTTTGGCAGCGCAGTCTATATGTACATTTATAAAGTGCACAGGCTATTTGCATTCAGTATATCAAATCAAATATTAATTTTTTTATGTCATCGTATCTTTTAATCATAATAGACATATATTTACATATACTTATATATCATATATTTTGGTACCAAACATGCAAAACATTTTGTAGACTACATTGCGTTATTGTGTTTTTAATGCAAGAACATGCTTTAAATAAATGAATAATGCATCTAAAAAAAAAAATCTAAATTTAATCTTTGTAAATTGAACAGTCATACAATAAAATGTACATGTCTGAATTAGTTACCTGGTTGTCATAGTAATAATAAGTTAGAAATGTCAAGCAATATAAACACCATACTTTGAAGAAATACAACACAGCGTATAAGCACATCATAGAGATGATAGAAAAATTGCTATAATAGCTAGGTAAAGTAACAAATTACATAGTGACATGATTTCAGTGTGAATTCTGTTTAAAGAATATTCTTCTGGGATTGGTATGTAGAAAGAATTGTAAAAGAATGACTTATGTTTAAAGTATTCATTTTTTATATAAAGCTAGAGGACTACAGTAAGTCGTAAAGACAATAATTTATTGAATATATTTAATATGGTATTAAAGCCAAAACCTAGCATGTAATATATTGCAGCTTACCAATCCCTAAATGTGGTGGCTGGATTACTTTTATTTTGTTAGGTTATTTTCATTTCTTTTCACCAGTAACACACTTCCTGTCTTTAGGCATCTCTACTCAGAATAGAGAAGATTTAGATGAACTTAACTAACCAGCTAACACTTTTCAGGCAGTTGCAGAAACTGTTTTTTATTTTTTTTCATTTGGGATAAAGGCTTTATAGAGATAAATAAAAGTTGGCTATTGTAAGCACTCCTGTCAGTGTTAAATGGTTTGCCTTAATTCTCTAACTGACAATTTTGCTGAACAACTTGGTCTGTTAAAGGAAGTTGAAAAAACAAAGACTTACTGGCAGAATAGTTAAGTAGACATAAAGGGAAAAAAGCTTAAAAAGGAAACCAATGCAGTCATTACATACAAGACGTAGTAGGCTTCCAAAAAAAAAAAAAAAAATTTTTTGTTTTTGGGTTTATTAACACTTTAAGGTGTGCAAGCATTTAAACAGAGCATATTTACATGCCACTTATCAGCTTTTGATGTGAAAAATTATTATTGAGCCATAGGAAAAAATAATGAGTTATGCTTTTAATAAAAAAACAAAAAAAAACAATTACTGTTTAGATGAACAGAGCTAAATAAAGAATAATTTGAAGAACAGATTTAACATACAACACAGCTAAACTTCAAGCAAAACAGCAAAATACATAGACAAAATACATACAAGCATAGGTTTATAAGCCAAAATATTTGCATTTGTGTCCATTCATTCCTAGGAGCTACAGATTTATTTACCTACTTCCTGTAGGGGCAGGAAGTCAAGGGCCTGTCCCTTGGGGAGGAGCATCACCATGGAGCCTTGCACTCACAGTAAAATTCTACTGACAAGATGATATCAGTGCTGTCCTCTATATTGTTGATGACCATAAAGTTCTAAGGAAAAGAGATGAAGAGTAGCCTGCACACCACATGACCGACCTCAAGATGTCTACTTTGGGTGGGGGTGTCAGAGTTGGGTTATAATTATTTTTAAGCTAGCACATACCTACATTAATTTGTTTTGTTCATTTTAGTTTCAATAATTTTATTGAATTAAAAACATTACAGAGGAAAAAATCATGTGCAAGTAATAAGGAGCCTAAAACAGAGTAGTATACAATAACAACATAAAACAATAGGGAAAGAAAAGAACAGATCCCACACCACATATATTCACAGAAGACAGATTATTAAGACATAGTTTTGTAATATCAGTGAACATTAAGGAGATGCCTATACATCAGAAATCAAAAGTCATGACCTGAGTTCCACTTTATCCAAGGTTGCCGGAATGGTAGGAAGGATAAATTGGAATTGATACTAACAGCAATGCCCTTTCATAGTAAAAGTTGATTTTAACCAAGGAGAATACCTCTGAGAGGTTTGGGGGCATCTGGGATTTCCATTTTTTCTATTATTATGGATCTAACTGCTATGAGGATATGTGTGATTTTGTCCACTGATCCACTCCTAGGTTGAGGAGAGCAAGTGCAGGGGTAATGGGAGTTAGAATACCAGTAATGTCTGATAGGACTTGAGAATTTTTTTGCCAGAAGTTGGTCAGACATCTACATGACCACAATATGTGGTACAAAGACCCCGCCTGTCCGCATTCCTGCTAGCACATAAGGCAGCCACTGGAGGAGAAAGCAGCTAGTTACACTGAAGTATACTACCACCTGGAAATTATTTTTCAAGTGAATTCCAAATGTTGAACATTACGAGTTGCAGCATATAAAGAGCGGAGTGCTTTTAGCCATTGGGTATTTGAAAACTGTTGGTCAAGGTCATGTTTACATTGTGTTATAGCGGAAAATTAGTTAAATTACATTTTGTCCTGAAAAAGTGTGTAGAAAAGGGTAATGCCTCCTCATTGAGGAATAGGAGAATGGGTACAATTCTCTGCTTTGGAATGTATACAGATAGAGAGGGGGGTGTTTATGTAGGAATTAGGCAATAAATAGTATTGTAAAGTAGTAGTGGCTTACCAGCTGTAACTCTTCCATCAGTGCCCCTTGGGGTGCCGTAACAAAGTAAGTCATCTACAGTATTAAAACCTTTTGTGCTCAGTGGAGATACGGACATATTTGGGATTAATGTTTCCAATACATGAATAGGTAGCGCAAGTGCATGATTAAGAGAGGGGGGCATAGAGATGCTTAACAGGACCCTCCACGCTAGTACAACTGACTGCGTTGGGAGAGGTGGGGTTGACAGAATATGTGGTTTCCAAGTGTCTGCCATCAACAGGATAGGAAGATCGGGTAGGAATTGTTCTATATTAATCCAGAGAATATCTGGAGAAGGTTTAAGCCAGTGCTTCAACTGGTCCAGTTGCGTGGCCCAGTAATAATCTTTAAAGGTCCACTAACTCCATCCCTCCAGCTTGTTTGTTTTTAAGTAGCCAAGTGTGTACAGATCTTGGACATTTACCCTGCCACACAAACTGAGTAAGTACAGGAGTTAAGGAGTTGAAGTGCACTAGTGGGATTGGAATGGTAAAAGAGCATAAAAGGTATAACATTTGTGGAAGCACTATCATTTTGAATGAAGCCAGACCTCCAGACCAATAAAGATGTATTTTGGAGAACTGTTGGCATATCTTGGGAAATTGTATGAAGGAGGGGTTTATAGTTAGAGTGAACAAGAGAGGACACATTTTACGTTAGGGTTATACCTAAGTAAAGGATGCCCTCAGTGGTCCAAGAGTATGGGAATTGGTGCTGCTAAGTGTATTTAGTTTGCGTGGGCACATTCAGGTTCAGTATGATAGATTTGTAGAAGTTGACTTTGTAGTATGATACCATGCTAAATTGGATGAGAACATCATGAGTTTTAGGTAGGAAGGCTTGAGGTTGTGTTAAGAAAAGTATTACATCATCTGCAAAGCGATTGATTTTGTGCTGTCTGGCACTGAATTTGAAACCTTGGATGGATGGTTGGGATCCAATTTTCTCAGCCATAGGCTCAATCATAGGATTAAAGATGGTGTGTGACTGTCGACAACCTTCTCATGTGCCATTGGGGATTTGGAAGGGTTTGGAGAGCATACTAGAGGTATAAACCTGAGCTGAAGGTTGGGAGCAGAATGCTAAAAAAGCATGAAGGATACAACCACAGAATCCAAAAATGGATAATATGGATAAAATGGATTTATGGATAATGGATAAAATGGATTTATGATTTGCCTGGTGGCATCCGGGGGGGATTTTCTACCAGATGTGAACCCCATCTGATCAGGTTGAGAAGGAAGAATTTCCCTGGTGGTCTGCTGTGGGCTTTTGTTGTCAAAGGTTATCTCCTGAAACATCTTAGGACTTACCTTTTGGACTTCAGTTATCCATAGGGTCCATACCTTAGAGCCCTCATCCCCCCCCCACCCCTAATCCCCCAGTGGGAAAGTTGCTGTTGTGATATTGCTTACCAATACTGAACCATGATGATCCACCGAGCAGACGATTGCTGATAGCTTGTTTTTAAATCTGCAAACAGTGCAAATCACACTATAACACAATGCATAGGAATAGTTATAGCCATGACTGTCACCCCTGAAGAAGAAGCTTATTGGCTATACATTGGGTATACATTGTACTATTAACTTGACCATTTATCGCATTTTGTGTTTTTTCCGGAATACACTGTTTGTACTTTTTTAATGTTCTTTAATAATGTTTGTGATTTTCTTTAATAAAATATACTTATTATATTAAAATCTTTGTGATCAATACAAGTGCCTTTAAAGTCCCACCACCAGGGGAATTCTTCCTTCTCTATCATATTTAGGGATGCCGCACTATTATCAGGGATCTGCTGAGGCCAAACATTTCCAGGTTGAATTAGGTTTGGCATTACATGCATAAGGTGACTAGCATTGATTTTAGCATATAGTTTTACATCAAAATTTAAAAGGGATAAGGGTCTAAAATTGGAGGGGGTTGTTGGTTTTTCCCAGGATTTGGTAAGTGAACAACGTATGCTCTCAGCGTGTCAGAGGGAAAGGAGGCAGCTGAGGCCATTTCCTCAAATAGAGTTACAAGATGAGGTATTAGGGAGGTCTGAAATATTCTATAAAATTCATTTGTAAACTCACTGGGTCCAGGGGAATTGTGAAGCACCAAAGAGGCAATAGACTTTTGAATTTCCTTCTTGCTAATTGGGACGTTCAGCACCACCAGTTGTTACATTGTTAATTTCAGAAGATAGACAGATGGTAAAAAGGAATTGATATCCATCTCTGTGAGCTAGGGGGGAAGGGGAGGGTAGCTAGGTCATTGTAAAGACCACTATAGTAGCTGGCAAATGAGTCTACTATATGCTGGGGGTTTACGATCTTCTGTTGCCTGGTCAGGTGGTTAAAGTGGGAGATCCTAGACTTAGATGCTTTGACTTTAAGCTTATGAGCTAGAAGTTTGCCTGGCTTAGTATCAGAGGAGTAGCATTGTGCCTTGAGCTGTTTTAAGTACAGATCATGCTGATCAAGCAGAAGGTCCCTCCCTACTTAATTTGCTAAGAGCGAGTTGATTGCCAGGGGTAGGTGTAAGCTGATTAGTGGCTTCCAGGTCCCTGAGGTCCTGCAATACATTTTTTTAGGCACAGGTTCTATTCTTTCTTCGCCTTTGCACCTAGCTGTATAAGAAGCCCTCTGATAAACACCTTATTGTTGGTTACTGAGGGGGCATTAAGTTGGAAAAACTCCTTGAGATGCTTGGAGATCATACAAATGTTGAAGGGGTCTTGGAGAAGTTTTGAATTGCATATTTTGGAACTGGGACACGCAACTTTATCTGTAATTTTGATCGTAATAGCCGCATGATTGGACCAAGTTATATCTGCTATGTCAGTAACCACTTGTCCACCAGAAACGTGTCTATATGGGAATATGTATTGTGTCTAGCCGAAAAGTAAGTGTCATTTTTTCTTTGTGATGTAGACAGCGCCAGGCATCATACAATTCCTCTTGGTGCAGCAGGGTCTGAAGGGAAGGGAGACAATGTTGCACAGAGGAAGTAGTATCGATACGGGGGTTTATCAAGACAATAATGTCCCTACAGTACAGATAATGAGGTTTCCATACTTAACCTTGTCTATTTTAGAGCGCAAACCCTTACCAGGGTATATGGACTATTAATAATATCACATAGAAGAATCAGAAACCTCCCATCAGAGTCAATCATAGATTGAAGGTCACTGTGCATTTTACGATGGGAAGCACCCCACCCCTCCTTTTTTTTTTAAAGCAGCACATGCTAGAAAAATATGAGAGAAACCTTTATGTGTAAATTTGGGAGCGCCATCTAAATGAAACTGTGTCTCCAGGGCACACACAATATTAGCCCAGGTATTACGTGCTTCATGCCATAAAGAAAAATGCTTAGCTGGGTGGTTCAACCCTCGAATGTTGATAGACATAAATTCTAAAACCCATGCTATTCATGTAGGGAAATGAACAAACAACTGTGGACTTGGGCCAAGTGTACAGTGGGCCGGGGAAATGGTCTTAAGGAAATGGCAGTCTCCAAAGTACAATTGTTGACAAGGTTTAAGAAACAAGTCAATACTGGATTTGAAAAACCTCATGTAAGGAAACAACACAGGGTGACTAAAAAGGTGTCCCAAAAGGACAAGAAGCAATACTCACTGCTATACCAAGTCAGAAATGAGAGCATGGGTGCTCGTTAAGCCTGGACATTGGAGAAATGATGATCTTCTGAATTTTGTTCATGAACCCCCTGGAGGGTGGTGATTTGAAGATTCCCTCTGTGCAGGGTTCTGCCATTCTGTTGGGTTATGTTGAGGGTCACTCAATCAAGGATAAGGAGGCGGAGGGTCTGGGATGATGTCTCAGCTTTGCAGAAGTTGCAGGCCTTCATCCAACGTTGAGATGGTCTTCATCACCTTATTATGTGTGATAGTGAGTTTGGCGGGATACTTCCAATGGTGCAGGATCTTGTGGTTTCGCAGAGCCTTAGTGATGGTGAGAAGATTGTCTTGCAGTTGAAGAGTATGCTTGAATAGGTAAGGTAGAAGTTAAAGCTTAGAGAATTAGTGGGGAAGACGATCCGCCTTACAGAATGACATCAGGAGTGGTTCCTTGACCTGATAAAAGTGCACCCTTAGGATAGCATCCCTAGGAATTTGGGAAATAGCTAGGTTTCAGAACCCTGTGGATGTGATCAATGGTCAAGTCTGCTGATGTAAGATTGTGCTTAGGGCCAGAAAGAGATCTTGCGTAAATTGCGGATTGCCTGGCCGTTTCTGGGATTCCCTAAAACTTTAAGTTAAGACGAGACCTATCCTTAAAATCCACCATTTTAGATGTTAACCATGCAATTTTCCCCCTCATGGGCAGAGTCGACATCGACTAGCGTATTGAAGGATTCTGCATAATCTTTTGTCTTCTATATGATCCACTCTGTCTCCCAAGTCTTGAATGCACACGGTTGAAGAGAGATTGGTTATCAATTTGAAGGAACTCCCTAAGGGAAGTCAGCATGTTTTTAAGCACAGTCTCTGGCACTGGGTGGTCTGAGGTGGTGAACGCCACAAAGGGGTCTGTGTGCCTCAGTGAGGTCAGTGTTTAGTGCGCGGACCTCCATATCCAGAGATCCTGAGGCATCATCTGAGGGGTCCCTCAGTGGCCGGGACTTTGCTGGGCTTCTTGTGGAGGGTGTAGATGCCCCTGATGGAGGGGCACTGGCTTGAGACCTGTGTAGATGGGCCTCCTGTGATGAGCTTCTTGTTTCCGAAAGGAGGCTCCATTTTGTCGTATATTGGTGGGGAGCTTATGAAAGAAGCCATCTCGCTTGACTGGCTGTGGCGCTTCTCTCCATCTTCTGGGCATGACAGAAGGCTGCCTGAGATGGAGGACAGAAAAAAACACCACTGTAAAGAGTGCAGGGGCCTGGTACACATTGTTCTTGTCCAGCAGCTGAGCGGAGCTCCTGTACTAGGCGGCCATTTAGCAGCACAGTCGCTGCATTTAGGAAGCTACAATCTGCAGTAGGAAATTCTATATTTTTTCAATGCCAACACAGTAACTTTGTTGTGGAAGGGCAGTGAAAGGATAACAATTTTTTTTACTATTCTTTCAGTGTTTACTGGGTAGGGGTAAGTTGGCTCCCTCCAAGGGTAAGGCCAGGGGAGTACTGCTCTTTAAGGAAAATCACTTCTACCTATACATGCTGCCTGCAGTGTTTGTTGAGGTGAAAATTGAATTGAGCAAGCAGATTCAGGTCTAAGTTAATGTGGACAGGGAGGAGAAAAAAAATAATAATAATAATTAGCATAGAGTAAAACTGTTTGTCCACCCTTGCCATGCTCATGGAGTTTACAGAGGGCAAATTGCTGTTGGATGGGGATTTTAATATCCCTCTGAAACCATGTATAGATACTTCTACTGGCACCTCCTCAGTTCCTCTCTGCAGGCAAAAGTGTATACTGCACCAGCTGACTGATGTGTGGGGGATACTTCATCCGGGGGAATGGGACTACACCTTTTTTCTTTGCCACACCATTTATATTCCTGCATTTATTTGTTCTTGGTCCCTCACCAACAACTTTCCTCCATTTTAGATGTTACTATTGGTAACATAACCTGGTCAGATCACACCCCAATCACATTAAAATTTTCCCTCAGGGATGCTCTTAAACCCCCCCGTGATTGCCACTGGTGCACTATGAAAGCTTACTACAGGATGCTGAAGTTCTGGCAGGCGTCTCTAAGGAGCTTTCTGAATATTTATAGGTTAACGACACCCCTGAGAGTGATCCGGGCATTGTGTGGGAAGCGAAAAGGCAGTCATCTGAGGAGTTTTGATCAGCATGGAGCCTGCATTAAGCAAAATCAAGAAGCCAAACTGCAGACCTTGCTGTCTGACATACAAGAATTGGAGTTTAAGAGCTCACCCACTACCTTCCTAGAGAAAGACCTGCTTCACTTACGTCAGCCAGTTTCAGATCTTTTACGTTTCAAAGCTAAAGCAGCTCTACAGATCTGCGGAAAACTGTATTACGAATTCAGCGAAAAGTGAGGCCAGCTTCTAGTCGAAAAACTTGCTTAATCAATGAGTGGCTTCCTATATCCCTCCCATAGTTGACCCGAGTGGTGAAAAGGTCTCCCTTCCCAAGCAGATCATTCAGGCTTTTGGAGAGTTCTATGTCTTGTTGTATAACCTGTCGAGGACACCTTCTTCGCCATCTCATATTGAGACTTATCTCTCCTCATCCCGTCTCCCCCGTCTCTCTTCTTCCCTCCGACGTGCCCTTGAAGTACCCTTTACAATAGAAGAGTTACAAGCGGTGGTAAGCTCCCAGGTATGGACAGGTTTACCATACAGTACTATAAAGTCTTGTTCCCGATTCTTGGCCCACATATGGTGAAGACGTTCAATGCGCTGGGACAATCCTCCTCGTTTACCTGAGCGGCCCATGTGGCACATATTTCCATGATTCCTAAAGAAGATAGGAATCCCAACTCTTGCCAGCTATCGCACAATTTCATTGCTCAATGTGAACCTTAAACAAACTTTACAAACCAGTGTAATGCTATATCCAATATTGAATTTGCAACAAATGGTGCAAAATATTGGAAAAATTAAAGTGCTCAAAGTTTATACTTCAATATGGAATAAATAAATTAATGTTAATATTTGCATTTAATAAATAAATAAATGGTGACATTTCATATGTATACAAAAATGCCCATGAAAGAACCCATAAACCAAAAAAAAAAAAAAGAGTTCAAAACATGCTAATCTGCAGAGAGAGGGGGGGATCTCTTCAAGATTCAATCTTGATGGGGGATAGAAAGCCTTCAGATCCCAAGTAACAGGCACATCAACAACCTCAGTGAAAGCAGATGGGGGCTTACCAGAGTGTATAGAATCACTAGCAAAATAGTCAAAACACTTGTGACACTCCTGGAAAATAGCTCAGCACCGCAGTTATCAAAATGGGAGATGTCATCCAAAACAATCTGTCACTCCTCAGAAACACCAATGCTCTTAAGTGTAGATCTCAAGACCTGCACATTACGACACAAAAAGAAAGAAAAAATAAGAAAAGAATACTCTCCACAGTGAAGACCAGTAATAAAATATAAAATTTGTTAGGACAATTGCACTTACATGAGTAAAGAAAAAAATTGCACTTCTAACTATAAAAACATCCATCCACCAGAAACAAAGCTGGATGGAATCAATTTTACATACAGTATGTGTATGGAATGAGTTTTGGCTCCACGGTATGTGTTTTGTCACATATGATGTCTTCAGGGGCTTGGGACACACGTCGCCACCATGCAGTTAAATGGAGGATCACACAGAGAAGATCGAGACATGATAAGACCAGCACCATATGAAAGGTGGATCCTGCAATTAACCCTACAGAGAACCAAGTCATCTACACTATGGTCATATATATGCAAAGGGCCAAAGAACTAGAAAAACTGCTTTTGCATCTGCATTAATGGTTCCAAGGTGATGCAGGATCTAGTTTCTGAAGTAGTTCTACTGTAGCAAAGGGGGAAAACTTTTCCGTCTCAGATTTTTCAAGAGTCACTCAATGAAGTCATAAAAAGTGGTTTAATCTTAAACTGCATAAGGGGTTCTTTAGTGTTAGAATGGTAAGGATGAGGAACTCCCTTATACAATTGGTGGTGTCAGCGGGAGATGTCAACAATTTAAAAAACTTTTAGATAGGCATCTTAGTGAATTCAGTATTCAGACATATATGAAGTTACATAGTTACATGGTTAGTCAGGTTGAAAAAAGACACATCTAGCTCAACCAATAAAAAATAAAAAAAAAAAACACCACCATACAATGCCATATACACAATCCCACAGTTGATTTAGGAGGAAGGCGAAAACCCCCAGCAAAGCATGATTCAATTTGCTACAACAGGGGAAAAAAATCCTGATCCCCGAGGGGCAATCGGATATTCCCTGGATCAACTTTACCTATAAATGTTAGTACCCAGTTATATTATGTACACCTAGGAAAGAATCCAGGCCTTTTTTAAAAACAATCTACTGAGCTGGCCAGAACCACCTCTGGAGGGAGTCTATTCCACATTTTCACAGTTCTTACTGTGAAGAAACCTTTCCATATTTTGAGACAAAATCTTTTTTCCTCTAGGTGTAACAAGTGCCCCCTTGTCCTCTATGATGACACTAATGTGAGTAACTCAAAACCTTGTTCACTATATGGACCCCTTATGTATTTGTACATGTTTATCATATCCTCACCTTATCTCCTCTTCTCAAGAGAGAATACATTTAGTTCCTCTAAATTTTTTTCATGGCTGAGCTCCTCCATGCCTCTCATCAGTTTGGTTGCCCTTCTCTGCACTTTTTCCAGTTCCCGGATATCTTTTATGAGAGCTGGTGCCCAAAACTGAACTGCATATTCCAGATGAGGTCTTAACCACTTGCCGACTGCCGCACGACTATTTACGTCGGCAGTCAGCCCCTCACAGGCAAAGCGACGTAGGGCTACGTCGCTAGCCTGTACGGGTTTTGGGAGCGGGCGCGCGCCGCCGCATGCGCGCTACCGCTCCCGCTCGGTCACAGACCCCCCCGCGCGTGTGTCCGGTGGACCCGATGTCCGCCGGTCACTCGCGATCATCCGTGACAGTGGGAGAAAGGCAGGCGGCTAGTGTAAACAAAGCCTCCTGTCAGTCTCCCCTGTGTAAGAATGGTGATCAAACGGTTCTACTATGTAGGACCGTTGATCACTGTTCTTACACATCAAGCCACAGCCAATCACAGTTAGAAACACGCCCCTAGGACACACTTAACCCCTCCCTCTCCAATACAGTTAACTCTTTCACTGCCAGTGTCATTTTTACAGTAACAGTGCATATGTATAGCACTAATTACTGTAGTAATGTCACTGGTAACCCCAAAAGTGTTAAAAATGTCAGTCAAGGGTCCGATCTGTCCGCCCCAATGTCGTAGTCCCGCAAAAAAAAAATCGCAGATCGCCGCCATTACGCGTAAAAAAAACCAACAAAAATGACAAAAATCTTTCCCTTTCTTAGTAAACGAAATAACTTTTGCGCAAACCAATCAAAATACGCTTTTTCCAAACATATGGTAATAAAAAAAAAATTGGCCTAAAATGTTAAAAAAGTTTGATTTTTACATTTTTTTGGGGGGGAATTTCATATAAAAAAAAATGTGAAAAATATTGTTATTTTTTGCAAAATTGATGCTCTTTTTTTGTTTATAGCGCATGATCAAAAAATCACACAGGTGATCAAATACCACCAAAAGAAAGCTCTGTTTGTGGGAAAAAAGGACGCCATGTTCGTTTAGGTACAGCGTCGCACGACCACGCAATTGTCCGTTAAATTCATACAGTGCCGAATCGCAAAATAGGCCCTGTCAGGAAGAGGGTAAAATCTTCCGGGGCTTAAGTGGTTAATAATGATTTGTAAGTGTTAGAGATATAAGTGCATACACACAACCACATAAGTTGAACTGGCTGGACTGATGTCTTTATTTAACATGACCAACTATGTAACCATGTACAAGCAGTCAATAACAGCTTCACAGAGAAAGTCTTGCTCTGAAAAACATCCGTTCATATCTAAAAGGCAATTGTGCAATTATGTGAAATTTAGGGGGGAATTTACTAAAACCGGTGCACATAGAATCTGGTGCAGCCATGCATAGTAACCAATAGGCTTCTAACTTTAGCTTGTTCAATTAAAGTGGTAAACCCCAGTCATGAAATGTGAACAAAGCATGTATATCTGTAGCAGTTTTAATAAACCTTTCACTATTTTTATGAGCCTTCACTATGTGTGGCTTTGTCATTCTCTTATGGTATTATCACCTGCCAATGTGAGACTACACTACAAACTCAGTCAACAAGGTTGGTCTATTTTGTATCTGGATCGATTACTGCCCAGCTGAAGTGGTTAATGCGAAGCTATGCATTTGGTTAATGCCATTGTTGATGTCATTGTATCTACATGCCCATCACTTCTGTCCCTCTGGTAAGGAGATTTGGTTGGCACTGTTGTGTGGTGTGTGGCCTTTTTCACACTGAAACTGGTGTTGGGATTTCGTCCTTCTCTCTCAGGATCATGGACTGTCATTTTACATTATAAGCGCTGTATTTGGACTTTTACTTATGTGTGTTTTTGCAATCAACAAAAATTATGCTGGCAGCTTTTTATCTTATTTAACATTATTTGTTCTAGCGTGGATATCCCTTTTATTTTTTACACATATATCTGTAGTGTTTACTTCACTCTCTCCAAAGCTCTAAGTGTTGTTTCTGGTGCTTCTTTCCTCTGTTATCAACATGAGCCATTTCTGAGAAATTTTCCGCAACACGTGAGATACAATTTGTGATGGAGAGGGAGATAAGCACACAGCTTGTCTATTCAAAATACAGAGCTGCATTTTTCTTCATTCCTCTGCCTTTGTGGAGGGGGGTGGACCTTTCCTCCGATGAGCTCTCACACAGTGTATAAGAGCTGTAACTATGGGTATCCACCCTCTCCTGTCTGCTCCTCACAAATGAAGAAGGATATTATCACAATTGTGCTCTTTTTGAAGGGTCGTAGAAAAGAGAGGACTGCAAATAAACCAGTAAAACTCACGTAGGAGGATATATTTCATCTCTGTGTATTAGAGATTTGCAGAATGGAAAAACTTGTTTTGTTTCATTTCAGATAGATTTGTTATGTTACTAATTTTGTTTTGTTGATTCGTTTCAGAATTTGTTTAGTTTAGTTTTGTTTCATTAAATTTAGTTTATTAATTTTCTAACAAATTCAAGATTTTCAGATCGTTCCAAAAAACGATGGACCAATTTGAATTTTGTGTGAAAATAGCTGATAAGCTGAATAAGCTGAAATAGCTGTTAACTCCTTTACGACCGCCCACCGCAGATGTACTGCGGCAGGCAGCCGCTCTTGGGCGAATCGCCGTAAATGTACAGCGCTCGCTCTAAGGAGTCTGATAAAGAAGAACGGTTGGCTGTTGAAAACACAGCCGACTGTACTTCTCCCTCAGATGATCACAGAGCCCATGTGATCCTGCTATATAGGATCACAAGTCTCTATGGTCATCTCAGAAGCCATGCCCCCCCCAGTTATAATCACTCCCCTAGGGTCACATTTAACCCCTTGATCACCCACAGGGTTAACCCCTTCCCTGCCAATGGCATTATTACAGAAACAGTGCATATTTTTAGCACTGATTACTGTAGTAATGTCACTGGTACCCCCAAAAGTGTCAAAAATGTCAGTTAGGGGTCCCATCTGTCTGCCGCAATGTCGCAGTCCCGCAAAAAATTGCAGAGTGCCGCCATTACTTGTAAAAAAAAAAAACAATTAAAATGACATAGATCTTTCCCGTAGTTAGTAGACGCGATAACTTTTGCGCAAACCAATCAAAATACGCTTATTGTGATTTTTTTTTTTACCAAAAATATGTAGCAGATAACAAATTGGCCTAAAATGTTAAAAAATTTTGATTTTTAAATTTCTTTTTGGGAATGTCCTATAGCAGAATGTGAAAAATATTGTTTTTTTTCACAATTGTCTCTCTTTTTTTGTTTATAGCGCAAAATATAAAAAACGCACAGGTGATCAAATACCACCAAAAGAAAGCTGTATTTGTGGGAAAAAAAGGACGTAAATTTAGTTTCAGTACAGCGTCGCATGACCGCGCAATTGTCTGTTAAAATAACACAGTGCTGAATCGCAAAATAGGTACTGGTCAGGAAGGGGGTAAAATCTTCCGGTGCTGAAGTGGTTAATGAGCAGGTTGGGAAGCTGGTATCTTTAACAACTAACGATTCATCAGCTATCATCAGCTTTCCTACTGACAGCTGAATGTAAACAAAAGAATGCCAGCACTAAAAGAAAACAGCAAGGGGTCTCCCTACGCAATCCATACCTGGCCCTTTGGGTCTAGTATAGATTTTAAGGCGAACCCCACACCAAAATGTTTTTAAAATGGCTTGGGATCCCCCCAAAATCCATACCAAACCCTTATCTAAGCATTCAGCCCAGCAGGCCAGGAAAGGGAGGTGAGCGAGCACCCCCTTGCTAGAAACCATGTCAGGCCACATGCTCTCATTATGGGGAAGGGTTTTGGGGCAGGGGGAACTCTGCTCCCCCACCTCAAAGCACCTTGTCTCCATGTTGAGATTGACAAGGGCCTCTTCCCCACAACTATGGCCAGTGGTTGCAGGGGTCTGTGGGCCAGGGGCTTATTGGAATCTGGAAGCTCCCTTTAACAAGGGGGCCCCCTGATTCCACCCCTCAGGTGAATGAGTATGAGGTACTTTTATAAAAAAAAATACCTTTAACAAAAAACTAAAAAAAGTCCCTTAGTGAAGATCCATCTTCAATCACTATGCCCGCCGCACCCGAAAAAAGAAAACAAAAACCTCCAGTCTCATCCGCTTCCACTGTCTGCCTGCTTCTTTGTCTGACATTTACAAAATAATTAAGGGGTGGAGTCACCCGAGGATGTGATCTGGTGAGCCTGCTCCTTGTGAGATCATTGACCCAGCATGCCTCAGTCATCAGTCAATGATGTCGGAAAAAGGTGTGGCCACCTGGTGATGTCACTGGGTGGCCCCGTCCCTTAGCTGTTAAGAAATGTCAGACAGAAGAGCAGGCAGATAGCGGGAGCCTTCAACATGACCAGAGGGCAATGGCAGCCAGTGTTGTGATTTCTTTATTTTTTTAAATAAAGGACTTGTCAAAAACTCATGTTGTGTCTCCACTCACTTTTTTTAATGAATAGGTAGGGGTACCTGCCCAAAGCACCCTCCCATGTTGAGGGCATGTGGCCTGGTATAGTTCAGGAGGGGGGAGCTCACTCACCACACCCTTATTATTATTTGGGACCCCTGGTTTTTTTTGGAATTTTTTATTGCCGTCATTTTTTTATTTACATTTCAGCTGTTGGGGGGGAAGCCCGCTGACAGCTGATGAGTCATTGGTTGTTAAGGACTCGGCGGCCGGCTTCCAGGCCCGTTTCTAAACAATCAGCTATTCTTCACATATAATTAGAATCAGTCAATCATTTTTGACCGCTTTGAATTAGTATTGTTCTGAAAATTTGGAATTCATTAGAAAACTAATATACGAAAGGAACCAAATTTGTTACTATTTCATTCAGAAATTCGAATACATTTGATTCTTGGAATAACCAAAAATTTGTCTGAATATATATTCGGACTGAAACTTATTGCACATGTCTACTTTGTATCAACTGAGGCTATTCACCTCACTGGGTATGTGAGAGGGTTTACAACCGCTTTGACAATAAAACCTGGGACCTGGAAGCTGATTGGTTACTATGCACATCTGCACCAGATTCTGTGTGCTCCAGTTTTAGTAAATCTCCCCCTTAGTGCCTTGAGTTAATATTTTTTTTCAGGCAACTTAACACAGAGGTAGGTAGTCACTATGTTCGCTTGCTATTTTATACAAAGGTCTGTTAGCTGTATTATATAAAAGTGCCGATACGAGTATTCAGATTAAACAGTGAAATTCATATGTTTCTTCCCAAACCTGGAGCAAAAGTAATTAGTCAACAAGTCAAGATTTAATAACTTCATGTTGTGTGACATCAATGTACAGGTAGGATAAACATAGGATCGCATATATTTGGAAAAATATACAGACTAAATTTATTTCTCCTAAAGTAAAAGCCCCCATTAATTTATTAATGCTAATGATAACTTCTCTGCATTTAAAATAAAATAATAGTTTCAAAAAGAAATCTAAAGCTGGTAGTTTAAAACATTTATACCGACCACTTCTTTTGGAAAATATTCTTTCTATACGCTCAAATGTACATATATCATTAATGAGTCACTGCTGTCCATTTCTTGTGAACAATGTTTCTCTCCTGTTATTAAAATGAAGTGAATATCTGAATGAATAGCTCTTTCTCAAGTCCTCAGTATACACTGATTTCAACAAAGTAAGAACAATATATTGATATTTCATGAATCATTTCACTTCCAGAACAATTTCATACTATTCATCTGTCTTTATGGGATGAACATGAGAGCCTACATATGAAGAAACAGATAACATAGCATAAATATATTCGAGGCAACAACATATAGGTTTATTGACCCACAGGTGTTTTATTTATTCATTTATTTTTTAATCCAAACAAATTTTATTGAGGACAAAGAACAAATACAGAATCAGTGTAACAGTAATCCAATTATCAGAAAATGGTACGACAGGTAAGCTTTGGGCATTCATCACCAATAAAATCTCAGCTCATGCCAGAAATAATTTACATAGCAAGGTGGATATAATGATGTAACGAGACTAGAGAAACCAAAAAAGTGGGTTGGAGAAATCTTAAAAAATGTAGTAACAGGCAGAGAGGCTAATTTCAATAACAACCTATAAAAAAGTAGGGTATAATATGTCCCATATAGGCACACAAGGCTGACAGCTTTTCGTAATGGAAGGATATGTATTGTCGCCAGCAGAGGGATCGGCGGTAAGGCTTTTAATATGCTAGATTCGCTCTGGCCATTGTCGTTCTCCTATTGATAATAATTCCAGGATTCGAAAGACTCACAGTTTCCTGAATTGAGGCGTTTATCGAGCCCAATAAACAGCCTTCGAAAATATGAACCCATTCTTCAAGGGGTATGTTGTCTAGTAAGCCCCCAGCCCAAGCATGTCATGTTTTCCCTGTGTCCATTGGTATATGTGCCCCAAGGAGGGTGTTGACTGTGGATATAACATATTATTGAGGGGTAGTTTTCAAGCAAATGTTTTCAAATGGGGTAAGCAGTCGATCATGTTTGCAGTGGAACCTGGGGCCTGGAGCAAGTGACAAAGCTGGATATACACCCAGGGGGTAAGACAATAGCTCACTAGATAAGTCTGGGATATTTAGGGAAATCAAAGTGTCTGGGGTCCAAGCTTGGGACCACCCAGAGCAGCTTTTATGGCCATCAAATGACTTCAGCAAGAATGAGCTGCATCCATGGAAAAGACATATCAGCTAAACTAATCCAGATTGTGCAAAAAGGCATGCAGTGGACCTGCAACTGGATTTTTGCATGGAGTGAATGGGGTGGATAACATTACCAGAGGTCCATTCAACTATCCAACCACACCTTTCAGCAATCAGGGGGACGAGGGAGAGAGGCAGGAGTACAAAAGGCAAAGGGGGGAGGGGGGAGTGCTAAGAGTTGAGTAAACAGAAGAGGGAGAGATATGGAAAGAATATTTTTGGCTAATCTCTGAAGGTGGATTGAATAGGGGAGAGGAAGCATCGTAACAAATAAGGCACACTACAGGGAATAGCATCCAACTAACAGGACACTGTTCAGGAGCCATAAATGTTTACTTATGAAAGTAAACACTTATATACACTTGAGAAAACATTAAATAACTAGTAGGTATCCTTATTCAGTCAGTGAGATATCATTGAGTGTAACATTCATCATTCTGCAAGTTGAGACAGCAGAGGGGTGTAAATAACATCACTACATGGAGGCATAAAGGTTGTAAGGAGGGGGTGTGGGGAAACATTCCCATAATCCTGCCATTGGGCATATCTGCAAAAAAGAGGTAATCAACCAAAAAACAGCAGGTGAGTCTTCCGCATGTTGGGCTGATTGTGAAATAATCCCCTTGTTGGGTCTACTGAGGGAATCTGTGTGTGACTAAGGTTCAGACAACAATATCAATAAGTAAAAATTGTTTACAACACTAGCATAACATAACCATGTTATCTATTGCTGCGGCTGGGTGGAAAAAGGAGGGCAAAAGGGCCATTATCAACATTCTACTTTCCCCATAAAATAATACAGGTGCTTGAGGCATCTAGGAGGGTGAGGAGGGGGGTAGCCTGCCAGAGGCAAGACAGGGGTATGAGACAGAGCAGACAGGTGGAAAGGAAATACGGGGAGGAAGGATAGGATAGAAACAGTCCAAGCAAGGGAAGCCAACCACAGCATATTATAAAAAGTAATAGCATTATCGGCCCCCTTACAGGGAGGTTGTAAGAAGTCAAACAGCAATTGACAATCTTAACAGCAGAAGCCACCAGGCACAGTACTGAGGAAAGAGATGAGATAGTGCAGCATTTCCCAAACTATGCAGCAAGACTCTATGAAAAGGAAAACATGTTGAACCATAAGTAGGCCACTGCTGGGTATTCTGGGTATCGCAGGAACCAGCTTCTCAATCAGCCATTCAGAAGCACTTCGGATAAAGGGCCAGTAGCTCTAACAGAGAGTGTTTGATAGTTTGACAGTAGTATCAGAACTAAGAAAAATACCTTAATAACTTCTGCCCCATCTTGAGAGACAAAGAGCTAAAGCAAGTCCAATCCAGATGCAATAAGGCAGAAGCAGCAGGAACAATCCTCACCCTGCTCTACGATTTTTTCAGACTGCATGCTCAGATAAGGGTCTTGCATAGATTATAAAGAGAACCTCACACTTTTTATCATTCTTGCTGTAGGATGTGTTATAACAAAAGTGATGTTCACAAGAAAAAGAAAAAAAAAGTCTGTTTAAAAGGCTAGTTAAATACTTTTTTGCTTTGTAAATATCAGTGCTTTCAGCACTTTCTATTCATACACAGGCAGGATTAGGATACTCCCTAGACATGTTATTTAACCTGTTTTTAAATTTTTTGCACACATGATTAAAAAATTATTTTAGCCCTGAAGATGATATAAAACCCCCAAACATAATTTTTTTTTTCAGAAAGAAGACATCCTCGAGAATAAAATTGTGGTAATGTTTTGTAACATAAAAAGTTGGAGCTACCAACGAAGGTCTAGGAAATGCTAAATTTTACTAAAATATAAAAGATGAGGTTGCACTGAGTAAATAGAAACCCAACATGCCAAACCTTAATTTTGTGTGTGCCCTGGGAAATGGCGACAAGTTTCAGTACCCTGTATTTTCTAAAGGCTACACTTCAAAACTCCCCTATAGGTATCAGTTTAGTGTTACGGAGGAGGTTTTATTTATTTATTATTTTATTATTGCTCTCACTCCTGTGTGTGCAGTGATATGTAACGTGTATTGCAATTGCTTTTTTCACACGCATGCATTTACGTTCATATGTGCATATAAATGGAGGTAGGGGCCTCAAAATATTTTTTGGGGCGGGGGGATTTTATGTGCTTGGGTGTAACTTTTTTGCAAAAAAAAAAATAAACACAATTTTAGGAAAATCTAAGCGTTAATGAAAAAAATACAACTGTATTATTAAGTGCAAAGCTTAACATTTTGCTGAGAGAGGGCATACAAAATCAGAATTAAAGGACAAACAATGTTCACATATTTATTTACCAGGTATGCAAATATTCAACCTGGGTCCAGGGAGAAATAGGATTTTTAACCTTCAGATTAAAAACTAAGGGAATGAAATCCCTGAAAATGAAAAAGCAAAAGTAACCAACCATGCAGATTTACTATAAGCATCTTCAACTTTTGAAAAACTTTTCAGACAGAAAAGAGAAATGATTGACAAAGTGAAAAAAAGATTTTTGGGAAATATCCAAAGATTAAGCAATATAAAACCTTTAAAAATGGGGCAGAAATAGGAATCTGCAAACCTTCCTTCAACAATGTTTTTATATCTACAGATTTGTGACAAAAGCCTGAATATTAGGCTGGCCATACATGTTCAATCATCTTGTACAATTTCCCTTTAGTTTTACCAAAAACCATATAATATGAAGTCAAAATTAAAGAACTTTTAATTGTATTCAATTAGGCAGGCCCTTGAACTACATCGTTTAAGGTAAATCTAAAGAAAAAATGTACAGGAAAATTGAAAATTGTATGGGCAGCCTTAGTTATCACCAATTATACAACCTGAAAAAAAGCAATACCCTCATTAGTCACCAAAAAAGAAAGAGGAAAAAAAAAAAAATGAGACAGATGGTCAGTAAGAAATCTAGAATATATGACATTTTACGATAAATAATTTGCTTTTAAGTGTGCCTTGCAGTCCAAAGTGCAGTAAATATGTACAAAACATGATGTTAAATTGCCCCTAGAAAACAAAAATAGTTTTCAGTTTATAATACAACAAAAATAACATTTACTAAGTACTTTGGCTTTAGCCGCAGACTGATGATATTGCACTGTTTTGCCAGTGTTGTAAATCACCCTGTTCTATTAATCTCCACATTAATGGAACAATAGCTTTCATTGTTTAGTGCAAGCACTTTCTCAATTTGTATCAATGTACATGCCATAATCATAAATCTAATAACCACAAAAGCATTTTGACCATGTACCTTTGCCAAATATCATTTATTCAAGATGCTTTTATAGACATTTTACAATCCTTTATTGAAAAAGACAAGGATCCTTGAAATTGGCTCCTATCCTATATATTCTGTAACTGTTATTATGAAGAATAATCTAGTTTTTGCTGCTAGGACATTCAAAAAGCTAATTAATTTTAGTGTGTACCTTTGTGATTGTTATGGATTGCTGTATGACAGTAGATTTTAAAAAGCATTTATTTACTTGTAGCAATCTGACTTTTTTTATCTCAGTAAAAGAAACTCTTGCTTAAAAAGTAAATATAATTGTTAAAATGTATTCTTGAAGGGCTATTTATTTATTGTAAGTATTCCTAATGATTGTTTAAATTTACATGTGGTTGCAGTTTTTCTAATTAAAAATAATTTGTTTACTCAAAAGAAAAATGTACTGCTTCACTACAGGCACTTCTACCCCCTGCTCCTCTGAACAGTGGGTACAGGCTTCCAGTTGTCTGGTATACAGTTCATGAACATATCATTTGAAAAAATCAAGAGGAAGGCACTGTCATTTGTAAAAGCCATGTATGAGAATGTATTATTCCCTCTGGTGCGTGGACTGCTCCTCCAGCTTCTGATGAAATACACTCTGTAAAGAACTTTAGAAGACAGTTCAGTCCCTTTTGATTGTAGCCCCACTCCCCTCTAGTGTCACCATCCTTATTATTATGGCGCATGTGGGACGGGCTCTGTACCAGCACAGCTTTGGGGCACATCTAGATATGCAGACATAGTGAGGTACGTAATCAGTACAAACAAATGGCAAAAAGGGGGGGGGGTTTGCTGCACTCTAAAAAATATGTTATAAATAAACCTAATAAAATGAAACAGACATTATCCCTGTGAAGGGAATATAGTAAAAAATATCATAAAAGTTAATTTGTATGATGTGATGAAATTCATGGATAAATCCCAATGTAGATGATGAGAGTTCATAAACGTTGATATATCCACCACCAATGAATGAATGAAATGCACACTCACCAGAGCCAGTTGCTGTCTAAATTATAGGACAGCATTATGGTATGATTCAACAAAACTTGTGGTTTTTGAACATCCAGATATTCCGCACCATCCGGTCTTAGGAACGAACTCCAAAAAGATTATCCACTCAGCAAGTCATATGAGATTTGAATAAAAAAGAAAAAGGCTCATGGTGCAGTATGAAAAAGTATTTATAATTTAATAAATAAAATTAAAGTAACACTGACATGAAAAAACAGTGTACATGAGGATATAAAAAAATGTCATTCAAACAATCAAAGGACTAATTTCAAGAGCCACCACTACAAGATGGAGTGATGGCTGGACCTTAGGCGTTTGGGCTCTGTCCCAGCACAGTTTTGGGGCACATCTAGATATGCAGACATAGTGAGGTACGTGATTTCCATCAGTACAAACAAATGGCAACCACCCTAACTTATAACTGGCCTTTGCAGCAAAGAGCACATGGAAGGGCAATACCTGACAAAAAACAACAAAGAAAAATTCCAAGCCCACTTACTAGCCAGCCTGCAGCAAAACAAATTGTCCTGTCTTTTTCACGTGAACGTGAAATCTAAGTTCACAATAAAACCAGGGGTTTAGCTTGCATGCATTTGCAAATATATGTGTAAGCTGCAGGGCCACTTCATGGCACCCAAGTGTACTGGGGCAGGCAGTGGAATAATCTGCGGCCAACTGTGTCCACCAAACATAGCTGTGCTCAGTACTGGGCCACTGTGAGCAGCCCAGATACCACATTAATTCAGTGCAATAACATGACACCTAGTAAACAATAGTTATGAATGAAATCCATTCATAACATCATGTACTCTTTTGTGTGATCTGTGATTGGTCTGCAGTGATCACATGGCACCTGGGCCATCTCATCACCCTGTACCATGTGATAGCTGTAGGCCAATCACAGCATCACAATAGTAAACAATGAGTCATGAATGAAAGCCATTCATGACAGTTAAAATGTTTGCTGTTACAACGATCACCCTACTCAAATGAGAGTATGTCCCTGATCACCCCACTCTGATAAAATAGTAAGATATAGTATGATGAGTATGTAAAAAAAAATCTTTAAAAATCTTTAAAAATTGAATAAAATGTATTTATGTATTCCCTCTCTTTTTTTTTTTACATACTGTCACCAATCAGTATCCATGAACATTGTCACAGCAGTCATACTATGACACTGTACTGCACTACTGACAGTATGCATAACAAAAAAAATGTTAAAACATTTTTTTTTATTTAATATCCTAACTTCCCAAAATATTGTGACAAAAAATTACTTGTAAAAAAACACACTATGGGTCTTACTAAATACCTTTGACTGTCTCCTTTCCCAAAAGGAGTAATTTGAGGGGGTATTTGTACTGTCCTGGCATTTTAGGGCCTCAAGAAACTAGATATGCAGTCAGTACATAAGGATTAATCAGTTTTTTCAAATAAATGTACCATAGTTTGTAGACTCTATAGCTTTCACACAGACTAAATATTATCAACTGGGTTGGTTTATTTTTACCAAAGAAATGTAGCAGACTACAATTTAGCCTAAATTTATGAAGAAAGATTACCGTATTTGTTTGCAAAACCTTATAACCAAAAGAAAGTTCTATTTGTGTGGAAAAAATATATATATTTGTCTACAGTGTTGCATGGCCTAACAATTGGCAGTGAACTACTTGGCGCCCACCCACCGTCACATGACGACGGAGCGGTGCAGCTCTTGTTCTGGGAGGGCGTCATATAACGGAGCTTCAGAACGCACACTCTCGCGCACCCGTGCTCACGCTCTTGGTAAAGAGCCAATGATGTGGCTCTTTACCCATGTGATCGGTTGTGTCCAATCACAGTCGGTCACATGTAAATGTGGAAGTGCCCCTTATTGGCGCTCCTCGCCTCACACTATCAGAGTGTGTGGCGAGGAGAGCCTCTCAGCAGCTTCTCCTCAAAGGGAAGTCCAGGACAGGTAATCAGGGCACTGATCATCAGTGCCCTGATTACAGTAAAGCACAGTACAATAAAAAACAGTGCCCCTCATTGACACCAAGCAATGCCCATCAGTGACATCAATCAGTGACCCCAATCAGTGCCCACAGTGACCTCAATCAGTGCCCATTAGTGATGTCACTCAGTACCCATTAGTGCCGGCTCATCTGTGCTGCCCATCAGTGCCACCCACCAGTGCCACCTATCAGTGCCCATCAGTGCCACCTATCAATGCCTATCAGTGGGACA
Organism: Pelophylax lessonae; assembly: GCF_965119305.1. NCBI lineage: Eukaryota > Metazoa > Chordata > Amphibia > Anura > Ranidae > Pelophylax > Pelophylax lessonae. The sequence continues at coordinate 370,077,504 of NC_138771.1, forward strand.
TATTAGTGCCACCTTATCAGTGCCCATAAGTACCAGCGCATCAGTGCCCATAAGTGCCACCTGATCAGTGCCCATCAGTGCAGCCTATCAGTGCCCATCAGTGCTGTCTCATCAGTGCACATCAGTGAAGGATAAAAATGACTTATTTACAAAATATACTGACAGAAATTAAGAAAAAAAATAGTTTTTCAAAATTTCCGGTCTTTTTGTAAAAATTAAAAAAACAAGCGGTGATGAAATACCACCAAAAGAAAGCTTTCTTTGTGTGAAAAAAAATGATAAATATTTCATTTGGATCAAGCATTGCATGACCACGCAATTGTCATTCAAAGTGTGACAGCGCTGAAAGCTGAACATTTGCCTGGGCAGGAAGGAGGTGAAAGTGCCCTGTATTGAAGTGGTTAAAGTAACAAAAAATGCCCTGGTCATGAAGGGGGTAAAACCTTCCGGAGGTCAATTGGTTTATATAAATATACTGAAAGTATATTTACAATTAAATTATAATTTCCTGGATTTGCTTTGTGTATTCATTGAAGCCAAGCTCCTAGCAAACAGCTTTATAAATTGTTGAAATACACATATGCAAATTGGCTTATTTTCCAAAGGATTTGTTATTTTTTTTGAGCCATGTTTGTGAAATATACAGCTTTGGCAGACAACATAGCCAGGAGTGCAACACCACTTTTTCTGTTAGAGTTAAAGCTGACTTTTTATTTTAACATGGGCCTTGTGCAGAGTAAACATAAAAAACAGCTCAGACTGCAATACTTACTATTAATTTGAAGCTGTACCCAACAGTACTTTTTCTGCTTGGCTGATTTTTCTCCTTCATGCCTTCAGCATAATGGTATGTTAGTACCTGTGCATGCATCAGATTTTCTAACTCTGTCCATTCCTCTGCCAATCTGAGGCCTGCTATGCAAGGCATGACAGAGGTCATCCTTGCCTAGCAACAGTGTTCATTTTGTCAATGAAAACGTTTTAGTCAAAATTTTCGTCAGCTGCATTTTCACAGTGATGAAAACAAAACAAAAATTACACCACATTTATGACCACTGATGAAAACTATATCGAAAATCAATATTGTTTTTCGGAACTAAAACGTAATGAAAATGTAAGGCACAGACTTTACCCTCGTGAACTAACTTTCGGTTTCTAAGGAGCACTGCCATCATTATAGGCCTCCAAGTCCTCAGACAACTGCCTAGAGCAGCACTATGCATTACAGGCCTCCCAAGTCCCGAAAAGAGTCCCACTCCCGACTCATGAGTCACGAGACGAGCACCATCTAGAGCACTGTGAGTGTGTACATTACAATTACAGGCCTGAGGCCTCCTCTCAGACCACCGTCTGTCCAGAGCACTGTGTGTGCATTACAGGTTTCCTCTCCTCTGACCACCAGCATCCAGGGCACTGTGCATTACAGGCCATCCCTCAGACCTGAGACCACCATCCAGCACTGTGAAGCATTACAAGTCTCCTCTGACCACCGGCTTGCAGAGCACTGCATTACAGGTCATCCCTCAGAGCAACCACCATCTGTCCAAAGCACTGCGTGTGCATTACAGGCATCCTCTGACCACTGGCATCCAGATCACTGTGCAGCATTAAAGGCCTCCTCATAGTACCCTCCAGAGCACTGTGTAGTATTACAACCACCGTTCAGAGCACTGTGCAGCATTACAGGCCTCTTCAGAGTTAGACCACTGTCCAGAGCACTGTGTAGTATTACAGCCATAATCCAGAGCACTTTACAGCATTACAGGCCTCTTCAGACCACCGTCCAGATCACTGTGCAGCTTTAAAGGCCTCCTTAGACCACTGTCCAGAGCACTGTGCCCTTACAGCTACTGTTTAGAGCACTGTGCAGCATTACAGCCACCGTCCAGAGCACTGTGCAGCATTACAGCCATTACAACCACCGTCCAGAGAAGTGTGCACAGTGTGCAGCATTACAGGCCTCCTCATTGTCCTCAGACGAACCAGAGCACTGTGCATTGCAGGCCTCCTTCTCACTGTCCACGTCCAGACCTCATTGAGGTGAGTCGGAATTCGAGTAAGTGGCTCCTATTTTCCCATCCCCACTGCTGCACAAACTTTACAGGAAATGTCAGCGTCTGTGCCTGGTAGAAGGAGAAGAGAAGAAGATCCATGGATGTATTTTACATTTGATGTTAAGGACGATAGGGCTCTTTGCAAACCATGTGGAGTGACACTCACTGGTAAGAGTACAAGAAACTTGAAGCATCATTTGAGGACAACTCATCCCAAAATTCATACAAAAGTAAGCACACCACACTTAACGCCACTTTTGTTGAGAATAGTCTTATATAAGTACATTGCAGGGATTTTTTTAACAAACTTGTCTGCAGTCAGATTGTGTATCTTTTGTTCTTCTAATCTAAAGTAATAGCTTTTTGTTTGTCTGTCCATGTTGTGCACTGAATCCTAATGGGAGTGATTTCATGATATCTATCAGCTGCTGCTTTCTCCAAATTGAAGTATCTCACCAATATATATATAAAGTGATGTGGTCACTGGGAGAGGCACTGTCAATAATTTCCACATGGCACAGGGCGCCTAAAGGCCTAAGGCCGGCCCCAGGAAGGGCCATACATGTAGTATATTATAGAGAGACAACTTGGAGCTGACTGTGTGGGGTGAGAGAGAAAGTAAAATCATAATAACTTGATTTCTTCCCCCTAATTCAACCCCACAGATACAGAAAACCTCCAATGATAAGCCACGTCAAGCCAGTGCACCACCATAGTAAATCATTTGCACTGCTCTTTTAAGTGCTTTAAAATACAAAAATGACTCTAAGGGACAATAGGCCACTGAGGCCAGGGAGAAGGCCATAGCAAATGGATTGTGTGCATCAGATAACGGGTCAGACTGATCTGCTGCTTATGCTCCCTAGTTAGGAAGATGCTCTTTCTCAGTTTCATGTGTCATTTTGAAAGAAACCAAAAGACTGGTTGCTTTGATGTTGTTGGTGCTTCTTCCACTTCCTGTGATTTTACAATATTCTTCTCTTACACATCATCTTCAGAGTCAGACAGATCCTCATCTTGTATGTGAGGCAATGTGTTTTTTCTTATGGCACGGGCAAACTCCTCTGCCTTCTTTAGCAGTTCCTGAATATTATTATCAGCCACAACAACAAGGGTTTCCACAGACAGTAGGATTGACAAAACAAGCAGCTGCTGTAAGTGGTGAGAACATGTAATCAGTTTCTTGGATCTAAGAATGAATGAAACAAAACACTTGTTCACATTTTCTTTCATCCTCTGTGCAATTGTGGCAAATTCTTAGTAGTTAGTGTTCTGTTTAAAGTCCTCATGGTGGTTGAGTAGATCAAAGAGGGCAGGGACTTGAACATGGTGTCACTCTGCAGGGTTTAAGTATGTCTGCTCCACCAAAAGACATCAATAGGTAATGGAATGATGTGAGATTTTTCTATTTAACTAAGGAGCAAGCTGTCCCATCCCATGTTGTTTGCGATTTGGCAGACTGACTCTTTCAGTTTGAGGAGTCCTTCGATCTTGTTGAATCTACTAGTAGTATTACCTGACCAGTGTGTGGGGCAGTCATTTAAAAGAGTAAGGCCAGTACTGCTCCAATAATTTCAGTATTGCAATGGAATACTTGAAGATGTTCACTATTGATCTAGCTTTATTAAAGATTCTCTTAACACTTGCCTTAATTTGCTGCATCATGTGGACCACAAGTTATGCACCAGACAAGACGACACATGGTGTCCGGTCCCACATCTTATATAATAGTTTTACACAAGATACAAATAAAGTGGGAAAATAACAAAGATACATCAGTAGAGCAGAGAGCCCCAAGATCATTCATCTCATATTCATTTGATAATTGACTGTAGTGTCATCATGTAAAAATGGCTCACCCCAGATCATTCATTTTGGACTCACAGTCGCTTTCTGTCATGGGGGAATCTTCCTCACTAGAGCTTCTGCTGTTGCTGTGGTTTGTTTAAATGCTGCCACCATATTACTCCTATTATCTGTTATAACTCTTAGGATCTTCCTCTTTGATATGTCCCACTCGTTTAATTATTTTACTGTTTTCAGCTAACCCTTTTAAGATTGCTTCACAACTTTTAGTTTAAATATAGTACTTAATTTAAAATCTATTACCTTGTTTTCACTCAGTTTCAGGGCTTTTTAAAGTATCAACTGTTTCTCTTTTTGAAGCTCAAGCCCAGACAGGAAGAAAGTATATCCTTGTAGTAGGGCAGGAGTATTGCATACCTTATTCCTGGCTCCCACAGGTTCCCTCTATCTGTGCAACTGGGTGCAATTTCCTCCCAAGGCACTCATGGTCTTCATTGAATTCTTGCCCCCTTCACATACAATGATGGGATAATAGCCCTGCATTGAACATGATACCAAGTTACCACGCAGAACCTGGAACTTCAGGGATTAGAGGACAGTGCCAAGCCTACTATAAAGACCATAAATGGCATAAATAGCTTTTAAGCCTTGCAGTGCCTGGGGAATCCACTACAAGGGTATTTTTTCTCACAATCCTGGAGTTTAGATTTAAATTTATGAATATGCATATGTTTAATAGGGATTCGATATTTGGTTTTTGTGCTCCTCTCCATAGCTATATCTATATCTACCATAATGGGATAGATGCATTCCATAATAATGAAAAATTACTAGTTTGGGTTTTCCAGATTTCAAGCTTTTGCTTATTATGTTCCACTGAAAGGATGAACCCAAACACATACTGTATATTTAGGCACTAATGTAAAATAATTGATTGCACTACAGGGGAGTGCTGCATACCATACAGTATATTTTATTGCTAATGTAAATGAAAACAGGTCCACTATTTTGGGTTTTAGCCAAGCCCGTTTCTTTACCTGAGGGCTAGGGCTACTCTGGAGAATAAATTTTTTTGCTACTGAAAGTTGCAACTATTCAAAATCCTAATTTGCAACACAATAAAATCAATGTACTGCTATGCAGATATTGGGCAGCACGTAGACAACATTAAGAATTACAACTGACTGCTTTTGCATGCCAATAGACTTGTTTAAGGACATAAGTAGTTCTGAAGATAACGAAAGCCTATCAATACTATTCCTATGGCCTCAATCAAAAGAGCAAATTAAGGTACTGAGATATCCTATAGCCGGCAGCGTTGATCTGCGGAGAAAATCTTTTACTGAAGTTGATTGGTAGATTGACTTCTGTACAACCACCCCTCCCATGCATGGATGAAAAATTCAGCTGTTTTGTGCTGAACCAGCGACATTTCAATCCATGTATAGCCAGTATTACAATCTGCACAGGATAGTGCGTTCTGTATATGTTCTGATGGATTATATGAAGATAACATGAAAAGAGTGAATACCTTTATGCATTTAAACATTTTTTGGAGAGTGAACATACCACAATCATGGTAACATCGTTGATCCCCCCCCTCCAGTTTTTTCAATTTAAGAAGTCACCCATGATGCTATGATGTTTGGGGCACAAACATTTCTGATATAAGAACTAGCAGGGTTTTCAGCAGAGATAAAGTGACACCAAACAATTTCATTATTCCCCATACATATTCCATACACATCCACTACTTAATGGTCCTGTAACCTATGTTTTATTAAGTTGTTTCTTATTGTGTGCATCCTCGTAATGTCCCCTGTAATCTCCCAAACTTCTCTTTTTTTCCCCTCATATTCGTTTGTTTGGAACAAGCACTTGCCTGTGCTCTAGAATGACATCTAGGTTGATGGAAAGCACAGCAGGTGGAGGTATAGCTGTGACATTTTCACACTTGTTCATTAGCTGGCGCAAAGCGCTGTTTTGTTTGCTTTTGTTTCTTGTGAGTGCATTTCTCATTGATCTAATAAACTTGATTATTTTCATACTATTCCATGGAGTTTCTTCATTGTTTCTATGATTACCATTATAGGATTGGAGTTTGTCTAATTTCCCATTGGAGATTCAATATTGTCTGGGTGGACAGAGATCTTTTATTGGCTGCACTAATCAAATTCAGACCTCCTTGTCATTGGGGTTGGAAACACATTTGATGTGAAGATTACTGCCTATACCTGTGGAGTTGAATTTATTTCATGTATTTGAGAAAATATTTTAAATTTCTATGAATTGTGTTTTTTTTTTTTTTTTTTTTTTTGTGACACTTGTTATTTAGTTTGCACAATAGTACACACTTGGTCCTTTTAGGGGAGAGTGCGCACTTATTTTACATTTCTATGAATTGGGATTTTTTTGCACTTGTTATTTAGTTTACACAATAGTACACACTTGGTCCTTTTAAGGGAGAGTGCAACACCCTGTCTTTATTTGGTCATGTGCACTGCTCTATGCCCACTACAAATCTCATAGCCCATAGTCTAACTTGAGAGCAAGCAAGAAAGGGTGGCTATGTTCCTACATACAGCGGGATAAGGAAGAAGGAACAAACCAACCTCTAACAGTCAGATCAGCAAAAAAAAAAAGTTAAGAGTTCTGGAGGAAGTTGAGAGGGTACTATTTTTGAGTTAACAATGCATACTGAAATATTGTTATTTTTTTATAAACCATAATTTAGTGTCATGTTAAGAGACATATTTGGGCTCCTGTAATGTTTTTGCACCAAGAGTGTAGCTTGTTAAAAAAAAAAAAAAAAATGAACAAGTTTGTAGTTATTGTTAACTTTTTACACCCTGTACATTCACAGAATGCTTTGATACTGTATCTGCATTCCAAATATTCCCTGTTCAAACACAAGTACAGTCAATGACTCCCTCTATGTGAAACAATAAATAAAAACACTTTAGCAATAAAGGAATAAATAAAGTCTGTAAGTGATTGCATTAACACAAATCAAGTGAGGGTTTATTAGACTGTTTTCAACATGCAACTGTATATAGATTTAAATATAAAAAAGGCTTGCAGGCATTCATACTTTCTTGTTATCATCATTTTTATTTTTGAATTTTTTTGTTGCTGTGCTATATCTAAATTATTTTAGTACAACATCCTGTTTTATATTAGCATGGAATTTAGGGAGAATCCAAAGGAAATTTTTATATTATTCTATTTTCTTCTCAAGGTGTAAGAGTGAAAAGGATTTGTGCCATTAATTTTAATGCCTCTTGGTATTTCTGGAAAGGATACCAGGTTTCAATAATGCATATACTTTTATTGCGCATTTTATTGTATAGCTTTAGTGCCACAGGAAGTCAGCCCAAACAGAATGTTGCTTATACAATGTGTTACAAATCTAGCCCTGTTTGCATTTTATTTAACATATATTTATTTGTTGTGCAGATATACAGATCATCTTGTTATTTTTAAGGGGGGATTTCACTTTGTATAAAAAGTGCCATCTACATATTAAGAGTCACATTCAGGTAATACTAGAATCTATATTATGTCACTGAAGTTTTATTAATGCCATGATACAATAGCCAGAGTAATTAATAACTTTAATACCAGGCAATTTTATCCCCTTCCTGCCCAGGCCAATTTTCAGCTTTCAGCACTGTCACAGATTGAATGACAATTGCGCAGTCATGCAACACTGTACCTATGTGCAATTTGTATCTTTTTTTTTTTTTTTCACACAAATAAAGCTTTTTTTTGCTGGTATTTAATCATCACTGGGTTTTTTATTTTTTCTAAATAAATGAAAAAAGGCCAACAATTTGGGAAAAAAATGTTTTCTTTGTTTCTGTTATAACATTTTGCAAAAAAATTATTGTTCTTCATAAATCTAGGCCAACATTTTTATATATATATATATATATATATATATATATATATAATATAATAATGTAATAATATATATAAGTTTCTGTAGTTATACAGGTAATATTGGACTGTATACAGAAAAGAAAAGCATGTTTATTAGGCAGTTTTCAGTTAGATAAGGGTTAAGTCAATCGTCCAGAAAAATTATGTAATCCAGTGAACAATATGAACTAAAATACATTCAAAATAGGTTAAGACAAGTTTGTCAAACATTATGTAAGGTAGGTAAACATGCTTTAGGTCACCTAAGCTCTACACACATAATCACCAGGATAAGACTATACATAACATTATGGTTCAAGGAAAAAACCTTCACAGATACATACTGATATTGTTTTGTCATATCGTATAAACCCTAACACAGTATAAACCACTTAATCATCTGAGAAGATACAAATAAATCATACATTCCAGGTTTTAAGATATTGGTCTAGGCCAGGAGTAGGCAAGCTCTGAGAGATGGAGATCTACCTGAGCAACATGAAGGAGATCCAAGATCATCAGAATTCAAGGCCCTTTTTTCTTCTTTTTTTTTTTAGGAAATTAACTAGCAAGACCTAACTAAATAGGAACATTTAGAAAAATATAAAACAAACATCACTGTAAAAATATAAACTTAGCCTACCTTTGAAGTGGACAGTGTAAGTCAGTAGGGATATATACGTTGTTGGTAGTGCACTGTCAGTCAGTAGAGCAGTGGATGGTGTCAGTAGTTTATTTATTTATTTATTTATTGTTTTACAATATTATTATTTTTTTTTAAATTTGAAAAAGAAGCCACATTAGGGGGGCTTTGGTGATATATTAGGGGTCTAACCAGACTCCTAATTTCTCATTTTTGAGACAGAGAAAGGGAGTGCAGCTGAGCTGCTTTCTGTGAATGTTTCAAACTGAAGTATAGTAAATAAAGTTTACTATGCTTCAGTTATCACCAGTCAGTGAAAAAGGGGGGGAAGCCGGCAGCACTGCAAGGATGGGGAGGGGGGGCATGGAGGAGACCTGGGCAGCAGAAAGAGAGGGAAGGAGGGGCGGCAGGGGCCGGCATTCACTAGAAACGTTTGGCTGTATTTTCCTCCTTCAGTTGCTGAATGTGACGAGAGAGAGGAGGAGAAGCTGGCTTTCAGTGGCTGCAAGAGAAAAGTACAGGCGATCAGCTCTAGTAAATACTGCCGTTGCAGCCTCTCCTCTTCAGGTGTGACAGGAAGGTTGTATGGGCGTCAGTGCCCAGGGCACATGACCACCCCCACTAATGACAAATGTCCCCTAGTAACAACTTATATGCTTTATCTCCGCTAATGTAAAAACATAGGCCCCCTTCCTGGTAATGACAGATTCCCCCATCCAGCCCCCCACCCTTCCTGTCAGCAGGTGTTGTGGGGAGGGGTGGGGGGGTGGTTTGTGTCTGCTACCAGCTGTCATTTTTGTGAGGTGAGAAGGGTGGAGGGTACAGATGGTCCCTAATAGGTGGCAGAGACCCGAGCAGCATCTTTCCTCACCAGTGACAGTGGTCTACCAAGTGGCACTCTCCTCTTCCTGCTTTGCTCAGCCTGTGATAGTTCGGTGTCCATCTCGCCCAGCTGTCAGCTCCAACACTTCCTCCCCCTGTCCCAGGCTGCTCTCTGCTCCAGGCGAAAGCTCAAAACTTCTTTCCAGCTAATGAGAGCAGAGGAGTGTGGAATCTAAAGCAAAATGGAAGCCAAATAGTGGAGCAAACATTCCAGCACTCGGCTACGGCACAGAAGATGCATTGACACTGCAGGACCCAAACTGGACTCTGGGTTTTTTCTAGGGGAGTAGGATAATGACACAAGGGTCATGGACCCTGATGCTTCCCCCTACCTGCAGCTACCCTGGCAGCAGTAGCTCAGATGGAGGGAAAGTGTTCTCCCCCAATCCACCTGCCAGGCTCTCTCCTCCCCTGCTCTGCCCAGTTCCCCCCTCTCCTGCTTTGTCTATCTCTCTCCTCCACTGCCCGTATATTTTCACCCTTTTCCTTACAGCTCTCACTCAGGCAGCACTGGGTTTCCTCCATGGAATTGGATAGCCAACCCTAATGGATGGGGTGTGAGTAGTTTTCCAAGACTTAGGAATCAGGATTTTGCTGTATTAAGCAATCCTTTAACCAAGAACTGCTTGTAGCGGTGAAGGGGCTGTGAGGGGATAAGACAGCAGGATGCATCTAGCCTCACATTAGTCTCTGTGATTTTTTAAAATAAGGTCCCAAACTTTTTCCCAGAACTTAGTGATCAGGGGGCATTGCCACCAAATGTGTAGCATTGTACATCTCATGGTTACATCTCCAGCAGAGATTACTGGTTTGTGGGTACCAACTGTGCAGTTTGTCAGGTGGCATACCATTGTAAGTATCATATAAGATGTTTCTTGGAACCTTGTGCCGATGGGGAATTTGTGTTATAATATGCATGCTTTTTCCCATTGAGCATTAAAAAATATTCATGCCCAAGGCTCTTTCCCATTTACACTTAAATTTGGCACTTTGCACATTTACAGTTGATGCTATGCACTGCATGCAGCACAGAGCATTTTGCGCCCTAATTGGGCAAAGCTTTACCCAATTAGGGCGCAGCATAAGCTTGTTGTTAAGGAGCGGGGCCGGGAAGCCGTCCGCGGCGTCCTTACCAACCAATGATTTGTCAGCTGTCAATGGGTTTCCCGGCTAACAGCTGAATAAAAAAAAATGATTGGTTAGAAAAACAGAAAAAAAAAACAGTGTGAGCCCCCCCCCCCCCAAACCATAATAGGCCCTTTGGGTCTGGTATGGATTTTAAGGGAAACCCCATGCCAGACATAAAAAATCCCCCAAGTGAGCCCCCCTCTAGGACCATACCAGGCCAAATGCTCTCAACATGCCCCACCCCAAAGCACCTTGTCCCTATGTTGATGGGGACAAGGGCCTCATCCCCAATACCATGGCTGGTGGTTATTGGGGTCTGTGGGCAGGGGTCCCCAAATTCCACCCTCCATGTGAATGAGTATGTAGTAAGGAATGATAAGGGTCAGGTATGGATTTGGGTGGGGGAGGTGTAGTTTTTTTTTATTTTGGCTTGGGGTTCCCCTTAAAATCCACACCAGACTCAAAGATTGACACAGTTTTTTTTTTTTTTTTCCAATAGCTGGGTACTGGCAATTTCAATTTAAATGTGATTTGACTCTTTATTTCTTCTTCTTTAGAAATGTCATTTTTGCATCAACATGTTCTATGCTTGCCACAGATTTGCCACTTTACAGGCAGAATCAGGGGACCCACCAGGCGCTATATTTGAAGACATTTATCATTTTTATTGTTGCACTTTAAGCATCATTTAAATCACTGATTCTGAAAAAACTTTGTTTTAAAAAAAAAAAATTGCATTGATATATGTCCCCCAGGGAAATACTCAGACCCCATACCCCTTTTTTGGCTTGCATATATTTTTTACTTGCATATTTTTTACTTGCATATTTTTTTTTACTTGCATATAAGCCTTCAAAATGGGGACTTTTGATTTTCCATGTTCTGCTTCCATAGCCTTCAATGGGGTTTGCCGTTCCGGCTAGAGTTCTGCTACAACCTGAACAGGGGGGTGTTCGGCTCATCTCTAGTCCCAGTAAGTGGATGATGCTTTAAATGGGATGGATAGAAAGATTTCTGTATCCAAGGAAGAAATTTAAGTGGGAATAGAGAGAAGGCGCTTTTGATTGCTATCCAGTCTCATTCTGAATGTGACAGTGCCAATCTATCACTCTGTAAGGTGTGCAGCATAATAATACTACTTAAAGTCATTGAGACCCATCCATCCTGCCTCTTTTGTGTAAGTAATTATACTGAAAATGATACATGGCTTATTATGGGCCCAGACAAATTGACGTTGTGTATGTGTTGTAAACGCCTAAAGAAAATAGGTGGAATTTTAATCAGGAGGGCATGCATGCAATGTAGTAATCTGGGTAGGGTGACCATTTTGACAATTGTAGCTCTGCCAAACCGAGATAAATTCCCGGGATGACACTTGTTGAGGTCTGACATGATAGATTTTAATATAGGGGAGAAAATCTGCCTATATAAATCCTCTCGGTTTGGGTTGAGCAAAACACCCAGATATTTAAGGGCCTTTTGCTCCCATTTAAAAGAGTTTGTGATCTTAGTCCCTAATAATATAAACTAAATGAGTTTCCTGAAACATTTTAGAAGTTTTGGCTATATTTTCGTTTAACGGGGCGATTTGAGGGGTCTTGGGAATTGCAGATCCAGTGACCTTGCGCAGCAAATAAAAGATTTTGTTCCAGAAATTCTGTATTCGAGGGCAGAGCCACCAAGTATGAAGGAGGAAACCTGTGTGGTCACAACCTCAAAAACATAAGGGGGAGGTGCCCGAGTATATCTTGGCTAGGCGTACAGGGACCTGATACCAGCGAGTGAGGAGCTTGACACTGGCCTCCATCAGGGAAATGTTCACCAGGTCCTGCTCCCAGCCCAAAGCATATAAAGCTTTCTTAGAGGATTCCACCAATGAAGTGTAAATGAATGGGATACCACCCTCTGGTCTGTTATCCAATAGCACCACTGTTCATAGGGAGTAGTTTTTAGAGGATCAGTTTTAGACTTCCAAATAGAAAACAGGAAATTACAAATTTGTGTCATTCTAAATCTTTCAGATTGGGGCATATCTGTGTACTGATACAATGGCTAACCAATAAAGGGCCCATCGGGGTTAGGAAATGACCTGCTCTAAACAACCCTTTATTTAACCACCACTTTTTTTTTTTTTAAAGCCCGTAGCGTGTGAAACACACTCAAAAGACTTCACCCGGTGCATAAAAAAGTGCACACACACAAACGTGAGGAACACAAAAAGTGCACAGGGTGTGCGAACAAATGGTCTTCCCTCCGAAGAGGTAGGACCCGAACCTCGATCCCCCGGGGCGCAAGACTCCTGACAGGGATTTGAGGTACTCATGGTCTGTCTGGCCGGAACCAGACTGACCCCGTTCTTCAGGGGGACTGCCGAAACAGCCCCCACCGAGTACTAAGTGGGGCTCCCCCGAAGGGAGACCCCATGAGAGAGGGCGGACCAAGCCAAAAGGCCATATCCACCCCCTCCCAAGACTCAAGGTAGGGCCCGAGGACCCACACCCTACAAGTCGTGCGAGTGAAAAAAGGTGATAGCAAGTGACAAACTACAAAGAAAAGGCACACACAAACAAAAAGGTGGGGGAGGGGAAGTGGAGAGGTGAATTAGTGCCCTTGTGAAAATACAAGGGCAGGCCTTCCGGCCGGAATAAAAATTCCTCTGGTCGAAGCCAAAAGGCCTTGCCCAAGAGGCAGGTGCTTAAAAAAGTGTGCGTAGGTGCAGTGACCATGGTGCCGAAAAACTCAAGGCGAGAGGCCCCTCACCAGTGAGAATTAAGGCACCCCTGGGCTGCCACCCCAGGGGCACATACACTACGGGCTTTTTCTACCTCGGCCCAAAGGCCAGACCAAGTGTAGCCCTATCCTACCAGGAGGCATCAGAACTTTGGACAGCTTAGGGAGAGCCTGCCTTCAACTGGGGACAAGCCTTTTGCAAGGCCAGATTCAACCCAGGAGGAAAGGTTCCCCCACCGCCACCGCCGTTCCTTACCAATCACATCCAGGAGCAGTACTAACTGGCCACGGAACCAATCCAGTTTTCTCACTCCCTTCAAACTGGTAGGGGCGGACCCATTCAAATCAGAAGGCAACAGACCCATCCGGCTTTCTCTGACAGTGCCTACTTCCCGGTCCTCCAGTTACGCCCAGAGCGCCCCGGTTCATTTCAGCCCCTGCTGATACTAACCATCAGGTCCATACCAACTGATAAGAACAGATACTACACTTGATCTTAGCCAAAAGGCCGAGAAGCACTGGAAGGCCCTAATATTAAGACCTGGGGGAAATTGTGGATTATGGAAGCGGTGGGATAATGGGCGGACTTCCAAAGAGAGCAGGGGCTTAGGATACAGAGAATCACATAAGGACAAGGAGTGAGAAAGAGTCAGGAGCCAGGATTGGGGGTCTACTCTTGGCAGGACACCAAAGGAGGAAATCTATAGTATCCTTGGGAACAGCTTGTCGTTCCACGCCAACTCGATTTGGTTTATTAACCTGTGCGTAAACGATGGCAATCTGAGCTAGTTGAGCCACCTGATAATATTTACATAAGTTAAGCAAGCCCAGTCCCCCTTGAGTTCTCAATCTAAATAGCACGATTTTAGGACATCTGTGACCTTTGTTTCCCCAAATGAACTGAATAATTTTGGCTTGAAACTTAAGTAGGTGCATTTTCGGAATTGGTATAGGGAGAGAGCAAAAAAAAAATATAACAGCTGTAGAAATAACGTCATTTTGACAGAGTTCAACCTTCCCAGTCAGGACAGATCACAGATCACAAAACAAAAAGTTAAATATTTGCCTAATTTCTTGTAAATGAAAGGTTAACTGAATAAAGTTGATATACAGTATATTAGCTGCCAATGTAACACTCAGATAAGGGATAGAGGGGGAGTTACAAGTGAAGGAAAAGTGATTTTTAGGATTTTTGACTAAGGAGGCGGGAGCCAATACATTCAGCGCAACAGATTTAGACAGATTAACTTGGAAGCCTAAAATTTTCCTGAAGTCTTGTAAAAGTTTAAAAATATTAGGGGTGAATATTAGGAGAGAGGTAACTAAAAGGAGCAAATCATCTGCTAACAGAGCGCACTTGTGGGACTGAGGTCCACACCTCACTCCAGGAATATCCAGGTAGATTCTGATTGCTTTGGCTAGGGTCTTGATAGCGACCACAAAGATTAGTGGGGACAGGAGGCATCCCTGTCTCTTGCCTTTAGATATAAGGAACGGGTCAGAATAATGGCATTGCACTATCACTCGGGCACTTGGTTAAGAAGGAAATGTGGGCCCCACCTGACCAAAACATTGAACAGAAAAGGCCACTCCACCCTGTCAAAAGCCCTGTGTTGCAACTTCATCAGTTGCATGTTCTAATATACTGTTCCTGGTATTTATACTAAAAAAGTTATCCAGTATATTTGGGTCTTTTAAAGTTCTGGCTAAAAAAAGTTCTGCTTTTTTTCCATGCTCACAGTATAGTCACTTTTTTTTTAAAGTATGCGTCTTGCTTTATTCTCCAGGATGGCTTGTAATTATTTTCTAGCTGTCAATAATTCAGTTGCAGAAGGCGATGATAGAGAGAGTAAGTTTATGTTGAGACTCAAGACATGCTATAGTGGCAGATAGAACAGAAATCTTTTGTTCTGTTTCTTTATTAAGGTGTGCCTCCCATTTAATAAATTCTCCTATTAAGACACATTTATGAGCTTCCCAGGTTATAGGTCAAGAAGTTTCATCATTATAATTAAGGGAAAATAATGTCTTAATAGCTTCAGTGGTCTGTTTAAGGATGTCAGGATTCATAAAAAGAGAGGGGTTTAGTCTCCAAATACAAATTGTATTCTGACAGTCAGGTTGTGTGAGGGTGATAGAGATTGGAGCGTGATCTGATAAAGACTGAATACCTATCTTAGCCTCTGTGGGCATAGGTAGATCTCTTTTGTGATAAAAAAAATGTATTCCTAAATATTTATTGTGTGGTATCGAGTAAAATGTGAATTCTTTGCCTGCTGGATTTAACGTCCGCCAGGTGTCCACTAGCATTAAAGATCTCAACAGTGATTTAATTCACCTAGAATTAAGCAATGGAAGTGGTGCCAGTGGAAGTACCTTGCAGTGGGTTAAGAGGGATATTAAAATCTCCAACTAGAATCACTAAACTCAAAGAGAACCATTTCAGTTTGTCTATAATCTGTTGGCAGAAGGAGATATGAGCAGAGTTAGGGAAGTAAACATTAGCTAGTGTAACTTGTTTTCCGGTCAGAGACCCTTTAGGAAAAAGGAATCTGCCCTCTGGGTCAAAGAGTTGGTCGGTCTCAATAAAAATTAGAATTTTTACTTAGTAGTATCGACACTCCTTTTTTTTTCTTTCAAATGTTTTTATTGAATTTTTCAGACATACAAGTAAAGAAGTCAAAACACATTCAGGGTAAAATAAAACAGAATAACTTGCAGGTGTTCCACTTAGGTATCTTTTCAGATGAACTTAAAGCAGGACAGTCACATCAGCTATCTTAACAACCATCAACAATAAGTAGTATATGACCATGAACTTTAATTATTGCGATCCCACTTATGCCTATATATCACATTATATGACTAGTAGTGCAATTTGTCTGAACTGGCATATATATATTATACCTTGTTTGCCATTACTTCCATATATATGTATCGTACCACTGAGTCCAGGGATACCATTCTTGCACCTCTCTTTGATACCTGCCCACGGTCGGTGCCATGAGCAGTTCAAAGGTTTTATGCGTTTGGACTGTAGCTATCACTTCTGATAGAGCAGGTATACACACCTCCTTCCATTTCCTAGTGATACATATCTTGGTAGCGAGCAATACATTAATCACAAGTTTGCGAGCCTTTGGGGGAATTAGTGTTGTCGGAACATGGAGCAAAGCCATGCTAGGGGATGGGGTCATTCGGTGCTCTATAACATCAGAGATCAGTTCAAACACACTCTTCCATAATGCTATAACCGGTGGACACTCCCACAGTATATGTATTAGCGTACCGTGCTTCCCACAGCCTCTCCAACACAAGGGTGATGCTGTAGGCGCAAAGTGCGCAATCGCTGAAGGGGTCATGTACCATCGCAGGGTGACTTTAAGGTATAGTTCCCTTAGGGATGCGCTCAGAGTGGCTTTATTACTCAGCACTATGGCCTTTGTCCATTGGGACGTGGAGTATGCAACCCCTAGGTCTTGTTGCCATTTTAATACGGGGGGAGTCTTAACGAAAACCCCTTTTTCATCTAGTGCAGAGTATATCAGGGATATGCCTTTAGCAGACTGTAAAGGTAAAGACAGGTATTGCCATATACAGGCAGGAACTTTGGACTTTAGTTGCGAGTTATGATGTATGCACGAGACAATTTGGTTGTAGCGGAACCATTCGCCACCACTCAAGCCCCATTTGGCTGCTAACGTCTGGAACGGCTGTACGGATTCCGCTTGGTAGAGGTCTTGTATGCATATAGGGGGAGATCGCCGCCAGGCTGTGAGGTCCATGTCGGGTACTAACTGGGTCAGACCCGACACTGGAAATGGGATCGTTACTAGAGGCGTATTCTTCCATTTGGTGTGTGTAAGGTGCAGCCATGCCGTCACCGATGCTCGGATCATTGGCGAGACATATCGTGGGAGGTGAGCCCCTCGTCTCCTACTGCATACCCAGGTGAACAGATCGTGTTCCGGAGATACTGCCCGTTCCATCAGGCCCCAGAGAGTATCCGGGACCGGCTGGAACCACGCTCGCATTTGTGATAAAATTGTGGCTAGGTAGTAGTCCGTCAGGTTCGGCATGGATGCTCCCCCCACTGTTTTAGACTTCATAAGGATACTCTTCGCACATCTAGGGCGTTTGCCCTGCCACAGGTAAGTGGATACCATGCTTTGGAGGGAGTGTATAAATGATTTGGGAACCGGGATCGGTAGCGATCTGAATACGTATAAGATCTTGGGTAGGGTGCACATTTTGAAGGCTGCTAGCCTCCCTGACCACGTAAGTTCAGATTTGGCTAGGGATTGAAGTTCTTTGGCTAGTTGGGATTTTAATGGGATGTAATTAGCTTGGAATAGGTTGCTAGTAGTGTTAGTAAGTTTAATTCCCAGGTAGGTTATGCCTGAGTCTGACCACTTATATGGGAAAGATCGAGTAAGAAGATTTCTCGTAGTACCATCGACCCCCAGATCTAGGATGCATGATTTGGCGTCATTCACTTTATAGAGGGATATAGATCTGAAATCGGTCAATATTTGTCTTATACAGGGTAGGGATGTTGCAGGGTTCGAGACCATGAGAATAACATCGTCCGCGAATAGGCTAATACGATGCTCCATTGTATTTACTTCAATTCCGGTAATGTTGGGATCAGTCCTTATTTTCTGGGCCAGGGGCTCTATCGCCATATTAAAGACGAGAGGGGACAGTGGGCAGCCCTGTCTCGTCCCATTCGTAATCACAAACGGAGACGAGAGAGTGCCGTCCACCAGCACCTGAGCCGAGGGGCCGGCATATAAAGCCATAATTGCAGAATGCATTCTGCCCACAATGCCAAAGCGCGTGAGGACTTCCCGTAGGTATCCCCAATGCACTCTATCAAACGCCTTCTCTGCGTCCAAAGAAAGGAGCAGAGAAGGCGTTCTGTCAGTGCGAGCCGCATGGATGATATTGATAAGACGTCTGGTTGCGTCCGCTGATTGCCTACCCTTGGTAAAGCCTGCCTGGTCCCTATGAATGAGGTGGGGCAAATATTTCATGAGTCTAGTGGCTACCGTCTTGGAATAAATGTTCACGTCTGTGTTCAGTAACGAAATCGGCCGAAAGTTTTGTGGCGTGTCGGGTTCCTTGCCTGGTTTGGGCAGGGTTATTATGGTTGCCTTAAGCATTTCCGAGGGGAACGATGACGAGGACGCTGCCTCATTGAAAACCGAGCAAAGGTGTGGTGCAATTACTTCTTTTAGTTGAAGGTAATATTCATTTATCATGCCATCCGGGCCAGGAGATTTCCCAGATGGCAATGAGGAGATGGCGGACATTACCTCCTCAACCGTAAATGGTTGATTCAGTAATTCCATCTGTTGTGTGCCCAGTGTGGGAAGTGCGATAGAGTCAAGAAAGCCGTTGATAAGCTCCGGGGTTGGAGAGGACGTTTGGGTCTCCTGGAGATTGTACAGTGAGTGGTAGTAGCTACTGAAGGCGTCTGCTATTTCTTTGGGGTCGTGTACCTTATTACCCGTGGCAGTGTGTTTGATAGAGCGGATTTTGTGTTGTATCCTTTGACCTTTCAGCCTGGCGGCGAGCATTCTACCTGCTTTGTTGCTTGTGGCATAAAATTTAGCTTTTTATTTTTGGAGATTACGCTCATATGAATCTAGAAGGTGTGATCTAAGTTCCTGCCTGAGAACCGTTAATTTCTGCTTAAAGGCTATAGAAGGGGCTGATTGGTTTTGGGCATCAACCGATGCAATTTCCCTCGTCAGATCATCTATAGCTTTGGAACGCTGCTTATTCGTTTTATGTTGCAATTGTATCAATACCCCTCTACTAAAAGCCTTGTGGGCATTCCAGAGGACCGCAGACCCCGATACCGACCCCACATTGTCCTGAAAAAACTCTGTTACTGCTTGTTTGAGAGTTTCAGCATTTGCCGGGTGTTTGAGCATTTCTGCTCGCGCTCTCCACGGTTTATCCGAGCGGGCCTTAGGGTACACCGCAAATGTGACACTTACAGGGGCATGATCGGACCAGGTTATTGGGGCTATCTCGGAGTCTACGGACCTCTGGAGGACCGCTTTATCAGACAATATAATATCAATACGAGCATATGAATTGTGAACTGCAGAATGATGCGAAAACATCAGTGGGGTGGTGGCACCTCCAAATGTCATACAATTCATTTCTGTTTATAAAGCCCTGTAACGACGGCTGGAGCCTAGTAGAGGTAGTTGAAGAGTCCAAAGTCCTGTCCGGGGGTAAATTGTAGTCTCCGCATAGGAGCAGGGGGCCTTTTTGTGCTTTCCTGATAGTGCAAAGTGTACGTTTCAGAAATCTCAGCTGATGAACATTAGGGACATATACTGAGGCTATGGTCATGGACATGCCATCAATGGTGCAATTCAATATAAGGTAGTGTCCATTGGGATCTGCGATGGAGGAGCATAATGTGAAGTTTAGAGTTCTGTGGACGGCTATCATTACTCCCTTCCTCTTCCTGGAACATGAAGCTGTGTATATCAAGGGGTAGTCCCTGTGAGAGCAAGTGGGAGTGTGAGAGTCCAAAAAATGTGTTTCCTGAACGCATACTATCTGTGCATGATGTTTGAGAGCAGTACGCCATAGTGAGGCTCGCTTGGCCGGGTGATTCAAACCGTTAGCGTTCAGTGACAGGACTTTAACTGTCATTGGAGACTAAAAGGTCGCATGTGGTGTAGCTACTCACTGTTTGGGCGTGACCAAACAATATTAGATGGCATCCATGGACTCTGGACACTGCTTGGATATGGCATCTGTAGTAGAGTTCCTGGAGTCGCTGCTTAGCATGAGCAGGCTTGATGAGTTGGTACAGTGCGGTGTATGGTGGAAATCTTTCAACTTGGCATATGGGTAAGATCCTGCATAGTGGGAGAAAACAAAACAAAAACGAGAACAGCAAAAAAGAAAAACACAGAAGAAAAACATGACCAAACTGCTTCTGGAGCAAGCAAAGAGAGTGGAGATTAGCGGCAACGTAGCCATCTCCCCTGGAGGGGTAAACAGTTATTAGCCAATCGGGCTACGGAGGCTCCAGGCATTCCGCCTATGAAGTCGGCATCCACAATAAAGCGTAATGCAACAAGTGACGCTGTTGGCATAGTGCTTAGTTAGAACATCAAATGTTGTGGGCGCTGCTCTGCTGCACTGTGTGCCATTGCTGGGGAATGCGACTTGGGGATTTCTTTGCTCCAGCCGGAGGTGCAGGTTCCGGGATAATGCCCCATGATTGCAGCAACGAGAGACCTCTCTCCAGAGATGTGATGCTGAACGAGGAGCCATTTTTCTCTATCACAATTTTAGAGGGATGCTTCCATTTGTAGGGGAGATTATGGTTCCGAAGAGCCTTTGTAATCGTGGACAGCTGCCGTCTCATATCTAAGGTGTGCTTGGACATTGGCATATGGTTCAGGGAGGTGGCCCAACACCCTTGATTTCTGTAGGAGAGCTTCTTTGATGTGATAAAAGTGTACACGCAGTAAGGTGTCACGAGGAATATGTTGAGGCAGAAAGGGAGGTTTTGGAACCCTGTGAATGCGATCTATGGTTAGATCCAAAGGGGACGCTTCAGGCAGGAGGGCTGTGAAAATTTCCAGGGCAAATTTGTGTAGCTCTGTCGGTGTCACTGATTCAGGGATGCCCCGGATCTTTAAATTGTTCCTTCTGGAGCGATCCTCCAGATCAGCTATTTTAGCTTTAACCCACTGGCGTTCCGACAAGTTTTCCTCATGAGTATCTACAAGTTCATTTATTGTGGCCACCATGTCGGTCATAGATGATTCAACATTGTGCACTCTTTCTCCTAGGGAGTGGACCTCTGCTGTAAATCTATTTGCCAAAGCCATGATATCAGATTGCAGGGATGTATGACAAGTGAACATCATGTCTTTTAAAGCAGTGTCCAGGATCGGCTTTCCCACCGTGGGGAAGTCTGCTATAGGGGATGCCCCTAATTGCACAGGGAGCAGAGAGGGTGCAGTGCGGCCTAGTAGCGAGGCCTGGGCCTGGGAGTCCAGTCTGATCTTGGATTTGGCCGGGCTGGAGCATGTCGGGCTAGAGGGTTCAGGGGTGCAGGGGGACACAGTACCTGCTTGCTGTATGTCACCGGACTGCTGTTCGTCCGGCAGATCGGAGTAGTGTACCCTCTGCCTCTCCGGAGCGGCAAGGCCCGAGCCGCCGGCGCCATCTTGTCGACCGCTCTGGGATGGCAGTGGGAAGAAGGCTGTGAGTTTCTGAGGCCCCTTCACTCCTTTTCGCTTCCCCGTCATGCCGATCGGTGCAGGCTTGTTCCTGGACTGCAGCGGTACGTGTATCGAGGATGGATGCCTAGTGTAGCTGGGTGGATGTCGCTGGATAGCGGATGCTGGAGCCGGAGCGAGGGATCAGACGTCCATCACGGTCCCGCGCTGGCCATGCCCCGACACTCCTTTTTTTTAGAGGTTGGTAGCATAAAAAGCCTTTGTGAAGTGATTGTTCAAGAGATTTGGTACATTATTCAATCTGAAATGGTTTAGCTTTTTAAAAGTTCTCTTAATAAAGATGACCTTTTTTCAGGTATGTTAAGAACTGTAATGTTGCGGGAAATTAAAGTGGGGTTTTTCCCCAATGCAGAGTACAGTAAGCCATGTTCACAAATTCAAAGTATCCTGGTAATAAGCAATAGATGAAGTACTAAGCAATTAACAATGATGGACCTATAGCCTGAGAGAAGGGAAAAAAAAAAGGGGAGGGCGAGTGGAAAGGGATTTATAGAGTCTCCTGGTTTATAGAAAAACTGTTTCCGATCACCAGAATCAAAAGTCGACTCGGGAGAGGAAGAAAGAGAAATACAGTAAGTAACAATGCCTTTAATGGTCAAGAATGGTTTGTCAAGTAACAAAAGGCAGATTGTCTGTAGATAGCTTTTAACCACATAACGACCGCCCACCACAGTTTTACTGCGGCAGGCAGCCGCTCCTGGGCAAAGCGACGTTATACTACGTCGCTCGCTCAGGAGAATCTAGGGGGCGAGCACGCAGGGCCGGCCACTCGCGATCTCCCGCAGCTGAGAGAGAAGGACAGACGGCTGATGTAAACACAGCCATCTGTCATTCTCCCTGAAGTGATCACAGAGGCTGCTATATAGGATCACATGTCTCTGTGATTACTTCACAAGCCACGCCCCCAGACAGTTAGAATCATGCCACTAGGGACACATTTAACCCCTTGATCACACATACAGTTAACCCCTGCCCTGCCAGTGACATTTTTACAGTAACAGTGCATATTTTTAGCGCTGATTACTGTAGTAATGTCACTGGTACCCCCAAAAGTGTCAAAAATGTCAGCTAGGGGTCCGATCTGTCTGCCGCAATGTCGCAGGCCTGCAAAAAAAAAAATCACAGATCGCCGCCATTACTAGTAAAAAAAAAAAAAAAAAAAACAATAAAAATGACATAAATCTTTCCCGAAGTTAGTAAACGAAATAACTTTTGCTATAAATGTATTGCCTGGGATACACAGTGGAAATCAAAGCTGGTTTTAAACCCAAACCCGAGATTACACCAACTCAGGACGCGGGTATCCATTCTTTTTATGATCTACACCGGCATCTTTCCTGTTTCAATGCAAATGATTAACCCCTTAGGTTCCACAAACCCTCAGACAAGCTTTATGAATTCACCACTTTGAACAAACAGATGAAGAGAAAAGATGACTGCAGATAAACAGGTGAATGAGGGATTCGTCCTCCTCCTTTCCCATGAATGTGAGCCTATGGAAACTTCTGCCGGTAACATCTTTGTTTAGAGGAATCCAAGTTTTCGCTTACCAAGCCTGTTTGACCTGTTTGCTACATGGTAATTCAGGTCCATGTGATTTGGTAAGTGCATATTTTTAAATTATTTTACCTGGTGACGGGACCTAACCATCAATTTTTGATTACTTTCACCTTCTCTGGATTTCATACTTTACCAGTGTGGATTATGCTTGCTAAGATTATTTGACCTGTATGCTGTATGGCAATATAGGTCCGTGCGATTTGGTAACCGTATTTCAGATTAATTTTATCTGGTGGCGGGACCTAACCACTTTTTACCATTTTTTCAAGCTCCGGATGTCATATTCCATCAATGTGGATTGTGCTTGTTAAGTTTACCTGACCTGTGTGCTATATGGCACCATTGGTCTATGTGATTTGGTAAGCGCATACATTAACCTATCTGGTGACGGGATCTTTTAACTATCATCTTCATCAAATCACACCGATGTTGGGCTCCTTTTGTGGATCCAGTGTATTCTTCTTACACCACATTGGTGTTTATATTTGTGGATGCTTGTAAGTGTAGGTCAGTTTTTAAATTGATTTTTCTTAGCAGTATTACACTATATTCCTTTTTTTGGTTTATTCACATGATCTCGATGAATGAGGGATTTACTTTTCCTCCTAGCCTTGGATTGGGAATATACAGGAACATCTGCTAGTAACATCAAGTTCACGGATATCCGGAGATTTTTTCTGCCAAGCCCACTTGACCTGTTTGCTATATGGCAACACAGGTCTATGCGATTTGGTAAGCGTATATTTTACTTCCATTTGAATGACGTATCTACAACAATACTGGGATCATCCTTTTTGGGCTCCATATTCCATTTATGTGGATTGTATAATTTACATTGATTTGACCCATATGCTATAGGGCATTTTAGGTTCATGCGTTTTGGTAAGAGCATATTTAATTCACTCTAATTGGTGACAGCATTAGAATACCACTCACGTCATCATACCATCACTTCTGTTGTGGACTTATTTTTTATATTTAGATTTATTTTTATTGGCATTTATTTGCTGTATGGGACTTCTATTCTATTTCTTCACTTTTTTGTATCTTTATTAGCGATACACATTTGATTCATTGAAACGTCACTTATGGAATTTAGTGTATGGACTTTTGTGATATATATTCCATATGTATATATAAAATGTGAATATTCTCACTTCACTGTTCACTTTTAGCGCTGCACTCCTTTTTCTTTACATAGCTCTACAAGTAAGTTTATCTACAGTGATTGTGGGGTAGTGGGAGAACTTCACTCTGCGACACAGAGTCTATGTAAATAAATTCACTCTAGGTATTGTAAGGTGAATATTGTAGGGTAAAATAAAGTTAACTATAAATTAAAGGGTATACCCATAGCTCCACAACCTTTAAATGTAAATAATATAACATAACATTAACAATTAACAGTTTATCAATAATATTATCAACCCAATAGAACTGATATGTGGCATTGTTTGGCTAATGCAAATTCAACATTGGATAATTAAATGTAAATCATAGCCAGGTAAAAAGAGATCTTACTAGAAATGAAAAACAAGGCAATAGCAGTCAAGTCCTAAGCATGATGCTGAGGTTACCATTGGGGGAGACCCCAGCTGTGGAAGGCTGTCCTTTGGACCTATCAGTAGCTTGTGAGATTAATCTGATAGCAAGAAAACAAATGCCTAAACAGAATAAACTTACAAGTTAAAGGATATGATAGTTGGAAAGTTAACCAAATAGCTTGAGATGATGTCAGAAAACTGATGCAGATCATTGCACAAACATGATATAGGTTCACTTTGATAAAGGGTGTTAGTGTTCAGAATGTTAAATCATCTACTCTAAGGGAGAAAAAAAAGAATGGCTGCATCAGGTATAAAGGTGTTTCAGGTATCATCTCTGGCTCTGGGTATCTTAGATCTCAAAGAAGTGAAGGCTACTCCTGGAATGAAGGATTTACGGTATTTGCTTTTTTCATGTGGGCTGCTCATTGGAGAGTGGTGAGAAGAAGTCCAGGAACTGCTGGTAGCTTAAATTCCTTATACCATTCAGGGAGCTCTACTTGTGGGATGTGTAGATTTTCACTGAAATCATAGAGCTCACGTGGTATCCTGAGGTAGTGCTGTCTACCATTTAATGTAACTTGTAGGGCAAACTGAAATTTCCACCTGTAAGTAAGGTTATTCTCTCAGGGTGTCTCCAGTAGGCGTTGTAAGGCTTTCCTGTTGTTTAATGTGATAGGTGAGAGGTCTTCAAAAAGCTTGATAGGATCTTCATGAAAAGAAATCCGATCATTCTGCCTAGCTTTGTTCATAATGTCCTTCTTTAAAGAGTAAAGCCTGAAAGACAACAAATAATGTCTCTGGGTGGTGCTTCGTCTGAGCCTCTAGGCCTCAGGGCCCTGCGAGCCTGATTAAAATCAATCTGCATGTCAGTGTCCCATTCTAGGACATTGTTAAAGATCTTTGGCAGAGCAGGCTTGATTTGATCCTGAGCGTTAGATTCAGGGATTCCTCTCACCCTTGAATTGTTTCTTCTTCATCTACTGCCCAAATCTTCTAGGTGTCTATTCATATTCATAAGGCTGTTGGAATGTGTCTGAGTTACAGACTCTGGTCTGGCTATATCCTTGTCTCTATATCTGCCTGCTTTCTTGTTGGCTGCTAGCTGCTCAGACATCATCCTTAAGTTGGCTTTCAAGTTGTGATAGCTGCAGTCATAGATTTTTTTATGTCAGCAGCTATTTCAGTCATGTCAGCAAAAGGTTAAGGGTAGATCTGCATATAACAGGTCTCTTACTGCATCCTCTGATCTCCAGCTAGAGACTCCTCATTGCTGTTTTACTCATGGCAGGATAGCACCATCTTGCCTGCCGCCGAGCTGCTCCTGGGGACTGGTTGGGACCTGAAGATTTCAGGGATATGGGGAGTGGCTGCGGTTTCATAAGGACTCCTAAAGCGTGTGTGTGTGGAGTGGGCTTAGAGAATCTGCCCATTGCAAAGCGGCAGCTCCTTCAGTGTGCCTCCATCAGCTCAGAGAATCATGCCACATCCACGAATATAATGTTAACATGTTTTTTGTTTTTACACATTATGATTGCTTATAGCAGTAAATTTCATTGCTATAAGCAAACATTTTACTGAATGAAATCAGTTCATTCAGTTTATTTTGTTGTGATTTTGTTGTGAAGCCATCCATCGTTTACAATTGTCATGTGATCTGCTGTGATTGGTCACAGGGATCACATGTATCGACAGCGGGCTGGTATACTAACCAGTCTTTGGCTGTGTCCAAGGCGCGATCAAGAAGGACGTCATATGATGTCCACCCAGATCGATGAAAGACCCGCCTGGCCTATAGCTTAATGACAGCTGGGGGGAAACTTGCTAAAAGCTTAAATCCAACTGCCAACAATATACAATATATATATAAATATAACAGGAATCCAGAAACAACTATGGGTTGTGTCCAGGATGAGAGATATATTTGTCCCAGGTTCATGCTGTACAGTGATTGCTTTTCTGTTTGTGCTGTGTAGTGAGCCTGCTTGGGCCCAATGAGGGGTTAACCAGCTCACAGGTAGCAGGTTCATTACTCGGGGCTCTATAAAACTCCCAGGGTGTTTGGGGAAGATGCTCCACCCTGGAACCAGATCCTATGTAGGACTGGGGAGCAGCATCTACTCTGAATGGTGAGATTAAGTCAGGTATCTGAGCAGTGGTAGGCTGTTTCAGAACAAGTAGACAGGCTCCTATGTTTTGTAGTTAGACGCTCAAGGTGACAAGGGCTTATTTTCTGTTTTATGGTTATTTTGCTCTTTTGATACGTGCACTTTGTACCACACACTTGTAAATAAATCACAGTTTTGCTTTCACAAACATCCTGCTGTCTGTTCATGCCTACTTCACTGTGCTGTGACCCATCCAGGTGGTCCTTCACACCCCGCTACTGTTCTAATGCCTCACAATATATATATATTTTTTTGTTCTTTTGCATGTATGTGTTGTGTTTGAAGGGATAAACAATAGGAAAATGCACTTGTATTGACGAGATGTACTAAATATGTTCTTTTATATTCCCTTGACATGTTTTAAGTAAGGTTCTTTTCTTTAGCTACTAACCTTCTTTTAGGTAATGACTGGCCTCCGGAAACGTTTGTCCTGTAGAGACACAAGTTTAATTTTTGGACTTAATTGTTCAGTTATATGGTTTACCAGGACCTCTGGCTTCTTTTCCTGTTCTATCCCAATGAATTTTAAACCTACTGCATCCCTTATGTAACTCTGAATGTTTACTGTTGTATATGCTCACATCTCACCTAATTGTAGCACATCTCCTTTGTTGATATTTTCTCTTTTTGCCAGCAGTGTGGCTTTAAGTTTATTAGGGAATTTACCACTTTAGTAAAAGTTGATCCCCTACCTTACTGTGTATGCTGTTAAGAATTGAATTGACACAGCAATAAAATCTACAAGTAAGATGGCTTCAGAATAGAACTGCAGAGCGGACATGCTGTTTTTGTAAATGTAGCCAGTCATAATTTTTATCTTAGCAGTCGCTGGCTGCTTTATTATAAGCAGCCACATGCTGCTTTGTTTAATTTTTTTCTCAGTTATAGTATTACAAATTAGAATGGTAAAGGATTCTGTGCGTGCAGCGTGGCAGAGTGTGCAGATGCAATCTGTTGGCAGCCCCTGATGTTGTAAACAAGATGGCGGCACCCTTTAGCAGTTTTGAAGACTTTTGCCCCAAATGGAAGGAAGACTTCAAGGCTTCCAATTTGAAGGTGATTCCAAATGGTAAAGTAGTGGTGAGAGAACATTCATCTGAGGGGAAATTTGTGAACTGATGCCATCAAGTGCTACTCTGACCATTAGCTGTAGTGGTCTATCACATATGGTGAGTCCATTAACTTTAAGGGAAACACTGGTGTGATGGCTAGATACCTACACAAATACATGTTTGGAGCACATTTGGGTAATTTTTGCATTTTGCATTATATGCTTCACTAAAGACACTATTGTAGCAGACCAAATTTAAACCTATTAAGCACACTGTGAGTGTGATTCTTATTGTTTGATAGTTTTTTTTTGTAGTTTTACACTATGGAAGATTTTCATCTCTTTGCTTTTTAATATCTTACTGAGGGATAAGGTGGGGTGTGGTGGAGAGAGATGGAGTACCCTAATATTGACCATTATTTATAGTGGTCCAAAGCATTTGATGAGCCAGTTTATTTCAATTCTAATTTTTGGAGCACGTTTTTGGAGAATTGAGCACCAACTGTGAACATTTTATTACTGGTAATATTGATACAACTTTAAAGGACTTGTATTGCTTGTTGTTGTTTTGTTTGTGTTATTTTGTTTTACGTTATGAATGTGGTGCACCTTCAGATTATAAAGTCATTTGGTGTATGTTATTTCACTAAACACAGCTGCTATATACTCACTGGCTACTTTATTAGGTACACCTTGCTAGTACCCGGTTGGACCCCATATGCCTTCAGTACTGCCTTAAATTCTTCATGGCATAGATTGGACAAGATGTTAGAAACAGAGATTTTGGTCCATATTGACATGATAGCATCACGCAGTTGCTGCAGATTTGTTGGCTGCACATCCATGATGCGAATCTCCCCCACATCCAAAAGGTGCTCTATTGGATTGAGATCTGGTCACTACGGAGGCCATTGGAGTACAGTGACCTCATTGTCATGTTCAAGAAACCAGTTGTGAGATGATTTGAACTTTGTAACATGGTGCATTATTCTGCTGGAAGTTGCCATCAGAAGATGGGTACACTGTAGTCATAAAGGTATGGACATGGCCAGCAACAATACTCAGGTAGGCCGTGGCATTTAAGCGATGCTCAGTTGGTACTAAGGGGCCCAAAGTGTACCAAGAAATTATATCCCACACCATTACACCACCACCAGCTTGAACTGTTGATACAAGGCAGGATGGATTCAAGCTTTCATGTTGTTTACGCCACATTCTGAGTCTACCATCTGAATTTTGCAGCTAAAATTGAGACTCATCAGACCAGGCAAGGTTTTTCCACTCTTCTATTGTCCAATTTTGATGAGTCTGTGTGAATTGCAGCCTTAGTTTCCTATTCTTAGCTGACAGGATTGGAACCCGGTGTGGTCTTCTTCTGCTGTAGCCCATCTGCTACAAGGTTCAATGTTTTGTGTGTTCAGAGATGGTATTCTGCATTACTTAATTGTAACGAGTGGATATTTGAGTTGCTGTTGCCTTTCTGTCATCTCAAACCAGTCTGCCCATTATCTTCTGACCTCTGAAATCAGTAAGGCCTTTTCCTCCACACAACGGGCGATCACTGGAAATGTTCTCTTTTTCTGACCTTTTTCTGTAAACCCTGGAGATAGTTGTGCGTGAAAATCCCAGTGGAACAGCAGTTTTTGAAATACTCAGACCAGCCTGTCTGGAACCAACAACCATGCCACCTTCAAAGTCACTTAAATCCCCTTTTTTTCCCAATCCAATGCTCGGTTTGAACTTCAGCAAGTTGTCTTCAGTACGTCTAGATGCCTAAATGCATTAAGTTGCTGCCATGTGATTGGCTGATTAACGGCCAGTGAGTTTAGATGTGCAACAATCCCAATTTCTAACTGTCTTTTAGAGCAAGGAGCACATAGAAGGGCTTTTCATGCAGCCAACAAAACAAAATGTATTTATTTTAGTTGCACAACATTTGCAAACATTTAGTTTTATAAATAAGAACTTGCTAAATGCACAATGGGCAGTAGATTCAATGGTGTCTAACTTAAAGTCAATCTAAACTCTTCCTTAGATTGTGTTGTCTTTTCTTCCTATTCTATCTTCTTTTACTAGTAAAAGAGCTGTGTCTGGGTCCTCCAACTGAAGGATGCCTAGATTAATGGCATCTTTGTAGAATAGCATATTAGATAATCAGACATGGTGGGTTTCTATGATTGTGGGGAGTTGAGATCTGCTTCAATGTTAAACAACATCATTGACTAAAGTTTACTAGTCACTAAACCAATGCATAAGTTACGGCCCGTCATTTACTTCCGTATGGCCCCCAGAGACACCACTGACTTGTGTCAATGTCTCTGTCTGAGACATCACACATCCCCACCCCCATGCCGATGCGATGACTCGGGGGCGGGCCTCTGGCCTCCCTCGGCAACTCGGCTGCTCCCGAGTCTCGCTGAGCCCCGTTCCGCCCCCCGCTCTGCTCTATGTGCCTGGCGCCGCCCACGACTGCGCGGGAGTGCAGAATGAATTTGAAATCTGCATTCCTTCTCTCCTTCACCGCACAGCCACACAGCCACCTGTAGAAGCCGTGTGGAGCTGACCGAGGAGGTGTCATCTCTATAATCTCTACATTTCTACTGCCTGTCTATGTAAGTGTGATTTTATTCATAAAGCACTGATGATTTTTATTTCAGGCTCTGCCTGGGTCTCCCATCCCACATGGAGACCCGAGCAACCAGCCGGCACATCCACCGGCTGGATGCAGTCCCGATCAAAGCCGGATGCAGCTTCGATCGGGTCTCCGATGACGTAACCCGGAGGCGGCATCAATGACGTCACATCTGTTTTTCTCGGCTGCTAAAGGCGTCGGATTTAAAAAGTGAATGTATTCAAAAATACAATTTCCGGCGTTTTGAATACATTGAAGTGTAGTGGAGGGGTCTAGGGTATTTTAGACCCCGTTCCCTCCATAAAGAGTACCTGTCACTGCCTATTGCTGTCACAAGGGATGTGACAGCAATAAAAGTGATCAGGTTTTTTTTTTTTTAAAAACCTGTGCTAAAATTAAAAAAATAAATAAAATATATAGGAAAATAAAATGTAGCCGCCCCCGTCGCCGTGAGCTCGTGCATGAGAAAGAAACCACCGCAAATGAAATCGCTGTTCAAACCACACATGTGAGGTATCGCCATGATCGCTGGAGCGAGAGCAATAATTAAAAAAAAGAGCTACACTCAATCTAAATAAACTAGTAACCGTTGTAAATCGTTGCCTATGGAGATTTTAATTGACCGTAGTTTGTCGCTATTGCACAGGTGTGTGCAATTTTAAACCATGTTAATTTTAAACCGTAACATGTTGGGTATCTATTTACTTGGCGTGACATCATCTTTCACAATATACAAAATAAATGGGCTAACTTTATTGTTTAGTTTTTTTTTTTTAATGCAGTAATTTTTCGTAATTTTTCCCAAAAAAATGGCATTTGAGAGACTGCTGCACAAATACCGCGAGACAAAAAATATTGCAATGACCGCCAACCAATAAAAAAAAAAAAAAAGTAATGAAAACTTAACCATACAATCCCATATACACAATCCTATACCCACAGTTGATCCAGAGGAAGGCAAAAAAACCCCAGCAAAGCATAATCTAATTTGCTAAAGCAGGGGAAAAAAAAATCCTTCCTGATCCCCCTAGAGGCAATCTGATATTCCCTGAATCAACTTTACCTATAAATATTAGTACCCACTTTATATTAAGTACAACCAGGAAAGAATCCAACCTTTTTTTAAAGCAATCTAGTGAGCTGGCCAGAACCACCTCTGGCGGGAGACACCGAGTTCACTATATGGATCCCTTATGTATTTATACATGTTGATCATATCCCCCCTTAATCTCCTCTTCTCAAGAGAGAATACATTCAGTTCCTCTAATCTTTTCTCATATAGCTGAGCTCCTTCATGCCTCTTATCAGTTTGGTTGCCCTTCTCTGCACTTTTTCCAGTTCCCCAATATCCTTTATGATGCACTTTTTCCAGTTCCCCAATATCCTTTGAACTGCATATTCCAGAGGAGGTCTTACTAATGATTTGTACAGGGGAAAAATGATATCTCTTTCTCTGGGGTCCATGCCTCTGTTAATACAAGAAAGGGCTTTGCTTGCTTTGGAAACAGCAGCTTGGCATTGCATGCTATTATTAAGCTTATTATCTACCAAAATACCCAGATCCTTCTCCACTATGGATTCCCCCAGTTCTACTAAAAATAGTAAGTATGATGCATGCATATCCCCCCCCCCCCCCCAGGTGCATACCTTTACATTTATCAACATTAAACCTCATTTGCCACATAGTTGCCCAATGAAACAGGGCATTGAGGTCAGCTTGTAAGTTGGAGACATCCTGTAAAGAAGTTATTCCCCTGCAAAGCTTGGTGTCATTTGCAAAGGACTAAAATGGTACTTTTAATCCCAGACCCTATATAATTTCAAAAGTGGAAGTCAACAGATGAAGGGATGCCAGTCAGCCAACGATGAGTCAATAATATACCATACTTAATGCTAACTTAAAAGGTCGTTATTAAAAGGGTGTTATAGGAAGGTATTGCATAATCATTGAAGGGATTACTATGCAAATGTTCAGTAAGCCCAGTTCCCAAGTAGTGTTCAGTTAATAAAGAAATAAAGCTAGTGAAGAAACCATAAGCCTAAGCTTCTAGAACGATGAGTACAGGATGATAAATTAGGATTCAACTGAAGAGTTAGGGTTTTTTAGACAAGGTGACCACTTAGGTTGGAAGGAGTGATAGTTTAGGTTAGCTTTAGCAAACATAGATTCCATATGGGCATTGTTATTTAGGATTTGGATGATTGTAAAGAGAGTGGGAGATTCAGTCTGTTTCATGCCCCTGACTATAGAAAGCCTGGCAGCAATCAGTATATATGTAAGTACAGTGTGGAATTTATGGGGCCAAGAGTCTACACCAACTCCTAAGAGTACTATCTTGGGATCAGGGAAACATGCAAAATCCCTAATATTGGATATAAGAAGAAAGACAGTCCCACCAAATGTGTATTATTGAGCCTATAGAGCCGCAATGTCTCCAGCACACTGGAGAGTGGTCCTGATAGATCCCTGCTAGTCTATAGGGTGTGTAATACCATTTGTGGACAATTTTTTGAGCTTATTCCTAATAGAAAATGCAAAGATCCAATGTGATGTGGCGGCTGAAACATTAAGAGACTGTTCACAAAAAAATCATGGAGGTATTGGTGGATTGTGCACGTTTTGTTAATAGCTGATAAACTGAAGATACTGCTTTTTTGTTTCCCTGTGTAGAGTCAAAATATTTTAGCAAATCGGCCAATATGGAGTTTGTGGAGGGCTGTAATCTTTGAATCAGGTGCCTGATTTGTAGGTATTGAAAGAAGGCCTGATTATGAATCGAGAACTCCATGTGCAGATCTTGGAAGAATTTGAGTTGGGATCTGTAGTACAGAGGTGTAGTACCAGAGGTGTAATTTGGTGTTCTCAATAAGGGATTCCAAAGAGCGAAGCGGGTGATGCGATAAGGCTTGGAACGGATCGGAGGTATGATCCGGCTTCAGGTTCATCCACAATTTGATTGTGGTGCGAGTGGTGCTCAAATAGGATTGAGCGTAATATCTGAGCACCTAGAGTCAACTTTAAGTCACATGCCAGAGTGGCTTGCTCAATTTGAAGCCAGGAATAATTAAGAGGGGTACACCACCCACCATTGTTTGTATTGAGCCAATATAGAGGCTTTGTAATGTGTGAGGACATTTAGAAACACTCATTCCAGCCATTTTGTTTGAAAGATGTTTTGCATATGTGTTTTTTTAAAGCCCCCACAAAAATGAGTAAATGGTTAGTTGGAGGCTACTCAGTTGTGATGATAAGATAGGAATGGGTAAAGATCTAAAGAAATTCAGAATATGTGGTAGCAAGAACATCTTACTTAATGAGATGTGACTGGCCCAGGAGGCTGATGTTGCTTTTGAGCCCTTGGCAGGCATCATGTCATTTTTTTCAGGAGGATAGCAAACGTCAGAGGTAGTATTCTGCTACTGGGCATGGTTAGTTAAATACCTAAATATTGTATAGAAGAGGAGTTGGCAATATACAAATTCTTTATTGCACCCCAACACCTAACTCTAACCTTAAATTCATATTATCCCAAAAACAAAACTTTTATACAGTATATTGCAGCTTATCATTCCTTTTGTATAGTAGCTGGTTTAGTTTTCTTTTTAGGTTTTTTCCTTCATTATTCCACCTTGTGATTCAGCTATTAACACACTTCCTGTCCTAGGGTGTCTACAATACAGAAGTATTTTAAGTCTGTGAAGAGGATAATGTTACACTAGAAAATTTAGATGGACCTGACTAACAAATTGAAGCTGAACTCTAGCTAACACATCATAAGCAGTTACAACAAACATTTTTTTCTTTTGGGATAAAGGTTTTACATTAATTAAGGAATGCTGACCATTGTAAGCACCCCATCAGTGTTTAATGATTTGTCTCAGCCCTCTAACTGCTATTATGGACAAATTACTTGGTTAAAGTAAATTGAAAATTAAAATGGAAAAACAAGACTATAAAACAAGAGATCCTTACATAGTTACATATAGTTACATAGTTAGTGAGGTTGAAAAAAGACATCAGTCCATCCAGTTCAACCTATGATGTGTGTGTGTGTTTGCTGTTAATCGTACATTGTATACCCCTGTATGTTGTGGTCTTTAAGGTGCCCATCTAATAGTTTTTTGAAACTATCAATGCTCCCTGCTGATACGACTGTTTGTGGAAGAGAATTCCACATCCTTACTGCTCTCACAGTAAAGAACCGCCTACGTACTTTAAGGTTAAACCGCCTTTCCTCTAGTTTTAGTGAGTGGCCACGTGTCTTATTGTATTTCCTTTCTCTGAATAGCTTTTTCCATATGCTAGGGTTGCCAGTACAATATTTGTACATTGATATCATATCCCCCCTAATCGTCTCTTCTCCAGAGAGAATAAGTTCAGTGCTTGTAGTCTTTCCTCATAGCTGATGTCCTCCATTTCCCTAATTATTTTTGTTGCCCTTCTCTGGACTTTCTCCAGTTCCAGCACATCCTTCCTGAGGACCGGTGCCCAGAACTGGACAGCATACTCCAGGTGTGGCCGGACCAGAGTCTTGTAGAGTGTTAGAATAATCTCTTTATTTCTGGAATGAATCCCCTTTTTTATACATCCCAGTATTCTGTTGGCTTTGCTTTCAGCGGCTTGGCATTGCATGCCACTGCCAAGCCTGTTGTCTACCAGTACCCCCAGGTCCTTTTCCATCCTAGACTCACCCAGAGGTTCCCCCCCTAATGAGTAGCTTGCTTTCTGGTTTCTGGCACCCAGGTGCATTACTTTACATTTTTCAACATTAAACCTCATCTGCCGTGTAGTTGCCCACCCCATAATTTTAATCAGGTCCGCTTGTAAGGTTTCCACATCCTGCCCAGAAGATATTGGCCTGCTTAGTTTAGTATCGTTCGCAAATACTGAGATTGTACTCGATATCCCCTCCTCTAGATCATTTATGAATAAATTAAACAGGATAAGCCCCAGGACAGAACCCTGGGGGACCCCGCTTTCCACACCTTCCCAATCCGAGTACTCCCCATTAATCACCACCCTTTGCAACCTCCCCTGGAGCCAGTTCTCTATCCAGGTACCCACCTTATGGTCCATACCTACCTTTCTTAGTTTTAACAGTAAGCGTTTGTGGGGAACGGTGTCAAAGGCCTTTGCGAAGTCCAGGTACACCACATCCACAGGCTTACCTTTATCTAGGTGGCAGCTCACTTCATCATAGAAGGTTAATAGATTGGTTTGGCAAGAACGATTTTTCATGAATCCATGCTGATTACTACTAATAATACCGTTTTCATTACTAAAGTCTTGTATGTGGTCCCTTAACATCCCCTCCAAAATCTTGCAGACTTCTGATGCTCCATATTAAAAGACTCAGAAACCAAGCTGCAACCATCTGTAATTTCTAATCAGCCAAATCAAAGATATTGGTTACAATTTAAAATACTGTTTATGTAAACTCAATAAGTAAAATCTCAAATAATTTGAATAAGTTGTTTCTAAAGTCTTTATTTATTTATTTATTTTAAACTAAAATTATACCTGGCGATCCCATTATGAGGATCCTTGATTATGCACCTGTTCTTTGGCTACAACACTCCATGTCTCCTTATTGTTAATCTGGATTGTCACTCTCATACACACTCTCCCATGGAACATAAAAGTGGCTGTGCTGATGCACTGTGCACAGACCTGTCCTAAAAAAATGACAACATCAGTTGCTGGATTTCATGACTGTGAACAGAAATAGACTGTAGGAGATCAGAGTGAGATATGCAACCATTGATAAAAAGGTGAAATCAGTATTTTAATAAAACAATGATGGCAGTTGTGTATGACCTAGAGAGCTTTATCAAACAATGCCGTTCTGTCAGGGTTTACATGTTTTTTAAGTCCTATTGGGATTAGTGAAATTTGTTTGTTTAAAATATATATATATATATATTTTTTTGTGTGTGTGTGTTTGCCAGTTATGGTAATCTATTGCTCCAAATAATTTTTAATCAGATACCTGTGAAGATTTACTCTTGTAACTTGTACATGTTTAAGTATGGTGATCAAAATACAGATCTAAATGATATGTAACCATTATTGCTATTTACATAAGAAAAAAATAATTTCCTGTTAAAAATTTAACTCATATCTAACCCATCATGTTTAAATGATATGCAAACATATTGGTAGTACAGTCTAATTTTACTTCAAAGAATAAGGAGGCAAATTAAATATAATATTAATTTATTTCCACCTTAGGCTGTTTTTGCTTAAGTTAAATGCATCATGCAGTTATACATTATAATTTGCTCTGTTAATGAAATATGTCATATAAGCTAAAGTTATATTCTGTTTCCATGTGTTTCAAAAAACAATAAAAGGCCCCTTTTTTTCACTGTTGACTTTGGCAATTCCTGTTTTGTATATTAAAAATGAAATAAACTAGCGCTTAGACTAACAAAAGCAGCTGCATCAAACCTAGTCTAAACACTGGACTCAATAAGTATTATATACAAATGTATTTACCCCTTTATATAATTAATACCAAGATTTCATACTTGTAAATACAATCCATATAACTGTCCATAAATTGATCACAAAATATATACTGCAAACATTTTCTTGAACTACATAATACAACAATTCATGATACAAATATAAGAAGTTAGGAGGGCTTTGGACTTGATAAAACACAGTGGACCAACAGCAGCAGATGACATGGCTCCCCAAATTATCACGGACTGTGGAACCCTTTGCATTTTATTTGGAAATCAAGGTCCCAGAATCTGTAGGAAGAGTGAAGAGACACAGTATCCAAGTTGCATGAGGCCCATTGTGAAGTTTTCACAGTCCATGATGTCATCTGCTATTGTTGGTACGCTGTGTTTTATCAAGTCCAAAGTCCGCCAAAACTCTACCAGGAAATTCTAGAACACTTCATGCTTCCCTCTGCTGACCAGCTTTATGAAATGCTGATTTAATTTTCCAGCAAGACTGGCACCTGCCCAAACTGTGCTTGATTGGCCAGCAAACTCACCTGACCTAAGCCCCATAGAGAATCTGTGGGGTATTGCTAAGAGGAAGATGAAAAAAACGCCGGACCCAACAATGCTGATGAGCTGGAAGCCACTATCAAAAAAACCTTGACTTCTATAACACCTCAGCAGTGCCACAGGCCGATCGCCTCCATGCCACGGTGCATTGATGCAGTAATTCATGCAAAAGGAGCCCCAATCAAGTATTGAGTGCAAACTATGCTTTACATGGTCATATTTTTTCAGTAAGCCAACATTTCTCTATTAACAATTCTTTTTTTATTGGTCTTATGTAATATTCAAATTTTTTGAGATATTGAATTTTGGGTTTTCACTAGCTATAAAAGAAAGAAATGCTTGAAATGTATCACTTTGTGTGTAACACATCTATATAAAATATATGAGTTACACTTTTTGAATGGAATTACTGAAATAAACTAACTTTTTGATGATATTATAATTTTATGAAATGCACCTGTTTGTGTGTGTGTGTGTGTGTATATATATATATATATATATATATATATATATATATTGTGAGGGATTAGCTCGGTAGCAGGTGTGGATAACCCCTTTTGGGGGGTTCGTCACACAGGGAGATAGCCGAGGAGTGATTGAAAACAACAGTTTATGGTTTATTCTTCCAATTTCTTCAAACAAGTGCATGCAGCAAAAACATAAAAAAATCTAAATAAAACACAAAATAAATCCTGGCCGCTGTGGGCGTCTACCTTCTCACACACCAGAACCTACCTAAGAAGTCTTCCCAACCTACTGTTGGGCAGACACTGCTGGTCCTACAGCAGACACTCCAATGTCCATTTGTGTTTTCTTTACACAGAAAAAGTTCAACACCTCACCTTTAGAAGTCTTTCATCTGACTGCTCTCCCCAGCTTACACAGCCTCAGGAGACAGCAATCAATAGACTCCCTTTGGACAAATTATAGAGGTCTTAATTGCCTCATTCTGAACAGCTGAAAGTTTTCTCAACTTCCGTACACCTTCCTGCCTACCTCTGCAGCCGACACCTGATAGTAATTGGTGAATTGTCCAAACCAAGCAAAAATATATCTCCCGTCTGTGACAACACCCATAGATTTACCTGACTTCCTGTCACAATATATATACAGTGGGTACGGAAAGTATTCAGACCCCCTTAAATTTTTCACTCTTTGTTATATTGCAGCCATTTGCTAAAA
The DNA here is from genome assembly GCF_965119305.1 of Pelophylax lessonae. Classification (NCBI taxonomy): domain Eukaryota; kingdom Metazoa; phylum Chordata; class Amphibia; order Anura; family Ranidae; genus Pelophylax; species Pelophylax lessonae. The sequence goes on from NC_138771.1 coordinate 370,116,119, forward strand.
TCATTTAAGTTCATTCTTCTTCCTCATGAATGTACACATAGCACCCCATACTGACAGAAAAACACAGAATTGTTGACATTGTTGCAGATTTATTAAAAAAGAAAAACTGAAATATCACATGGTCCTAAGTATTCAGACCCTTTGCTGTGACACTCATATATTTAACTCAGGTGCTTTCCATTTCTTCTGATCATCCTTGAGATGGTTCTACACCTTCATTTGAGCCCAGCTGTGTTTGATTATACTGATTGGACTTGATTAGGAAAGCCACACACCTGTCTATCTAAGACCTTCCAGATCACAATGCATGTCAGAGCAAATGAGAATCATGAGGTCAAAGGAACTGCCTGAAGAGCTCAGAGACAGAATTGTGGCAAGGCACAGATCTGGCCAAGGTTACAAAAAGATTTCTGCTGCATTTAAGGTTCCTAAGAGCACAGTGGCCTCCATAATCCTCAAATGGAAGACATTTGGGATGACCAGAACCCTTCCTAGAGCTGGCCGTCCGGCCAAACTGAGCTATCGGGAGAGAAGAGCCTTTTTGAGAGAGGTAAAGAAGAACCCAAAGATCACTGTGGCTGAGCTCCAGAGATGCAGTCAGGAGATGGGAGAAAGTTGTAGAAAGTCAACCGTCACTGCAGCCCTCCACCAGTCGGGGCTTTATGGCAGAGTGGCCCGACGGAAGCCTCTCCTCAGTGTAAGACACATGAAAGCCCGCATGGAGTTTGCTAAAAAAAACACCTGAAGGACTCCAAGATGGTGAGAAATAAGATTCTCTGGTCTGATGAGACAAAAATAGAACTTTTTGGCCTTAATTCTAAGCGGTATGTGTGGAGAAAACCAGGCACTGCTCATCACCTGTCCAATACAGTCCCAACAGTGAAGCATGGTGGTGGCAGCATCATGCTGTGGGGGTGTTTTTCAGCTGCAGGGACAGGACGACTGGTTGCAATCGAGGGAAAGATGAATGCGGCCAAGTACAGGGATATCCTGGACAAAAACCTTCTCCAGAGTGCTCTGGACCTCAGACTGGGCCGAAGGTTTACCTTCCAACAAGACAATGACCCTAAGCACACAGCTAAAATAACGAAGGAGTGGCTTCACAACAACTCCGTGACTGTTCTTGAATGGCCCAGCCAGAGCCCTGACTTAAACCCAATTGAGCATCTCTGGAGAGACCTAAAAATGGCTGTCCACCAACGTTTACCACCCAACCTGACAGAACTGGAGAGGATCTGCAAGGAGGAATGGCAGAGGATCCCCAAATCCAGGTGTGAAAAACTTGTTGCATCTTTCCCAAAAAGACTCCTGGCTGTATTAGATCAAAAGGGGGCTTCTACTAAATACTGAGCAAAGGGTCTGAATACTTAGGACCATGTGATATTTCAGTTTTTCTTTTTTAATAAATCTGCAACAATGTCAAAAATTCTGTGTTTTTCTGTCAGTATGGGGTGCTATGTGTACATTCATGAGGAAGAAGAATGAACTTAATTGGCTGCAATATAACAAAGAGTGAAAAATTTAAGGGGGTCTGAATACTTTCCGTACCCACTGTATATATATATATATATATATATATATATATATATATATATCTATTATATATATATTTATACCCTGTTTCACTGAAAATAAGTCCTACCCCAAAAATAAGACCTAGCGTGATATAAGCCCTACCTCGAAAATAAGCCCTTGTAAAATCCTTGTAAAAACATGTAATTGGTTTTGTAAAAAGATTATATAATGAGCAGTGTATCTCCTTTTGTAACTTTATTGTAGAAAATACCTTATTTACAGCGCCGCTGGACGCTCACGTGACCCGCCAGAGATCTTCTACTACTGACTGACATCAGTAGCCCCTCCCGCTGCAGTGCTTGGAGCGGGGCTGACATCAGCGGGGATCTCAGCCCCTCCCTCTGCAGTATTCAGAGAGGGAAAGTAGAGCTCCAGAAGTTCACGTGAGTGCCCAGCGGTGCTGTAAAAAAAGGTATTTTCCACAATAAAGTTACAAAAGAAGATACACTGCACATTACATAATCTTTTTACAAAATTGATTACATAATTTTACAATGACTTTATCCAAGGTTTATTTTTAGGATTACAGAATGTCAAAATGTTGACTTCTGAGCTGACAGGGGGAGAATGGGAGAGGGGGATAGAAGGCAGGGGAACACAAGAACTTTTTTTTTAACATTTTATTGTTTTATTCCAGGTTTTTTAGAACATAGAGAGGGCTAAATGACACAGCACAAGCACTGTGCTGTCTATCATGCTTTAAAGGATCAGGATATTTATTTATCTTAGGGTTATAATCATTTTAAGACCATCATTGTACATACCGTAAATAAATGGGACATCCCCTGAAAATAAGCCTTAGTGTGTTTTTTGTAGCCAAAATAATATAAGACCCGATCTTATTTTTGGGGAAACACAGCATATATTTATTTATTGTAAGATTGGGGTTATTAACCTCAAGCGGTAGGTTCATTTACAATGAGTTGCACCAGTCCAAAATTATTTTAGAGCATGATAGCTCACTTTTATTTAATGAATGGAAAGTTCACATGTACATCAGTTGCTCATGCAGGGGTTTCATCTACACAATGTGCACAAATGAAAATACAGAGCCACCTCTGGAATCGCGCTGTTTCCCACATCGCAATAGTGTGAACCGGCGCTTAATGTGAATCCAATGTCACATTTTCCTCTATTCTTACAGTGACAGGGCCTCCCTCTGTCACAATATACAGTATATCATATATATTTAAATATATTTAAAGCATACATAATAGAATAAAATAAAAGGAAATCTCGTGCTTTATATGCTCACACCCTATTGAAGTGAAATCAAAAGGAACAGTGTGTATAAATGTGAATAAATGTGCTGCAACTTAATTAAATTAAAATGAAAAATAGTGAAAGAAAAACTACACTAGTTGGGCACAAAAAATGATGAAAAAAAATCACTGTGAATATGACTATACAATGAAACATAAGTGCTATAAGAGATGAATCAATGTGACTACATCCAGAAAATAGTCCATGATAAATCAAAAGCAACCATAGAATAAACTGAAAAGTCCAAAATCCATAATATAATATAATATAATCCAAAATCAATATTGCAGTAATGGTGAAAAAGGTAGTGGTAGTGGGGGCGGAGCGACCGCGGACGAGTATGGCCGCATGAACTGAGAGCTCCTGCACTGGACTGGGGAAAAATCACATCTACGGAGCCTCTAACCTCTGCCTGTCAGCACCGATCAAGTAGCGGTACACCCGGGCACACAGCAGAGATGTCCCGGCAGCAGCGTGACCCACCCAAGCTAAAGAAGCTCACATTATACTTCCCGCCGGTGGCGGGAGGCTCCAGCCAACATGGCGCCCGAACGTCTCTCCATAAGGACGCAGCCAGTGCCCTGGCGGCGGCGGCACTTCTAAAGGACTCCTTACACTCGGCGGATGCCGTCCCCGATCTACAATCAGGTCAGTCTAGCCCCTCAACTCAGAGCCCTGCAAAGAGCAAACAGAGGAGATCCTCCTCACCACCCACAGCAGATTCTGCACATGGCGGGGGATGGGCAGAGGATTCACTGGACATGGACACTATCCTTCCTGATCCTATAGCAGCCCTGCCAACTACAGGGCAGCCCATATCAGATACGGCTCTGAAAGAAATGGTAATGCTGCTGCGATCATCCTTGCAAGCTGACTTAGTGTCAGGTCTAAAGGAATGCAGAAGGAACATTCAGGTTGTGGAATCTAGGATCGACCATGTTGAAAACCAAATGACTGACTTTGCCACTTCCTTTAACACCATGGTGGATGCCCACTCAGCTCAGGACGACGACATCTCCTGGATTAAGTCTAAACTAGCAGACCTTGAAGACCGGTCGCGCAGGAGTAACCTAAAAATCCGCGGCATACCTGAAACAGTTTCCCCGAATCAACTCCCGCACTTTGCGAAAGATTTGTTCCTTGCAGCAGTCCCAGGCTTTTCCCCCGCAGATGTCACCATAGATCGTATACACCGCATTCCGAAGCCTCCCCATTTGTCTGCGGATGTTCCAAGAGACGTGCTGCTAAAAATGCACTACTACCAAGCAAAAGAGGGCATTCTCCAAGCATTTAAGCAAAAAGATCAATTGCCTGACCAAGCGAGGAACCTTCAAGTATTCCCAGACTTCTCCCGCTACACTATGCAACGCCGCAACAACTTACTAACCATCACCAAAGCTTTGCGCAACCACGATATACCTTATAAGTGGAAATATCCGGCGAGTCTGATAATTACCAAAGAGGGCTCCACCAAAACCGTGCACACCTTGGAAGCCTGTTTGGACTTGCTACACACCTGGAATATCATCCCTCCTCAACCCCCTGTGCATGCTCCACCTCAAAAAGCGAACACCTCACTAGGATGGGCTAGACCCCCTACAAACCACCGCAATAGACATTGAAGGCCTTGTTCTCCTTCCTCCATACTCAACGGACTTCCCTGGTCCAGTGCCCCGGTACAAACCACCGTACCGTACCCTGGAAAATGTTGCAGGTCTTCCTGCCCGAATCCCTTTCGAGGAATTCTCTTTTTTATGCCCAACAATGGGCCCCTTGGTTGCTCCCGTTGGAGCTCGTTGTCACCACTATGCAGCGTTCCTTTCTCTGCCTCTTGGACTCTCAGAACAACATGCTGTTTTCCTACTCCCAGTGCCTAGCATGCTTCAGTGCTATCAATCCTTTCTACCTCACACTTCTAAAGTGCCAGAACATAACTTTTTTGGTCTTCCCCTTGATGCATCGTACACACCTTGACCCACCCTCCGAGCTCAAGACTCATCGTCAGCTGACTTCATCACCTCTAATCCCTCTCCCATGGGGCTGAAGATTCTCTCTATCAATTCCAATGGACTAAACCACCCGGCCAAACGGAGGACATTATGGAAGGAAGCTCTTAAACAAAAAGTTGACATCCTGGTTGCCCAGGAAACACACTTTCAGGTGGACGCTACCCCGTACTGCCAACACCGGAACTACCCGCACGTTTTCCTTGCTTCCGCTCCGGTCAAGAAGAACGGTATACTAGTGGCTGTCAGAGACTCTGTGGTATTCTTCCTTAAATCGTCACATCTAGATCCAGAGGGTAGATATGTGATTCTGATATGTGTTATAGATAATGTGCCCTTAACATTGGTATGTTTATACGCTCCTAATACTAAGCAACAACACTTTATCCGCAAGCTACTCAAGAAGGCTCAGGCGCTAAGGGAAGGTCACCTCCTCCTCTGCGGTGACTTTAACTTACCTCCAGACCCACGGGTCGATACCACCTCTGGGTGTGGCGGGCGCTCAGCTGCTCTGGGAGGCCTGCTACGCCGAGAGGAGCTATTCGATGCCTGGCGCTGTTTTCACGCAGAGGAGAAAGATTTCACATTTTTCTCAACTCGCCACAAATCATATTCCCGTATTGACCTTATTGTGTTGGACTCATGGTTATTACATCGCACCTCAGAGGTCTCGATTCATGACATCTCCTGGTCGGACCATGCGGCTGTATCCATCTTGCTCCAGTTGGGGGGGCCTGGTTCTGGCTTTTCCACCTGGAGATGTGATAACAGACTGATCCAACTCCAACAACATGCTGCCTTGATCCGAGACCACCTAACTTCCTTTTTCCAGACCAATGACGATCCGAGCATTTCACCCCAAACTCTGTGGAACACCCACAAAGCCTTCATGAGAGGCATACTGATTCAACTTAAAGCCAGAGACAGGAAATCCCACAAATCATCTATTGATTCCTTATTGGCGGACATCCGTAAACTGGAAACCACCAATAAGGCCTCTCCCACAGACGTGACCTCATCGACTCTCACCCGACTTCGACACGAATTGCGATTGCTCTTAATCCATGACACAGCTATGCGATCCCTCAAACTAAAATTCTATTCGCAACATAACAAAGCTGGGAAATTCCTGGCCAATCGTTTGAAAGCAAGGAAGGTAAAAAGTAAAATTCCTCACATCTTCCACCCATTCACCAAGCAGAAATTGCTTAAGCCTCAAGATATAGCAGACGCCTTTTCAGACTACTATGGGGCATTATATAACTTGAAAGACGACCCCTCCTGCCCCACCCCAACTGATTTGGATATATCGTCCTTCCTGAATGAGATAAATCTCCCCACACTAACTGAGGAACAACTCCAGACACTGAACTCACACATCTCCCCCGAGGAAATTACCCACACTATAGGCACACTCCCCAACGACAAATCCCCGGGCCCTGATGGTTTCACAAATGAATACTTCAAACAATTCCAGGACACACTATCCCCATTCCTACTTTGCCTATACCAGTCCATTTCCCTATCGGGTTCTTTCCCACCAGAGATGCTTAAGGCACATATAGTGGCTCTCCCTAAACCAGGCAAATCCCCGGACACCCCGGCGAATTTCCGCCCGATTTCTCTGTTGAACGCGGACGTGAAAATCTACGCCAAACTTATTGCTATTCGCCTTTCCACCATCCTTCCCACCTTAATTAATCCTGACCAACTGGGCTTCATGACCAATAGACAGGCGGCGGATGCCACGCGTCGAGTTATTAACCTAATACACTACGCTGAAGTGACGAAAACCCCCTCCCTTCTTCTATCCATTGACGCCGAAAAGGCGTTTGATAGAGTTTACTGGAAGTACATGCTCTTGGTGTTGGAGAAATTTGGATTCACGGGCCTGATTCTCTCTGCCATCATGGCTCTATATTCTAACCCATCTGCTCACGTATTTGTCTCTGGTGTGGTTTCCAAACCCTTCTCCATCACCAATGGCACGCACCAAGGCTGCCCACTCTCCCCAAGTATTTTTAATTTGATGATGGAGCCGCTAGCTGAACACATACGATCAAATCCCCACATATCCGGATTTCGCATTAGAGGAATCTCTCACAAAATAACTCTCTTTGCGGATGATGTCATTCTCTCCATCACAAAACCCGTAATTTCCATGCCCTTTCTACATCAACTTCTCACGTCCTTCTCTTCTATATCTTACTATAAGGTAAATTTCACCAAGTCCCTAATTCTTAATCTAGGAGTGCCACTCCATGCCAGAAGACACCTTGAGTCCCAATTCCCGTATGTATGGACTGATAGTGACATCTCATATCTAGGCCTAAAATTAACTCCCTCAATATCCACATTGGCGGTGGCCAATTATACACCACTTTTAGCTGAGATCCAAGCCGACCTAGCCAGGAAACCCTATCAGGAGCTATCTTGGTTGGGCAGATTGGCAGCCTTTAAAATGATGGCCCTCCCCAAAATCCTTTACGTGTTCCGAACTCTTCCTGTTCCTCTCCCATCGGCGACACTTAAATCTTTAAATCGGGTGCTCAAACACTACATCTGGCAAGGAAAACACCCGCGGTGCTCGTGGGCCCATCTTGTCAAGCACAAAAAGGTGGGAGGTACGGGCATGGTACATTTGCAGGACTACTTCCTGGCATCCCAACTTACCCAGCTACGTAAATGGTTCCCTGAGAACCCTGACATTCATTGGTCTCAATTAGAAGCCGCATATAGTAAAGTAGATCGCCTACACCTTTTACTTCTAGCGGATGGCTGGAAGTCCCAAAATATGCCAGACTTGTTACTTACAACCAAAACGTCTATTGATGCATGGAGGGAACTCCGCAAACACACAAATGTAGGAGAAGCCCACTACAAGCCGAGGCTACCTATAAGCCTGCTAGACATCCTTATTCCCTGTCTCTCCACTTTAAAATGGAGGGACCGTGGTATCTATTGGATCGATGATCTCTTTAGCGATAGTCGTCTGAAACCTTTTCCTTCCCTCACACAACAATACCAACTACCACGCTCAGAGCTCTATACCTACACTCGCATTTCCACGTTTCTGACCAAACATCCACCCCCTATCATTACAATTCCATTTACGGTTCACCAGTTCCTTACCAATCCCTCTGGATCGACTAAAGGCATCTCCTTTTTTTACAACATATTTAATGCCAAGACCACCTTTCACAAATCGAGTCCCTTGGTCAAGTGGGAAAGTGATATACAACGGTCCTTTTCGCCACGACAGTGGACTTGTGCTTTTCGCCACTCCTACGGGGTGTCGAGCTGCACTAACCACTGGGAATTGTCGCAGAAAATCCTGTCCCGCTGGTACTTTACGCCGTACAGGCTGTCACAATTCTACCAGACCCACTCCCCGCTCTGCTGGCTGGAGTGTGGCCAGGTGGGAAACTTGTACCACATTTTGTGGACGTGTAAAAACCTCACCAGCTTCTGGAACCAAGTCTTTGGTCTTATTTCCTCTATAGTACACTCGCCCACTACGCCAAACCCGGCACTGGCACTCCTCACTCTAGACATCGACTTGATTCCTAGCAAATACAGATGGGTGGTCTCGCACATACTACTGGCCGCTAGGGCCACCATCACTAGGAGATGGAAAATCACGGAAGCCCCTAACCTTTCGGAGGTCGTAGCATCAGTGATGACCACGTTTGAATTTGAGAAATCACTGGCACTACGCTCCCAATCTCTCCCACAACATACCAAGCACTGGGAACCATGGACCACTTAGAATGATAAATGACTGTCAATTGTTTCTACTTATGTTTTCTGACATGTTATATTTCACTCCGCTTGTTGTTTGTGTAATTACATTACGTTATATTTTACAACGCTGACTACATTTCTTGTATCTGTCGTTTAAAACCAATAAAAATTATTTGGAAAAAAAAAAAAGGTAGTGGTAGTGATAGACCAGATGATCCTGTGAGATTCCAGTGCTAATATAGTAGGGTGACGCCCAAAAGATCCACCGCCGATGTGATCCACACCCCTCAAATTAGCAACTCACCCTCATTTGTTGCCTACCACTCTCGTGGATAAGGCTAATACAGCGCTATATAGTGATCAAACTTGGCAATCCAGACAGCAGTCCTCGTAAAGCCCAGATGTATAGGACGGCTTCCTCAGTTCAAATACATGTGGCTCCTCTATTATATGCTTTTTTTCACATGTATTTGAGCAGAGGAAGCTGTCTCATACATCTGACCAAAAAATAAAATGCCAGGACAGTATAAATATCCCCCAAATCACCACATTTTGGAAAATAGACATCCCATAGTGAGCTCATTTTTTCCACAATTTTTGGGAAATTAAGAAACATGCTGGTATTGAGTTTAAAGCATGGAGCTTTGTAGTGGTGCACTAGAAATGGCACATCATTAATGTACAGGTCATACACAGGAGAAGGAGGTGAATGAGTTAGGCTGGACATACATGTTCAACTTTTGTTGTACAATTTTCTGTTACATTTACCACAAACCACATAATATGAGGTCAAAGCTAAACAACACTTTCACTTGTATCTAATTAGGCAGGCCTTTGTACTACATAGTTGAAGGTAAATTTCAAGAAAATTGATCAGAAAATTGTAAGAAAATTGTATCGTGTATGGCCAGCCTTAATGTTCAGGTCACATACAGGGAGTGAACAGACATGAGGGGGTTCATGTGCAAGTGAGGGGCCAGGAGCACCCAAGAAGAGGCACCCAAGAAGAGGAGGATCTGCACCACTTTACAGAACAGATAAGTATAACATGTTTGTTATTTTTAATGAAAAAAAAAAAATTGTATCGCTTTAATAATCATCTCTCCTGCAATCTTCACTGTATTGAAGAGATATTGATGCTTAAATAATATTCAAAATCCAGCACTTAAAGGATTTTCAGATTTCTGTTTTCACTGTTGTGTCATGTAGTGAGTCATGTAGTGACCTAGAGGCCATTAGGAGGAACCACAGAGTACAGTGGAGGAAGAGAAATCGTAGGTAAAATTTTCAGGAACTTTTATTTCTTCAATAAAGCGAAAATCGATGATGCAGACAGTGTCAGAGAATAGTATTAAAGTGATATTGAGCCCTCCGTTTTTTTTAGAAAACTTTCCTTTTATTAAGATTTATGTGCAAAATAGTACAAAAGAGACAGTACAGAAAATGCTAGGGATAACATTTCACAATCACAAATAGCATCAGGCAGGTAAACAATATGATAACTGCAGAGCACTTATTGAAAGAGCGTAACAAGGTATAATGCCCTGGGTCAAATCCATTGAAAAAAACAAGGACAGTGTTAGAGAATAAAAAAAAACAAACAAACATGTAGGAACCAGGAATCATAAAGAGATGCATTAGAGAGGTATTGCAGTCAGCTAGAGGCATCTTCATAGCTGAAGCATCTGTAATGTAATTTTGATCAGAATAAAAAATAAAAGTGCTCAATTTACCAATATTGATTGCAATAGACAATGAGGAAGAGGGTACAGCAGAAGGGTAGAAGAGGATGAATGAAGCTGTTAAGGAGAGGGGATGGTAGTAAGAAAGAAGGGAGAGGTAAAATGAAGTTGATGTCCAAAATCATTGCTCCAGAATCAGCTCCTATTTGCTGGCCTCCCAACATAATTACATATTTTAAGGATTATAAGAGCTTCAGGAGGGGTGATCCAGGAGGTGACACAAATGCCAAACCCTATTATGCTTATCAATATAGTGGATGGCAGCGATGAGGAATTCCATCCACTTAACCTCTCAGATCCTTGTGTGGAGATGTGGGTGTGCATCTCTTCCAAAAAAGAGCAATCAGATGTAGCACCCTCCTAGTTACAGTAGGTGCTAGGAAAAAGCATATGGGTGGCCCTGCCTGCATATCAGGGGGGCCTGATCCTTTAATTAGGCTGTCACATGCTTCCAGGTGTGATCTGTTGTGCCTGGGGAGTCTCCCCACTGTGTCCAATGATGGCTCTTATTGGACAGTGGAGGAAACCTGGCCAATAGCACACCAGGGCTTGTGGCTATCTCAGTGGGTGGAGTTTGCCACAATGCACCCTGGGATGGGCTATAAGTTTGAGGGGAACATGTGACAGGGCATCTTTGGCGGGAAGAAAAGTCCCAGGAGGAGGGTGACGGCTGTCTCTCCTCCTGTCAGTGATAGTGAAGGTGTCCTGGGCAATTTTCCTAGAGGACGAAGGTTGAGCTGAGCTGCATAGAGGGATCCAGAGTGCTGTGGACTGAGTGGAGCTGCTGGGCAGAGGTTTTGGGGAAAAACAGTATCATGAGTACTCAAAACCGCCCAGGGGTCTGCCTAGGAGAGGGGACCACTCCAGAAGGTCAGAGGGATCTGGGAGCAAGCTAACCTGTGGAGAAGGCTTAGAGAAAGCGGGTGCCAGTGTCTAAGCCCTGAAGATAAGTGAGAGAAAGAGGGTGCCGGTGTGGGCCCTGAAGTGTTTAGCAGTGCAGCAGTAGTACAAGTAGCTACCTCAGCAAGGATTGCTTAAGGGAGCTCAAAGAGGACTTCTTTATGTAAGAAAGCAGTCCAAAGTCAGTTTGGAGTTAACAGGCAGCAAGCCAGCGTTAGCCAGCATTAACCAGCGTCAACCAGCGTTGACCGGCACCTAGCCAGTGTCAAGTCAGTGCCAATTGGCATTTTTTTTAGTTGTCCCTAGCAAATTATGCATAGTTGAGCCAAAGGAGTATCCCATTCATTCCCTTCTCCCATCCAAGTTCTCAATAAATACAAAAAACCCAAATATACTGGACTGGTCATTGTCTCAGTGCTCACACTTGGAGAAACATGCACAGAGGTACTTTTGTTGGACCAGATGACCCAGGGGGACCCATATCCAGCAAAACAGCTGGGCACCCTGCTACACAGACAACAGACCACTGTAAAAATATGATTTACAAACTGAAGAACACATTACCAGTTCATGCGCTGATCCTAGATTTAAACCGTCCAGACAGATGATTCTTAAAAATGACACAAGGTGATATGAACAATGAGGCGTTGCAGCTCACCTAACTCTCCACTGGGTGGTGGATGATCACTGAAAGAAATTGAAGAAAAAGAGTGCACGACCGCCCTAGTATAACTCCGTTTATTCGGGTAAGAGTAGACACAATAAATGATACACTCACATGAAATAGATGAAATAAAGGCACATCAATACATCAACTGGCCCCAGGACGTCAGCAGCTTCCTGTAGTGTGAGACTGCGCTCCCGCTCACCGTCCGAGTGCACTGTCCTCCTGTGTGCCGAGACTCCCAGAGATGAAGACTTCCGTCACAGGGTCAGCCGCTCAGAGTGCACGTGCGCCCAGTCCAGCTGGTGCCGCGCATGCGCCCAAAGACGGAAAGAAGAGCCGCCAAAGCCACGACCAGAGAAGCTACAGAGAGACTTCAGAGAAACAGCCTCCTGATGTCACTTCAAAACAAAGGGGTTGCTATGACTATGCGTTTTGGAGGCGTGGCTTCCTTCTTCAGGTCCTGGGTTGTGTTGAAGTGACGTCAGGAGGCTGTTTCACTTTTTTTGAAAAAAAATAGCATTGATACATGTCCCCAGGGCACTACCCAGCCCCTATACCCTTTTTATGGCCAATAACCTAATATAAGCCTTCAAAATGGGAACTTTGACATTTCAAGTTTGAGTCTTATAGACTTTAATTGGGTTAGTTGTTTGGGTCAGGAGTGCTGGTGCAAATCAAACCGGGGGGTCAGTTTGACCCATTGCTAGTTAGGAGGAAGAGCTTCACTTTTAGTGCTATTGATCTTAAAACCCAACAGAGAACCATAAAGATGTAGTTCTTTGTGAAGGTTAGGTAGGGTAACATGTAATTGGGTAAGAGTCAGAAATATGTCCTCGGCAAACAGGGATATCCTAATTCCCTGGTTCATACAGGAATACCATGAATATCTGCGTTTTATCTAATGCGGGCCACCAGGGGTTCTATTCATATATCAAAAAACGAGAGGGGACAGCCTTGTCTGGTGCCGTTAACAATAGACAGGGGAGGGGAGGTTACATAGTTACATAGGTACATAGTTAGCCAGGTTGAAAAAAGACTCAAGTCCATCTGGCTCAACCAATAAAAAAACAAAAACAGTAAAGAAAACCTAACCATACAATCCCATATACACAATCCTATACCCACAGTTGATCCAGAGGAAGGCGAAAAAACCCAAGCAAAGCATGATCCAATTTTCTACAGCAGGGGAAAAAAAATTGCTTCCTGATACCCCGAGAGGCAATCAGATATTCCCTGGATCCCCTTTACCTATAAATATTAATACCTATTTATATTATGTACACCTAGGACAGAATCCAAGACTTTTTAAAGCAATCTAGGGAGCTAGCCAGAACCACCTCTGGAGGGAGTATATTCCACATTTTCACAGCTCTTACGGTGAAGAAACCTTTTTTGTATTTGGAGACTAAATCTGTTTTCCTCTAGATGTAAAGAGTGCCCCCTTGTCCTCTGTGTTGACCTTAAAGTGAATAACTCAACACCAAGTTCACTATATGGACCCCTTATGTATTTATACATGTTGATCATATCCCCCCTTAACATCCCTGGCGGTATGATTATGTCAGGAATTATATACCAAAAGCGGTACAATTTTTTTCATGGAAATTTGGCGTTATGTATTATAGGCCTACAATTCTTAGTAATTACTGACTTAAACCTGACCAAAACAAGAGTCTAGTAGACATCCCAGATGTGATAAATTTGAAACACAAACGCATGAATTATAATCCAATCAATAATATAATTTTATTATATAATATATAATATATATAATAAAATTATATTATTGATTAGATTATAATTCATGCGTCATATATTATATATATATATGTGTGTGTATATATATATATATATATATATATACACACACACACACATATATATATATATATATATATATATATATATATATATATATATATATATATATATATACGTATATGTGTGTGTGCATATATATATATATATATATATATATATATATATATATATATATATATATATATATATATATATATACATATATACACATATATACATATATATATATGCATATATATATATATATATATATAATATAAAATGTGTTATGTGTTTGTGTTTGTGTTTTGTGCAACATTTTTTGAATTTCCCTCCCTAGTTCCGCTCCCATGCAGCATTGCTGCTGCAGGGAACGGAACTAGGAAATCATCACACCGACGGAGGAGCGGCGGGACTCTCGGCTGGCGGTCACAGCAATGAGAGATCATCGCTGGATCGCCAGGAGAAGGTAAGAGACACCGCTGCGCTCTCTGCACATTCACCCCGAGTGTGACTCGGGGATACCGATCCTGGACTAAAAAATCCACCCCGAGTCACACTCGGGATTACCGCCAGGGGGGTTAATCTCCTCTTTTCAAGAGAGACTAAATTCAGTTCCTCCAATCGTTCCTCATAGCTGAGCTCCTCCATGCCCCTTATCAGTTTGATTGCATTTTCTCCAGTTCCCCGATATCCTTTTTAAGAACTGGTGCCCAAAACTGAATTGCATATTCTAGATGAGGTGTTACTAATATTTGTACAGGGGCAAAATTATATCTCTCTCTCTGGAGTCCATGCCTCTGTTAATGCAAGAAAGGACTTTGCTTGCTTTGGAAATCGCAGCTTGGCATTGCATGCTATTATTAAGCTTAGGATCTACCAGAACACCCAGATCCTTCTCCACTATGGATTCCCCCAGTTCTACTCCCCCTAGTATGTATAATACATTCATATTCTTAGCCCCTAAGTGCATAACTTTACATTTATTAACATTAAACCTCATTTGCCACATAGTTGCCCAATGAAACAGTGCATTGAGGGGGGGCGTGGCCGCAGCGAGACTGCATGGACGTCTGAGTGTGTAGCTCCGCCGGACCAGGGGGAATATCGGCATCCATCGGCGCCCTAAGGCTTCGTTTCTCAGCCAGACCATCCCCGATCGACTGCTACACACCCCAGCCTTCCTGCCTGATGGCCAAAAAGAAGAAGGAGACTAGCCACCCGAGGCAGCTCCAGCACTTTTTCATGCCCCAGGACAGGCCGCGCGGCCAAGATGGCGGCGGTGGCGGATCTCCGGCCTCGACTAGCGGGACGTCCCATTCCTCGCTCAGCCCTCCACAGATCTCAGCACAGAAAGCGGGCCAACCTCGATCACCAGCAGCATCGACCCCGATGTCCAGGAGCCCGGTCAAGAGCAAGCCCAGACTGTCGGGGGAAGCAGCGGCGGAGGTAAGCCAGGGGGATCTGTCCTCTATGGACTCCACCAGGGAGCTTCCCACTAACTTCGACTCCTTTCCTGCTAGTGACAGACCGGTGTCTGAGGCTAGGCTTAAGGACATGATGACATCCCTGCGGGCATCCATGCACGCAGACGTCATGGAATGTGTCAGCGCATTTAAAGTGGAGGCCAGAGCCCTGGGGGGTCGCATGGACAGAGTTGAAACTAAGATGGGGGAATTTGCAGCATCCCACAACGAGCTAATAGATGCCCATTACTCACATGAGGATGAGATCGAAAAGCTCCAGGCCAAAATTGCGGATATGGAGGACCGCTCCAGGCGGAACAATGTTAAAATCAGGGGGGTCCCGGAGTCTGTGCTCCCCGGTGACCTGGATAGCTATGCACGTGCCTTTATCCTGGCGGTCCTCCCGCAAACCCCTATATCTGAGTTGGTTATTGATAGGATCCACCGCCTGCCTAAGCCATCTTTTCTCCCCGATGAGATTCCCCGTGATGTCATTATGAGGGTGCATTTCTACCATGTGAAAGACAATCTTATGTCAGTGTTCCGGAGGAAGACCCCCATCCCGGAGACATACTCCAGGATCCAATTGTTTGCGGATCTATCGCAATATACATTGCAAAAGAGGAGAGCCCTGCACCCGCTGACAAAAGTCCTTAGAAATCATTCCATAGTTTACAGGTGGGGGTTCCCTGTTAAACTGGCAGTAACCTACAACAATAAGACCCACAATGTCTCCTCCATGCAGGAGGGCCTGGATTTGCTCCGGACATGGGGTATCCTCCCTGATCAGGACCCCACCCCGCGGGAGCCCTCTGATCGCATATCTCCGCTGTCTGAGGAATGGCAAACGATCACACAAGGCAAAAAAGGGAAGAAAAAGGCCAAGGGACAGCCCACCCAGGCTGCTTCGCATAATTCCTCTCCCTGAGTCTGGCCACGGGGCTCACATACCTTTCTCCCCCCCATGATTTTGTGCAGTATACCTGCTCACGAGACTTGTTTCAGTTTCTCACCCGTTAATAGAGCTACTCCAATGAGCTCTTTCGTTTTAATATTCTTTGTTTTCACCTTGTTATTTTGTTTTTCTGGTCAGCCGAAATATGCCTGGTTTTGCACACATCAACATACCCTACCTGCAGCCGGAGCCTGCAACCTTGAATGGGAATCCCTGTCACCGCTCTTTAGATGTAATGGCCCAGGTAACATTCTATATTCTTCTACTTTTCTACCATGACTGTAACTGTTACATCCCTGAACGTGCATGGCCTGAATCACCCTGCCAAGCGGGCGTCAATGTGGCGCGAGGCCTTAACCCTCAAAAGTGATGTCCTCTGTATACAGGAAACCGACTTTCATCGTTCTGCAACCCCTACACTGTCTCACAAGAGTTTCCCGCATATATTCATGGCTTCTGCTGATTGCAAACGCAAAGGAGTCCTCATAGCCGTCAAAGACACAGTGGCCTTTTCACTACGTACAGAAGTTCCTGACCCCAACGGTCGCTACCTTTTTCTACAATGTGATATCAATAATGCCCCCTTTACAATTTTGTCCGCCTATGCCCCCAACTCACACCAGCCGCGGTTCTGGAGGAAAATGTTCCGCTTGCTGGACAGACATAGATATGGATCCGCGGTTGTGTGTGGGGACTTTAATATGACAGCTGACCCGTCCTTGGACATCTCCTCCTCGCCTAAACGTCACCCTCCTGCCCTTCAATCCATGTTGCACGAGGTGGAGATGTTTGATGTCTGGAGATGTCATCACCCGGGGGAACGTGACTACTCTTTTCACTCCTCCAGATACAATATGTACTCCCGTATTGACATGATCCTGGTTGACAAACATTTGCTGCAAGTGACTGGGAAGTCTTCCATCCATGACATTGCCTGGTCGGACCATGCCCCTGTGTCCATAACGATACAGGAGGCTCGTTCTCCAGGCATGGCCTACATTTGGAGAGCAAACACTCAGGTCCTGGACAACCCTCAATATACCTCTCACCTGGAGAGGCACCTTGTGGAATATTTCTCACACAATGCGGGTTCAGTTTCTGACCCAACGGTAGTATGGTGTGCCCATAAGGCCTTTATCCGTGGTATTTTTATTAAATTGTGTGCACGGCTTAAGAGGCAGAGGACGCGGCAGCTGGACCATATCTTGGCTGAGATCCGCAGATTGGAACCTATAAATAAGACCACCCCGAACCCTACTTTGTCCCTTCAATTGACCAAACTCAGATCTGACCTGCGCAGTATGTTGATAGCGCAACAGGACAAATATTTTAGGGCCCTTAAACTCTCCCACTATTCAGCGGGTAATAAAGCCGGGAAGCTACTGGCCTCCAAGCTCAAAGCTAGGCGGGTCAAGGATAGGATAGCCTATCTACTAGATCCTGTGACCAAGGCGAAAATTCTAAACCCTCAAGATATAGCAAACGCGTTTGCTAGCTATTACGAATCCTTGTACAATTTAAAAGATGACGCGTCCACCCCCCAACCGACAGAACAGCTTATCTCCGATTTCTTAGCTTCTATTGACCTGCCTGCGCTTTCCCTTCCCCAACTGCAAGCTTTGAACGCCCCGATAACACAGGCTGAAGTAGAACGAGCTATACAAACACTCCCCTCTGGCAAGTCCCCTGGACCAGATGGTCTACCCAATCTGTATTATAAGAGATTCGCACAAATACTCAGCCCCCATTTAGCCTCGATGTATGCGGCTGCGGTGTCCTCTGCCTCTCTACCTAGGGAAATTCTTCAAGCACATGTAGTAACGCTACCCAAACCAGGGAAAGAGCCGGTATCCCCTCCCAACTTTAGACCGATATCCTTGTTAAATACCGATGCAAAGTTATATGCCAAGGTCTTGGCTCTTATACTTCACCCCATATTGCCTGCTCTTATTGACCCGGACCAATCCGGATTTGTACGTGGTCGCCAGACTTCTGACGCGACTAGAAGGGTTGTAGGGCTTATAGACAGGGCGGGATCTGGTCGGGTGCCTTCTCTGCTGCTCTCGTTGGATGCGGAGAAGGCATTCGACCGGGTTCACTGGACCTACATGACGGCAGTGCTGCGGCGGTTTGGCTTTCATGGTCCCATTTTGAACGCAATTCTAGCGTTGTACTCTAACCCTTCAGCGAAGGTTTACACCTCTAACATGTTATCAACAGCATTTGACATAACCAACGGAACGAGGCAGGGCTGTCCACTATCCCCATCCATCTTTAATTTGCTTATTGAGCCACTGGCGGCGGCAGTTAGATCTTCCCCCCACATAAAAGGCCTTGTGACCGCCTCGGGCTCCCATGTAATTAATCTTTTTGCTGATGATGTAATCATCTTCATGACGGACCCAGAGAGGTCACTGGCCGCCACACACTCACTACTGCAGAGATTCAGTCTGATTTCCTATTACAAGGTGAACTTTACAAAGTCCCTGATCCTGCCTTTGGGCCTTCCCCAGCCGCTTTGTCGTAAATTGCAACAGAAATACCCCTATACCTGGAAAAGGGACTATATACCCTATCTGGGTATCCTATTGACCCCTAAAGTGGATCAGTTGGCTATAACTAACTACCCCCCTTTGATTGCCAAGATCTCGCAGGAATGCCAACGAATAGCAAAAACCGAGCTCACATGGTCGGGACGCCTTGCCTCGTTCAAGATGGTTCTCCTGCCCCAAATTCTCTACATCTTTCGGCCCTTGGTGGTCCCAGTTTCTCGGGGCATTCTCAACTCCTTGCAGAGGGCACTGAGGGGGTTGGTTTGGAGGGGGAAGAGACCTAGGAGCGCACACTCGTTCCTTATCAAACACTGGTCCGCGGGGGGGATGGGTATGACCGACATCAGGGATTATCTCCTTGCCTCTCATCTGACCCAACTGCGCCATTGGGTAGATCCCGGATCCCATGCAATTTGGAGCTCCATGGAGGCAGATGTTTGTCCTTCCCATCCTCTGCGGACGATGCTCTTGGCAGATGTATGGAACCCCGTGCCACTGGAGGGACTGCCTATTTCGGTCAGGGCCTCCCTGTTGGCATGGAGGGCGTTCGTAAAACAGGACATTCCGGCCCCCCTGAAGGCGCGGGTTCCCGTGCCGCTGGGGGTGCTGGAAATAGCCATACCCCACTCGTCCTTTGGGGTGTGGAGAAGCAAGGGTATTAACAATGTTGACCATATCCTGTCAGGCGACACTCTCAAATCTTTTGAGGATCTGCAGGGGGAGTTTAAAATCCCGGCCTCTGAACACTATAGATACATACAAGTGGCACATCTTTTCCGATCATTGCCGTCCCCGCATATCCACTTGCCTTCGAGAGGTTGGTTGTTCATGTTGGGCAATCTACGCTCGGTCAAGGGCACATCTCTTTTCTACAACCTGTTTCAAGCCAAAATGGATTTTAGCGCATCCACTCCTTTCACAAAATGGGAGGCGGATCTGGGGGAATTGTTTACGACTGCCCAGTGGAAAATAGCCTTCCGCTCCATCAAACAGTCCTCCTCCTGCACCAATCACTGGGAATTGTCCCAGAAGATCAATTTGCGTTGGTACCTTACTCCCTATAGATTGTCCAAATTTATTCCTGACCATTCGCCATTATGCTGGAGGGGATGTGGCGAGGTGGCCCACCTCCTACACGTCTTCTGGTCTTGCCGACACCTTACTAATATATGGAATGCACTCTTCTCCATGATATCGGATATCTCTGGGCTCCCTACCCTGCCCTCTCCAGCATTGGCGATCTTGAATGTGGGGGTCGAGAGGTTCCCTTCCGATAGCAACACCATAGTTACCCACATTCTATTGGCTGCTCGCAGCCTAGTGGCTCAGAGGTGGAAATCTAATATTGTGCCCCAAGTCTCGGACGTTATTGATAGAGTCAAAACTACCTTTGAATATGAACGCCTACTTGCCTATAAGGCCGGTCGCAGTGCCAGATTCGATAGGGAATGGTCTAAATGGTCCTCCTGGCTCAAGGGTAAAATCTAACATTGAGTAACCCCAATATTGAATACTTTGACATTGATGTGTTGATAATTCAGCTGACCAGCTGTTGTTCTGTTGTTATGTTGTTAAGTTGTTAGTTGTTATACCTTCTATTCCAATTTCCATTACTCCTCCGTTTTGGTAATACTGGAGATGGCTATTGACATGCTTCACACCCCCTCCAACACGTACACTATGCCCTATCCTCCCCCCCCCTTCATGCTACCCCTATTCAGGTACTCCTTCCTTCCCCTCTTCCCACCCCCCCTTACTCCCCTCCTGTCCCCCTCCCCCCCCTCTCCCTCCTCCTCCTTCCCTCCCCCCTTCCCCTCCTTCACGTCTTCTTCTTCCCCTGCTCCTTCCCCCCCCTACCCTCCTCCTGTCTCGTCCCTCTCCTCTGACCCCCCCCCCCTCTCCCATTTCTACCTCCCATTTCTACCTCCCCTATCTTCCTCCTCCCTCCTTCCTCCCCTTCCCCTCACCTCCTCCTCCCCCCCCCCACCCATCTCCTCCCCCCCCCCTTCCCCCTCCCCCCACCCCTCTTCCTCCTCCTCTGCCCACCTCCCCCCCCCCTTCTTCCCCCTCCCCCCCCTTCCTTGTAGACTATGATTGTGTCAATTGGCTCCTCTCCTGCTTGCAGAGTATCAGGTCGTGAATGTACATCTGTGCATAATGATGCAATTATTGTCCGTGTTATGCTACTCTGAAGTCTTTGTATTTCCCTTTTAAATGCTGGATGTTATTATGCTTGTATCAATATTTAATAAAAATCTTTAATGGAAAAAAAAAAAAAAAAAAAACAGTGCATTGAGGTCAGCTTGTAAGTTGGAGACATCCTGTAAGGAAGTTATTCCACTGCAAAGCTTGGTGTCATCTGCAAAAATTGAAATGGTACTTTTAATCCCAGACCCTATATCATTTATAAAGATATTAAAAAGTAAGGGTCCCAAAACTGAACCTTGGGGTACACCACTGATAACCTTAGACCATTCTAAGGCAATACAATGTCCTTGAATAACCAATTTACAATATGCGCCTCCTAAAGCATAAAGAGAGTAACATCAAGGGAAAGATTCTGTATAAAATAACGTTGGAGTGCAGAATCATTTGGAGGGGTCATCTCTGAGTAGAAATTCATTAAGCCTCTAATTGCAGGATTTGAGTGGAGCAGTCAGGAGTGTGAGTGAGAGGGGGTTAAGGGCATGGTTGGACCAAGAGATAGGATGAATAGTGGATCCTGAACAACGTCTCACTGTAGGGGCATTTACAAATATATAGTCTATGCAAAAGTGTGTTTTTTGAGAGTGTGAATAAAAAGTAAAATTTTTGGCCGAAGAGGGTCCATGCGCCAGGCATCAAACAGGCTGTGTTTTTTGGTTAATTGGCGTAAAAACTGGTAATTCAGTTCGAAAGGGGAGCCCTGTTTAAAAAGAAAAGCTATGCCAGCTTCTTCTTTATGTTATAGGATAAGTAGGTTTGAGGCTAATGTTTACAGGCAAAGAATAACATGCTGGTTTTGTTCAAGTGCATCTCTTAAACAAAATCAACATCAACCGCCGAATACCTGAATTCATGTAAAGCCAAATGTTGCTTGTAGTTGGAATTGAGACCTTTAACATTACCAGAAAGTATTTCTATCATGGTGGATGTAGAAAAAATATAAAGCTATACTTAGGTGCCTCCTGAAGATGGGGGGGGGGGGGGAGGAATCAGGAGAGCGTAAGGGAGCAATGGCTTGTGAAGTGCAGTAGTCGGGGGGAAGAAGGACATTGAGGGGGGGTCCTGAAGGAAAGAGAGAGAAATAATAGAGTTAGAGATAAGTAGAAATCAAACAAACAGCAAAACATCTGAATAAAGGTTGTATAGCCTAGTGACCCTGCTAAAAAAAATTGGCAGAAGTGGGCCCCACAGTCGTTCCTGGCAAAGAAGGCATGAAGAAAATGCACTTTTTCGCAGCAAAATCCTGGGGGGCCTGCCTATATATGTATTGAAATTGGCCTGCCGCTAGCAACATTTAATGAAAGGGGGACAGTGAAAAAAGAAAGGTGGCACAATTACAGTGCATAACGTAATTAAATAGTTGTATAAGGGGGGAAGGGGAATATGAAGGATAAAATGGGGGATAAAAAGGATATTGCAGGGGATCGGCATGTTGGTAGAATGTATATAATGTGGTATGAATTATATATAAAATAAAAGTACATGACATAGCATCAATGTAAAATAGTTTATAGAAAAGCCGATGCCCTATATAGGTATTAATGAGGTAAAACGGGAAAGGGGGGAACAAAAGCGGGACTTTAAATGAGGTGTGCGGAGTCGGTGGTCACAATAAAGAATGCAATTTTATAAAGATAAAAGTTTTAATGTATATCATGAGGAAATAGCATATATGGCATAAACACATTGATACAGGTGACATCAACAATACATGTGTGAAATGGCACAATCCCAATGTAATAAAAGGCATCGTAGATACCAAATCATAACTCAAAAAATACACAATGAGAAAAATAGATCATTGATAAAAACATTAAAACAGGTAACATGTTAATATTGGTAAGGAGTGCATCCATATTAGACTCGACGCGTTTCGTGGATACATTCCACTCGTCAGGAGCCAAGTGCACCCCAAATCATAATTTCAAGGGAAGGTCATTTCATACAAGATGTTGTAGATGGATGCTCCCAAGGGGTCAGAGAAGTCTGTTCCGGGAGCTGTAGGAGCCCAGACTGGGGACAAAGGCACACCACACAGGCATTCTACGATGTCATGAAGGTGACAAAAGTGTTTGGGAGATGATATCAAGATGTTGATCTCCAAGGATATCTATGGGTAAGGATGTTCGATTAATATAAAGAAAATTTTTTTCACTGTGACTACAGTGACAGGTAGGGAGTAATCAAGTTGATATAAAGGGTAAATCTAGAGGCAAGTATAAAAACCTAGATGAATTAAATTCAATTAATCGAGGGAGATAAGCTGGATCATCTGAAAAACTTCAGGAATGCTGAAAAAGGAGAAAACGAATTGGTAAAAATATATAAAAAAAAAAAAAAATATATGAGAGTGTATATATGTATATTGGAGAATATATACGTAAAAGGCCACACCCAGCAATGACATTGAGTGAATGATGGTGACTGAATAAAGTGAGGTGCGAATTGTGAAAGCAAAAGTGAAAGGGTGAATAAAGGTGAAAAATAAGGGGGGGGAAAAAAGGGGGGGGAAGGTGCTTCAGTGTTGGGTAACAATCAAAAGAAATAGGAAAGCCATGGGAGTGAAAATTAAGGAATAGGGTGCAAAAGTGTCCAAGCCACCAAGGGCAGTGATAGAGAATGTGAAAGGGTAAAGGTGCTCAGAGCAGCATCAAGGGGCAAATGAGGTGACAACAGGGAATGCCAGGAGGAATACCTAACGTCCGCAGCGATGGGGCTCCTAGCGTCACGTCCGCGCTCAAAAGTGGAGGAGGCGCTGTCATGTCCAGGATCAAAGCGCCGTCCCGGATCCAGACAAACGCCACCTCCCTAAGTATCTCCCTCGATTAATTGAATTTAATTCATCTAGGTATTTATACTTGCCTCTAGATTTACCCTTTATATCAACTTGATTACTCCCTACCTGTCACTGTAGTCACAGTGAAAAAATTTTTCTTTATATTAATCGAACATCCTTACCCATAGATATCCTTGGAGATCAACATCTTGATATCATCTCCCAAACACTTTTGTCACCTTCATGACATCGTAGAATGCCTGTGTGGTGTGCCTTTGTCCCCAGTCTGGGCTCCTACAGCTCCCGGAACAGACTTCTCTGACCCCTTGGGAGCATCCATCTACAACATCTTGTATGAAATGACCTTCCCTTGAAATTATGATTTGGGGTGCACTTGGCTCCTGACGAGTGGAATGTATCCACGAAACGCGTCGAGTCTAATATGGATGCACTCCTTACCAATATTAACATGTTACCTGTTTTAATGTTTTTATCAATGATCTATTTTTCTCATTGTGTATTTTTTGAGTTATGATTTGGTATCTACGATGCCTTTTATTACATTGGGATTGTGCCATTTCACACATGTATTGTTGATGTCACCTGTATCAATGTGTTTATGCCATATATGCTATTTCCTCATGATATACATTAAAACTTTTATCTTTATAAAATTGCATTCTTTATTGTGACCACCGACTCCGCACACCTCATTTAAAGTCCCGCTTTTGTCCCCCCCTTTCCCGTTTTACCTCATTAATACCTATATAGGGCATCGGCTTTTCTATAAACTATTTTACATTGATGCTATGTCATGTACTTTTATTTTATATATAATTCATACCACATTATATACATTCTACCAACATGCCGATCCCCTGCAATATCCTTTTTATCCCCCATTTTATCCTTCATATTCCCCTTCCCCCCTTATACAATGAACAGGGATGGAGGCGGCTAGCCCTGGGCAGGCACCGCCTCATTTAAAGTCCCAACTGTCTTTGTCTTTCTGTCTGTTTTGTCTTTGTTTGTCCTGTGTTTTGTTATATTTTTTGAATATGCATAGGGATGGAGGTGTGCGGTTGGTTCACGGTTGGTCCATATGCAGGCCCCCTTCCCCCCTTTGTTTTGGGCTTGCTACTATTTTGGCAATATCCATTTATACATATTTATTTCGAGTATGTCCCTTTTGTCATGGGTAGTAACTTATTTGTATTCTATAGATTGCTATTACTAGGTTGTATATATCCCATGGTCTGTCGTTTACTTCCGGGAGCTGCGAGGCGCTTCGGCGGCCTCCCTTCTCCCCCCTTCTGCCCATCCGTTGATTGGGCGCGGGGGTATGGGCGGCTTCCCGTCGCGCCTCGGCGCCACGTCATCCATGCTGTGCGTGTGACGTCTATTGACAGCGTCCTCGCGCCGCCATGTGATTCCACTCTCGCGCTCATACTTAGGGAGGTGGCGTTTGTCTGGATCCGGGACGGCGCTTTGATCCTGGACATGACAGCGCCTCCTCCACTTTTGAGCGCGGACGTGACGCTAGGAGCCCCATCGCTGCGGACGTTAGGTATTCCTCCTGGCATTCCCTGTTGTCACCTCATTTGCCCCTTGATGCTGCTCTGAGCACCTTTACCCTTTCACATTCTCTATCACTGCCCTTGGTGGTTTGGACACTTTTGCACCCTATTCCTTAATTTTCACTCCCATGGCTTTCCTATTTCTTTTGATTGTTACCCAACACTGAAGCACCTTCCCCCCCCCCTTTTTTCCCCCCCTTATTTTTCACCTTTATTCACCCTTTCACTTTTGCTTTCACAATTCGCACCTCACTTTATTCAGTCACCATCATTCACTCAATGTCATTGCTGGGTGTGGCCTTTTACGTATATTCTCCAATATACATATATACACTCTCATATATTTTTTTTTTTTTTTTTTTATATATTTTTACCAATTAGTTTTCTCCTTTTTCAGCATTCCTGAAGTTTTTCAGATGATCCAGCTTATCTCCCTCGATTAATTGAATTTAATTCATCTAGGTATTTATACTTGCCTCTAGATTTACCCTTTATATCAACTTGATTACTCCCTACCTGTCACTGTAGTCACAGTGAAAAAAATTTTCTTTATATTAATCGAACATCCTTACCCATAGATATCCTTGGAGATCAACATCTTGATATCATCTCCCAAACACTTTTGTCACCTTCATGACATCGTAGAATGCCTGTGTGGTGTGCCTTTGTCCCCAGTCTGGGCTCCTACAGCTCCCGGAACAGACTTCTCTGACCCCTTGGGAGCATCCATCTACAACATCTTGTATGAAATGACCTTCCCTTGAAATTATGATTTGGGGTGCACTTGGCTCCTGACGAGTGGAATGTATCCACGAAACGCGTCGAGTCTAATATGGATGCACTCCTTACCAATATTAACATGTTACCTGTTTTAATGTTTTTATCAATGATCTATTTTTCTCATTGTGTATTTTTTGAGTTATGATTTGGTATCTACGATGCCTTTTATTACATTGGGATTGTGCCATTTCACACATGTATTGTTGATGTCACCTGTATCAATGTGTTTATGCCATATATGCTATTTCCTCATGATATACATTAAAACTTTTATCTTTATAAAATTGCATTCTTTATTGTGACCACCGACTCCGCACACCTCATTTAAAGTCCCGCTTTTGTCCCCCCCTTTCCCGTTTTACCTCATTAATACCTATATAGGGCATCGGCTTTTCTATAAACTATTTTACATTGATGCTATGTCATGTACTTTTATTTTATATATAATTCATACCACATTATATACATTCTACCAACATGCCGATCCCCTGCAATATCCTTTTTATCCCCCATTTTATCCTTCATATTCCCCTTCCCCCCTTATACAATGAACAGGGATGGAGGCGGCTAGCCCTGGGCAGGCACCGCCTCATTTAAAGTCCCAACTGTCTTTGTCTTTCTGTCTGTTTTGTCTTTGTTTGTCCTGTGTTTTGTTATATTTTTTGTAATTAAATAGTTGCACAAACATAGTTCATCTCACCGGTAGACTGCCTCCACTGTGGTGATGTGTTAGCATATAAAGTAAGTGTGGTAAAAATTGCAGTACTGATGACATAAAAGGAGCTGTAAGCTAGGAGGAGTCAATCTGGTGTTATAGTATATAAAACACAACCTGGAGCCAAAACAAGGATATGAGTCAAATTGGAGTGACGAACCATAAGCAAAGTGCGTCAATTACCAATAAAGACCTCCAAACCAAATAATTAGATAATATATGCAGTGAACCAGCAATAGGAAGGAGAAAAATATGTTAATAAACCATGGTGCAAAAAATACAAAATTGCTTCCATTGTGATGTCTTGCAAGGGGGTGAGCCACCATAGGCCACACACAATAAAAGAGAGTGGTTGTGTGCCCGTGTGTATTAGACATGTGAGGCTAAAGTGGTGGTCACAAATGTTTCTTCCCAGTGACAGCGGACCACGGTTCAGGTCATGGGGGGGGGAGGCAGAGGATCTCAGCCTGAGGTAGGAGGGAAAGGGATGCCTAGATCTTTACAGAAGGCGTCCAAGTCCTCCGAGTAAATCAGCGTAGTTGACTTGCCGTCCTTGTGGCTGTCAGGCGGAAGGGAAAACCCCAACCGTCTTGGATGTCAGGATCCCGAAGTGTGGTCAACAGGGGTTGCAAAAGTCTACATTTCTTGAAGAGTTATCCAGGAAAGGTCTGGGTAGAGTTGGATGTGCTAAATCAAGCTAAGGAAGATCTGCTGCTCCAGGTGGAATGAATGAGTCTGATGGAAACTCCATATGAGTGTCAGCCCTGGCCCACTTCTGTGAACAATATCAGGATAAGAAGAAACAGCTGCACATCAAGTTAGTTCCGAATGCCTATATTTGGATACCCAAGGTGGCACCGCAGGACACCAACATCAGTCTAGGTAAATGCGTTTCACACAGTAAAATTGTGCTTAATCAATATTAATCATTGCGCTCCGTCAAAATCAATAGTATGCATGTAGCGGGATTTCTGCATTTTTTTTATTTTTGAGTGTGAACTCGTGGATTCTACAGATAACATCACGGGGACTTAAAAAACTGAAGGCTTTGGCCCCCCTTTAAGTACTTTCAGCAGCTGATGTAATCACTTACTGAAGATGCAGCTTTATTCTTTGCCTATAATACAGTTAGGTAGGTTCTCTGACCACTTCCCTGGGTTTCCTGTTTCAGGGTGGCTCCTTTCTCTTGCAGTATTTTATAGAGCCACCCTTGAATGCAGGGACTAGATTTGTGTCTCCCTACCCTGAGTACATCAATAGAAGCACACAGCTCTGTAGCCTAGTATAGCAAAACTCTCCCCTGCTCCTCTCTCCTCCTACCCCTACTTCATTCCAGGCTAAATGATCAGCCCCAGACTGCTCTGTCCACTGTTAACACTTTCCTGTGAAACATGAAATTTCAGTGAAGCAGCACTGAAAGATCAGGAGCCAGCAGCATTCAAAGTTGGAAATTGCAAGTTGCTGAGGTAGGAATTTTAACAAAAAGTTTACTGTGGTGTGATTATTTTATTCTTCATAATGTGTAAAATTAAACAATGCTGAGGTTTAATACTACTTTAACTGTTGTCTTTGCAGAAGACACTTTTTACATCTTTATATTAGAAACAGTTTTGCTTTTAAGAATGTAAAAAAAAAAGGAAACCTCAGGGTTTTTTATCCTCCCCATTCTACACCATGTCACCCCTTTATTAAATTCACTGCGGTTAATTTTTTTGGAAAGCCCCTGGATGACCTGATTCTCGCTAGAGATTTTTTATAATATCTAGAAGGCAGAGTTATGGGAGAGTATCATGCACAATTGCAATGGCATTGTTCTTAATGGTTTTATTAATTCAACAAAATATATGTGTGGTAGTAAAACCTATTACTCTTCCCCACATAGCTAACAGCAGATGAACATGTCAGCACTTAGCAAATATGCTTTTATATTTGCTGTTGCTTATGCAATGCTTTCAGTATAAAAAATGCAGTAATTAAAAAGGATAGTATGGGAACTGGGGACTGGGTATTTTCCAGCATCATACTGCAAACTTATTTTATTGAATCTCTTAAATTAGTTTACACTGCGGCTAGATGCTATACAGTTGGTAACTTTTACTTTAGTGTAGTAAAAAGAAGGTAAAAGAAAGATACGTTTTGTAATATTTTTTAAATTTATTTTTCTATATAATTAAGTAGAAATTGGGAGTTTATAATTAGCAATGACACAAAAATAATATTACAATGTACATACACTGTATATGTGAGCATGTTTTTTGATCTACTGTATTCCTAACATTTGCTTCAACAAACTGGTACTTTTTTTGTTTTTCTTTTTTAAATTAGTTCTTACCAATTCAATCCCTTATTGACCACTAGTGTGGCCCCACACAGATATCCATTGTATCACTCCCTGACTCTCCTCTGCACAGTGTTCTTTTTCAGTTTGTTTCCTGTACTGCATTGTGTATGCAAAAACATAATACATCTACACATACATCTGTTTTAAAAATGCTTATACTTCATTGCAGGTACATACATAAAATATGCTCTTTAACCACTGTCATAACAGGTGAGATGTTCGGAGCAAATTAGAGTGGTTCTGCACTTTGTGATCAACACCAGCTATAACAAATGTAGACATCACTAGTTGTTACAAACATCCATCCCATTAACCTTTTGTTGCTCACTTATTACATATGTGCAGGAGAAATTTTGGGGTATAGATAAAATTGAAAAACACTGACGGGGAACCAATATGAAGAAAACAGTTTCACAAAATGAGATAAAGGGGATTTACTAGCTAAAAACAATTACACTGAAAGGCTTAACGTTAAAGTAAGAGTTAAATGTGAATTGCTCTATTTCTAATTTGTCGTTTTTAAATTGTAAGAACATTTTACTCCATAATGGGTCTATTATACAGTTTGAAAGAAAAATGTATACTGGGGGCAAAGCTTGAATGATATTTTATAAAACAAATTAATTATAACAAATGTTTTAGCTATAGACAATAAAAAGTAGTTAACCCATAGAGGGCACTAAATGATTATAATATTATATGTATGTTTATATGGTCTTAGTATTTTAATTATATTAACATTTTTTTCCAGATAGAATCCAATGGATATGTAATTGATATACAGTACGATGGTAGAGTAAATATAATGGTATGTTTGCTCAATATCAACATAAGTCACACCTAACTAGGTTGTAGAGAAAGTATGTCAATGTGTATCACATATAATGTGTATGAATATATGTATTGGGATATGTAATATGTATTTGTTTATTGTACAGCATGTTAGACAAATAGCCAGCTGTGACAGTTATGTGCTTCCTTTCACATACACAACAGATTTGCAAGGTCCAATCTCCCATCACTCTCTCACTACCCACCTACCGCGGACACCCCTTCTCTGGCTGCTCTCCATGGGACCCTTCAGCTCCCGGGTCAGGCTTTCGGTCCGCCACCATTACACGGGAATCCAATCTCCATGTAGTTCAACCTGTGAGTAATCCACACTCCTTTGTATCATCATTATCCCTTTTGAATTGTTAACTTTAGCCTCACAGCCTTTCATATATACTCAAACTTATTGTTCTTTTGTAGATACATCCAAATACATAGATCTCTGAAGAAGGGAGATGTAGCTCCCGAAACGCGTCAGATCAATTTGTATTGTATTCCACTATCATGGAACTATCAACATGTTATTCAGGCTATTGTCCAACCAAGTGGTCACACCAGGATATCTATCAACGTTTAATATTGTACATGCTATTACACTATGCCATTATGGCCATCGAGCCGTGCTATGTGATATTTTTTACATGTCATTTTTATTTGCTTAACTTGTCTATACAATGTAATAATAAATTTATACATTGTTTTACATATTTAATTTGGTATTTATTCAATCTCCAGCCAAATAGCACCAACCTCATTTAAAGTCCCGCGGGCCATTTTTCTGTATTGTTATGTTAATTTGGGATGGAGGCGTGCTTGGGCGGGAACTAGACCATTACCCCTTGTGGTTATGTGCAATGTGGGAGATACGGGTGTACCAATATGACGATTTAAGTTCTTTAGAGTAAATTAAGCACCTTAATAAACCTTATTGCATGAAAGATGACCGTAATAGGAAGTTGGAATGAAAAAGAGGCTTGGATATACTAATTGATGGTCATACAAAATGGCCACAACAGGAAAAAGAAATGAGGCTGAGGGTTTAAAGTTCTGGGCGGTGATTAGGGTGTAGTGGGCCTGTCATCACACATAAAAGAGGTCCAAAAACCAGAGGCCCCACCCTCTAAATATGCCTCGTGGGAGGGGTAAAATGCATTAGGCTGGTCAACCAGTGCCATGACAGCGCTTCCGGGTCCATTTTGTTTTACAAGCTGGAAATTTTTGTTTACCAAGTTAGTAACTGATTTTAACACAGTTGTTTTATAAAATGGAACTATGCTATGAGAGCATTCCCTTGTTTGTCCTTTTATCTATAAGGGATACTAAGGCTTGTATATAGCCTGAAATTGCAGAGGAAAAAGAGGAGCGTAGGAGAAAACACCATAGAAGAATACATACATCTGAACATTCCAGCATTCATATCTCATTAAACCCACATGCTTTGCATTGGGGTCCACATCTTTTGGTGAGTGTAGGCATAAGAGGGGAGCTCACTCTTGAATAGTGCTCTGGACCAATATTTAGGAATGTATACTGTGATGGAATAAATAGTACTGTAAGTTAACCGCTTCCCCACTGCTCACTGTGCTGCTACTGCGGCACAGTGGCTCGTTATCGTCTGGCGACGTAGGTCTACGTCACCAGACATTCCCCTCTATCGGCGGCACGCACGCGCCGCCGGAGGCTCGCTCCCGCTGTTTTCAGTCACAGCGGGAGTCGGGCCAGGGGAGGAGCGGTGGCGATCGCCGCTGCTCTTCCCCGATCATCGGGGAATCTAGTTTGGAGATCTGCCCGCTTGTGTAAACAGAGCGGGCAGATCTCCTAAGTGACAGACAGGGTCAGATTGCAGGGTTCAGCATAGCTGAACCCTCGATCTGTCCTTGTCTCACTCAGTCACCTCCCCCCAACACGTTAGTAAGCACCAGGCATACATTAACCCCTCCCTCTCCAATAAAATTAACCCCTTCCCTGCCAGTGTCATTTTTACAGTAACAGTGCATATATATAGCACTGATTACTGCAGTAATGTCACTGGTACCCCCAAAAGTGTCAAAAATGTCAGTCAAGGGTCCGATCTGTCCGTTGCAATGTCGCAGTCCCGCAAAAAAAATGCAGATCGACGCCATTACGCGTTAAAAAAAACACCAAAAATGACAGAAATCTTTCCCTTTGTTAGTAAACGCAATAACTTTTGCGCAAACCAATCAAAATATGCTTATTCTGATTTTTTTTACCAAACATAGGTAGCAGAAAACAAATTGGCCAAAAATTAAAAAAAATTAGATTTTTACATTTTTTGGGGGGAATTTCATATAAAAAAATGTTAAAAATATTGTTATTTTTTCAAAATAAACGCTCTTTTTTTGTTTATAGCGCAAAAAGTAAAAATCGCACAAGTGATAAAATACCACCAAAAGAAAGCTCTGTTTGTGGGGGAAAAAATGACGTATTTTCGGTTGGGTACGGCGTCGCACGACCGCGCAATTGTCAGTTAAATTTGCACAATGCCGAATCGCAAAAAGTGGCCCAGACGTAAGACAGCAAAATCCTCCAGTGGTAAAGTGGTTAAACATATAGCATTTAAGAACAGTATCAACATTTTTATGATTGTATGGTTATCTAGGATTGTATGCAATACAGAGCGTAAAGGGGATCGCGGTGAGTAGCAATTTTTTAAATAAAAAAAAAAAAATGTGCCTCATATTTTTATATCATTTTTTATAAATCACTGGTCTGCTAATATCTGTTAACAATTACATAAACTTTCCTCTGCATAAAACAACTGTTCTCTGATGATCTTCATTAAAAAAGAATTATATAATTTCAACTTCCCTCATCATTTACTTAGCTTTATTTTAAAAAATCTCTTAGTTGCAGAGACCTGACCATAACTAAAATTGTGCATTCATACAGATCTGTGGTTACTATTTCTGTCACTTTCTAGTTAAATGTTTCAGTTATATTTATGAATAATAAATCTTGTTCTGCTTTAGCATTTTGACCACGCGTCTTTGATGGCAATCTGCTGAAATGTCACTTTATAGAGTCTATTTAATGGAAATTCAGACACATGTTTAAATGGCTGCTCGATTGGCTTGGCAATCCAGAACTCTAATTCAACTTGTGACCTTGATGTCACTATTGACATGTGAATCACAGTAAAAGAGGGAGGGAGTGACAGTGGCACCTTGGGGAGGACCCGCACAACACAGTTTTCAGTGTAACATTGATTGATTTCATTGGGACAAAAGGAAAACACATGGGAGAAATGAAAAAATAAAACAGAATCCATTTGAGCTAAAACACTCATACAGAAAAGTGAAACTCAGTGACAACAAATTTGAATTTGTAGCAGATGCGTATAACATGAGAATCGTCGGCAACGGTTTATCCTATTTATAACAGTCCTTAGAAAAAAAGGTGCAAATTGATCTGTTAATTTGACACCAATGCTCTCAATATTGTATATGTTTTTATAAAAATATGGATACTTTTTATACTCTGTGTATGCAATTATAATTTCTCAAGCTATATATTCTGAATGAACAGAATAATTACATATATGTGTGTGGATTTTTGATATACTGTATGATATTGCTGCCTGAGAAGAAGGCTTAATGGTGCATTGAACTGTATGTCTTTTTCAACCTGACTGTGTATAACTATGATAATGGATCAGCAACAGTTTGGAGTGGGCCTTTGACCTGTGTCACAATGTATTATTCCATCTCTTTATAGACCATATGGAAGAATAATCTGCACTAAGATGGAAGTGATGAACTAGTGTTAAGCTTTCAGTGCCAATTTATACACTAGGAACCTCTGCTTCAAAGTTTTGTAATTGTTTTTCCCAGGTGACAATTCTCTGCACTGATCCCAGATCTCACCATCAGGACCTCACATGACCAATTTTTTAATTTGGCTTAGTCTGTTAACCAGTTCCTATCTAGCCTAAAGCAGATTAATGGCTGGACAGGACTCTCATCATCCTAGTTGGATATTATATGATTTTCCCCTTGGTCAGCCCACTTGTGACACAGCTTATAACCAATCAGGGTAAAGAGCTAATTACATTGGCACTTTACCATGTGATTAGCTGTGTCCAATCACAGCTGATCCCATGTAAACAAATGCCAGTTATCAGCATTTCCTTTCCTCAGTGCTGTCACTGTGTATGGAAAGGAAAGTCAAAAGCCCACTTTCCTCTGACAGGACACATTTGCAATGATAATCAGGCACTGATCACTAGTGCCCTGAATATTAATGTCAATCAGTGTCCATCAGTGCAGCATATTAATGCCCATCAGTGCAGCCTCATTAGTGCCTCTTCATCAGTGTCCATCAGTGCAGCCTCTTCAGTGCCCATCAGTGCAGCCTCTTCAGTGCCCATCAGTGCAGTCTCATAATTGCAATTGCATCAGTGCCCATCAGTGCAGCAGCATCAGTGCCCATCAGTGCAGTCTAATCAGTACACATCAGTGAAGAAAAGAAATTACTTATTTACAACATTTATAACAGAAATAAAGAAAAAATGTTTTTTTTTAAAAAATTGTCTGTCTTTTATCATTTTTTGAACAAAAAATAAAATACCCAGTGGTGATTAAATTACCACCAAAAAAAGCTCTAACTGTTTCAAAAAATTGATAAAAATGTCATATGGGTACAATGTTGCAATTGTCATTCAAATTGTGACAGCAGTAAAAGCTGAAAATTGGCCTGGGCAGGAAGGAGGTGAAAGTGCTCAGTAGACAAGTGGTTAAAGTCGCTGCTATTGTAGGAAAATTCAGAAACATTCTTTGTTTGAAGCCCACTATGTTTGTTCATGACCAGTGGATATCAGTCCCTGGTTACCTGTACCTTTTAAATCTGAGGTTTATAACTCAGTCTCTGATGTACCCAACACAACATGCTTTTTTCAGGCCTATTGCACATTTATTTGAGTTTGCCTTTAGCCCTGCCACTTTGATTGAATTTAACACTGTCTGTAACTTGTGAGGTACTTTCCAATTTGCTGTACAAGAATGCTGCAATGTCTACGTAGACAGCAGCAACATTTTGATTTGACCTTTGTAATTTGTCCATAGATATATGTGGCTGAAGCCTGTTGCAGCCCTAAAAGCATCTGAAAGTACTAGTAAAGATCCTTAGGGGTAGAAAATACTGAATTATCTTTTGACCTTTCTGTCAAAGGAACTTGTTAGTGTATAGTTTTTTTTTCCACTAACCATTACCACGCACATAAGTAAGCTGGTTTTGACTTATTTATTAATAAGCAAAAAAAGACATCCAAATAACAGTGTCACTAGCCCTTTCTAAATGTCCAGGAGTTAAAATCCTTTGAGATGGGGCTCAGGTGGATATGGGCCTAGTAAGGAGGGCCTCAGGTTCCATTAAACCACTTCTATCAACTGATATACCAACTTTTGCCTGCCCAAATCATATCTACAGTCTTAGAAGTAGACACCTTAGAAAACAGGTGATTTTGACACAGCACGGCTGGAATGGCAGCAGGGTATGGGAGCTCTGTCAGTCTCACAGTTCTAAGTCCGATACCCTGTGAATTTCATCCCTGCAATGGGCAGACTGTCTTACATTGCACCCCACGCTAGATCCCACTGGAATTCAGCTGTTTTTTACAGCAAGAAACATATGAGACCCTTTCAAAACAGAGTCTTCAACCCATGGCAACATGGCAGAAGGCAAAATGGCACAGTCGCGACACGAGGAGGTCTTCAGTGAGGAATCCTAATCAGCTTCTGAAGACACAGGTAGGGAGACTTGGCTCTCTGACCACCCCCTCACCTATGCAGACATGTTGGGGTTTGCAGCATACATCAAGTTGACATCTTCTCCAGCCATAACCGACCTAAAAACAAATCTATTGGTTCTTACAGAGAAGCTTGCTTTGGCTGAAGCATCTAGGAAACACAGAGACAAAGCAATAAACAGATTAGAGAAAGTGACTGTCGCGCACTCCCTTCTTTTCATAGAAATTAATAGGCAGCGGGAGGACTTGGACAACAGAGAAAGGGGAAATAACGTCAGAGTTAGGGGTGTCCCTGTGTCTGTGGAGAAAGACCAAAGCATTCCTGCCTCACAAAAAGTCTTCAACAGCCTTATGGAAAGGCCTGAGGATATGAAGATAGATCTTGTCTGTGCCCACAGAGCCTTGCGTGCTAGAGGACCTGACACAGCACCACCCTGGGACATTATTTGCTGCTTGAAGAACTTTCCCTTAAAGGAGAAAATAATGCATAAAGCCAGGCGCAATGACTTGAAGGACTTGAAATACACGTGGCACTTTCTGTTTGCATTAACAGTCAACCACAATGGAAAACAGCATGTCCTACGCACTCCAGCTGATCTCCCCAATTTCTGCGAGGCCCTACAATTGGTTCCAATCAACCTTCCAGACTGGCACCAAGAATTCCTCCTTTCCCCCCTGGAGAGAAGCCCCCCACATTCCCCTCCCACCTCCCCAGAGAAGCAAACAACAAAAGAAAATGAAACATTCCAGAGCTGGTGGTTCATTTGCGGGGACACCTAGACCTAGGCACCATTCCTCTAGGAACCTTGAAGATGACTGACCGACTTATGCATCTTAATCCATCAGCAATGTCTTGCCTACTATTTTCACAATGTTTATACCATCTTGGGACTGACTTCTTTTGATACGAACCTGGACATTCTTTACATATTATCCAGAAGTTTCCTGCCTGACTAGCTATATACTGTATATATATATATATATATATATATATATATATATGTGTGTGTTTTTTTTCTCTCCATTTTGAGATCCACCTCAGTATCTTTCGAAACTTCCAGTCTGCCCTTCCATCCGTCATTATGGAGGTTTTTGCAGGGTTATCTTGTCAGACTTCTATATACTAAGATTATAGAGCTGTGTTCCACACACTCCTGTTTATTTTTTACAACAACACATTAACTCGTGTCTTGACATACTGTTATAATCATTCCAGCCGACACCTCCCTCTCCCCACCCTGAGTGACCTGGGAGAGTGTTTGATACCCACCTAGATTCACTAATTGGAGGCCTTGCAATAGTCTAATTCCTATCCGAGATGTTATACTTGCCCCCGCTACTTTTATTTCTTCTCATTCTACTCTTTCCTTAACTTGCCACATATTTTCCTTGCCTCTTCTTGTTCTCCTTCTCCTAAAATAAAACCTCTAGTAGTGTACGCAAGAACTAACAGATTGTTGCAGTTTTATTTTCAGGGTTGATTTCCCCAGCAAGAGTACTGTACCTCTCCAATAGCTTACTCCTCATTGGGGCATCACCCCATGGTAATCTTGCACAAGAGACTGAACATTTCAGAAAAGCACTGCACCCTTTTGAGGGAACTTAAAAAAGATAGGCCACATTTTTTCTTTCTACAGGAGATGCATTTCAAAACCTGTCAGACTCCCAAACTAACCGACTCCTTCTTCACTAAGGCTTATCATGCCACTAACAAAACCTCTAATTTCAAAGGAGTGACGATTTTAGTGAGCAAAGAAGCTCTTTTTTGACATGACAGATTGCTTAACTGACCACGTAGGGAGATATGTGTTCCTTAAAGGAACCTATAACGGAACCCCTATTACTCTAGCAAACATCTATTTCCTGAACACATTTTGTAAACAATTGATGAGGGATTTAGAATGTTTTGTGTCCAGATGTGTGATTCTAGGAGGTGATTTTAATATCCCATTAAACCCCATTGTTGATACCTTCTCTGGGAAGACCTAATGTACATCTCAGGGGTGTAACTACAGGTGTTGCAGGGGTTGCAATTGCAACCGGCCCCATGCTCCAGGGGGCCTGTGCGGCTCCCCTTTACACCTCGATAGGAGGGGCAGCGGGGGCAGCATGTAGAAAAACCACTGTCCTTCTATTTTCTCCTGTAGCTGCAGGAGGAAAATGGAGGAGATTGGTTCCCCCGCCACTCCTCCTATCCAGTTCTGCTGTCTCTGGGCCCCTGTGTTCTCCCCTCCCCCCCCCCCCCCAATGTGCTCCCTTCCCTCTGCTGCCAGCTGCTGCAGAGGATGTGTCCCAGTAGAGAACCAAGAAGGGTTCGGTAAATATGTAATTTACCAGCTCCTTCCTTTTCTGAATGGACAGAGTCTCAGTCAGTGACATTGTAAAAAAAAATAAAATGATAAAAAATAATACAACTAAAGTACCAAAAAACAAAAACTACTGACACCAGTGGGTGAATGTCCAGGATCGCAAAGGTCACACTTGCGACCGGGCCGTGGCATTCCACAACCGTGGGGAGGCCCCAAGATGGCAGGAAGGGGGCCCACTGCAGAACTTGTGAAAGGGTCCCATTGCAGGACCATAATAAAGAGCCCCGCAATGAGAGTAAAGGGGCCAAGACTTGAAGGGAAAGGACCCGGCCAGGGGTCCGGAGGGCCCTTTATGGTTTCTTGCATCGGGGGCCCTGAAGGTTCTAGTTACGCCTCTGGCATATCTCCTTTAAAATTCTCAAATCTCTCAAAAAACTCACAACATCTAATAGACCCAGAGGGAAAGGACTACACCTTTTACTCCATTCCACGTGATAGATACTCACGCATTTATTATCTCTTTATCACCCAAAGATACTTACCTACAATTATAGATACGCATATAGGAATTCAATCCCTGTCAGACCATGCCCCTATCTCATTGACTGTCAATTTGACATCCCCAACCCCCAAGTCAACCACTTGGAGACTGAATTTCCTCCCTTTTCACAGATCCCCTTCTACTACCAAAAATTTCTGAACTACTCACTTAGTACTTCAAACATGATGAAACCCCAGACATGGATCCTTTAATGATCTTGGAAGCCCATAAGTGCTCCATCAAAGGGGAACTAATTAAAATAGGCACCCATCGTAAAAGAGAAAAAGAAAAAGAAATCAAACAAATCGCTGAAAAAATACATAGATTAGAGTCACTCCATAAACACTCTCCCCTCCCTAACTTTACAATCAGTATAAGACTTTTTAGAAGCTAGGCAATCCCTACAATGACTACTGGAATCTAAAGCTAAATGATTTTTGTTCTTCAAAAATAAAATATATTACGAATCAGGAGATAAAACAGGTACAGTACATTTCTTGCCAGAGCATTAAAAGATCCCAACTAGAGTTGAGCGGACACCTGGATGTCCGTGTTCGGCGGGTTCGGCCGAACTTGAAAAAAAAGTCTGGGTCCGTGTCCCGGACTTTTTCCGAACTTTACCCGGACACCGAACCCCATTGAAGTCAATGGGGACCCGAACTTTCAGGCACTAAAATGGTTCTAAAACACAAATGGAAAGGGCTAGAGTGCTGCAAATGGCAGCAAAACACAGTTAAGAGCATGGCAAGTGCATCCTGCAATCCTCGCAATCCCTGCAATCCTCGGCGGTGTAAGATGCGCCCCAAAAATTGGAAAGGTGTATCTCACATGTACCGATACTGACTATGCTGCAATTTAATTCTTTTTACCCCAAAGGGTGTAGATTGAATAGCGGAATAGAAAATATGATATAAAATTGGTGATTTTTCAATAGCACATGTGAACACAGCAGTGTCTTATGTCAGTCAGCTCTGCTGCAGGCTATGAAGGGAAAAAAAAAAGAAAATTCCCCTTTAAGTTTGTAATTTTTAAATAGATTAGTACAGACTATGCCAATTTAATTTTTTTTTAACCCAAAAGGGTGTATATTGAATAGTGGAATAGAAAAAAGTGTATACAATTGAAAATCACTCAATAGCACATGTGAACACAGCAGTGTCTTATCACAGTCAGCACTGGAGCAAAAAGGCTATGAAGGGGGGAAAAAAAAAACCCTTTTAACTTGTAGTAAAAATAGATCTAAGATGAACGCTGCACACAACTGACTGATAAAAATAGATTTTTTTCTCCCTCCTCCTCCTCAGTGGGCTCAAGTGAGGGCAAAAAGATTGTGCACTGCACCACCCCCCACACAGCAAAATCGATGTATACTGTCCCTGCCTAATCTCTGCAGCCTGGCCCTAATATGCTCGATAAGATCATTCACTGCACAACCCCCCACACAGCAAAATCGATGTAGAACACTGACCCTGCCTAATCTCCAGCCTCGCCCTAATATGCTCAATAAGATCGTTCACTGCACAACCCCCCACATAGCAAAATCGATGTAGAACACTGACCCTGCCTAATCTCCAGCCTCGCCCTAAAATGCTCTAATAACTCTCCCTGCCTGCACTCTGACCTGTCCCTGCATTCTTTTCGGACACAATTTTTCACAGAATCACTGTCTGTCCCTAATCAGCAGCCAGCACGTATGATGTGTGCTCTCTCCCTAATCTACAGCAGAATGACGCAGCGCGCTGGGGCTCTCGAACTTATAAAAACATGGTCACATGCTTCAGATGGCCAATCACAGCTACTAATACATTAGTAGGCATGGCTGGGATGGCTTAAGGCACACCAGTTAAACGCTTGTTGATTGGCTGTTGAAAGCCCGCCATTAAAAACGCGCCATTACATACAAAACAGGAAATAAAATGACCGAACACGGATTTTAAACCCGAACATACAGTAAAGTTTTCGGGTAACAAAAATCCAATTATTCGGTACGAACGCGAATAATACAGTCCGTGTTCGCTCAACACTAATCCCAACAACTCTTATAACATCACAGGTATCAAGAATAAAGAAGGGAAGTTAGATGTGACTACAGAAAAAATTGCCAGTTATTTCCATGAATACTACACTAAACTATACAACCTGCCACAACAACACAAACTGAAAAGTCTATCAGGAAACAGACTGCAAATTATTCATGACTACTTAACCACAAGTAATATCACTAGTCTAGATAAACTTGATGCCATAGCCCTGGATAGACCCAAAGAAAAAAAAGGAAATTCAACACGATATCCCCAAACTAAAATCTGGCAAGAGCCCGGGTCCAGATGGGTTCACATCTATATACTACAAGTCCTTTGAGAATATATTGACTGACGCTCTCTTAAAAGCCCTAAACTCTCTGACCCACCCAAGAGAAATTCCTCCCAAATTTCTATCAGCATATATCACGGTTATCCCCATAACGAATAAGGACCCAATGGAATGCACCAGCTACCTCCCTATTTCACTTTTAAATTTAGATGTGAAGTTACTGGCGAAAAATTTTGGCAACCATGCTAAGAACACTGCTCCCTAATCTAATAAGCCCTGAACAAGCTGGATTCATGCCAGGTAGAGAAACAATAGACAATGTTACTAAAACCCTCACACTGATCCATTCAGCTTCTACACAAAACAATGACCTTCGCCTCTCCACAGATGCAGAGAAGGCCTTTGATTGGGTGGCTTAGGACTTTATGCTAGAAACCTGTAAATTTGTGGGACTAGGTCCACACATATTGACATCGATCGCTGCCCTCTATGAGAATCCCTCAGCCAAATTACAGATTAATGGTTCCTTGTGAGAGAGAGAGATTGTATCTCCAATGGCCCTAGACAGGGTTTCCCACTATCGCCCCTGTTAATTATCCTCACTTTGGAACCATTCATAAAGAGAGTGAATGCAATGTCGGACATTGGCAAATTTAAAGTCTCAGACAGGAAGTTCAAAATTTCAGCTTATGCAGACGACTTACTACTCTTCCTGACTAATCCACACACTTCAATACCCAATCTACTATACGCATTTACCCATTATGGATATATTTCAAATCTTAAAATAAACCACTCAAAGTCAGAGGCCATGAACATCACATTACCCGCAAATTTCCTAAACAACATTAGACTAAATTGCCCATTCAAATGGGACCTTTGTGCACTCAAGGATTTAGGGATTTGGCTGACCCCACACCTGTCAACAATCTATGGACACAATTTCCCACCACTGCTCAAAACCATTGAGAGAGACCTGAAGAATTGGCACCCTTTTCCTGGTTATTGGAGCCGCCATCATCAAAATGACAGTACTACCGAAGGTACTTTACCTTCTACGTACACTGCCAATCAAAATACCACAGAGCTTCTTCAGATTCCTCCATTTCATCCAACCTAAATTTATCTGGGCAAATAAAACACCTACAATTAAATTCCATTTACTAACTATATCTAAAGAACAGGGTGGTATGGGCCTTTCAGACTTTAGGGTTTATTATTATTATGCCTCCCACATTACAAGAATAGTGGATTGGCACTGCCATGGTAAGTCCAAAGACTGGGTTTTATTGAAATCTGACCTCTGCTCGATAGCTCTACAATTTCCCCCCTGGATCCCTTAGGATCACTATCCTTATTCTCTTAAAACACACCCCCTGATAGGGAACACTAGCAATTTTTCACCTCCTGGCAAAAAAGACAAAAATATACTTCTCCTGGAGCCCTATCACTCCTCCTTAATACAATCCTGACTTCCCTCTGGGTTTAGAGAACTGCTTTATCCGCACTCCCAATGAGATCAAACCACTACTGGCAGGCAATTGTTTGCAATCAGGCAAAGATCTTGTCAGAATGTTTATACTGCTCTGATAAACAGTGTCTATTTATGCAAATAAGCAAAGAACTGTTAAG
This sequence comes from Pelophylax lessonae, assembly GCF_965119305.1. Taxonomy (NCBI): domain Eukaryota; kingdom Metazoa; phylum Chordata; class Amphibia; order Anura; family Ranidae; genus Pelophylax; species Pelophylax lessonae. Next base: position 370,158,573 of record NC_138771.1, read on the forward strand.
TAAGGAGATTCTCAACTTATTTCCATAAATCAACAAAAATACAAGATCTTTTTAAGTGACACTAAACTGAAGATAAGGAGAATACAATTCTGTGCAAACATATATATATATATATATATATATATATATATATATATGTATATATATATATATATATATATTAAATACGGTGATAAACACAAAGTTTAGAATAAAATGCAATAAAATGTATCACACAGGTGATATGAGAATTATAATCAAAGAATATTATTTCAGAATAGCAAGGTAACCATAACCAATAACTTCTAGAATATGATTAATAGCCTACCAAGAGGACACAAAAGATGGCAACCAATCTGACAGATTTGACATGTGACTTCTCTCAGCCAACAGATGTACATAATTCCAATGTTTTAAATAAGGTTGCATGGATGCAAATTGTTACACCATGCATTGAGACTTGTTAAAAGTCCAGATAGTTTTGTTAAAATAAACTTCTATTTAGTTAATCTACTATAAAGAATACATCATAACTGAACCATTTACTAAAGCCAAAATTAGCATAAAATTCCAAGATAAGAAAAATTAAACCAATCATACTACAGTTAGTATGATCTAAATTCAAATCTTGATACTAACAGTTTAAGTGTGAGAATGGATCAGTTAGGTGTATATGAATAAGGCAAATTAAATGCCTTTAGGAACACAGAATTGTATACTTTACCAAAACAAAGTTCTTTTCTGTTGTATGGGATATCACGCTGTCCTGGCTTCAGGATCAAATGTCACAGTATTCCAGAACTCCCTTCAAAGCATCTTATTCCTTTCACGATCTGTTCAATTCTCCCCCCTTCTAACTCACTTGAAACGTTATGCTACATAAAATGTAGGCGGGATCTGATTTCCATATGCCCATTACGTCACAAAGGGGCTAATTTCCTAAGATTTTGATGACTCGTACCCAAAATTAAGCAATCACCAGAGGGCAGTGTTGTATTGTGTATCAAATTTGGGACATTGAATTTAATTTCACTATTTTCCCAAAGATAACCCTTTGACCTAAGTCTAGTAGAAAGAGCTAAATCCCATAGATATGTCACATTGTCAAGACTTTGTGGATAGAGTGTAGTATTTATGGTGACCATAAAATGTAAAGAACCTTATATAAACACATTCTCTGAAAGGGAGTAAGTAATGCCACCTAAATGTAATTAGTATCTAGCAATTATATAAAACAAAACATAGTATACAAGCCATCCCTATAATTATATATATATGCCACACGTATATAATGACAATAATATTGTTACTAAAACATCACTATAAAATATAATAATTCCTTAAACATATTTTAAATGAACCTTTAAACAAAATATACTAAACTATTGTTCATTGTGAAACACAGATATTTAAGAATAACATCACCTTCATTAAAACCTGGTCTGGCTCCAGTATGACTGGACCTTATCTGGTGAAGTGTCAGGAAACAAATTATTTATAGCTTAAAGAAAAACAAAAATCTTCTGTTGAAGCTGCAAGACTCTCTAAAGACATTTTGCTTAAAAGAACATGAACTTTCAGTCACTCCTATACAAAATGGATGCCAAGCTGCTTAGAATTTCTATATGCATAACATAATACGTATGGCCTTTATATAATTCCATTTTTAGTCCTCTCAATAATCCTGACAATCTTCTTGCTATGAAACAAGATATTAGTCTTGTACGACTACCCTTTTGGATGTTTTTTCAGGTTCGTAGCTATGTGACTAACAGACTTTGTAAAAATAGTTTTTCCAGGCCATTAACCGAGTTGGAGTCAGTTTGCTTGAAAGCTGAACAGGTGGATAGAGTGACATCCATATCTTATTCATGGATTTGAAATGCAACCACACCAAACCTGGAGAGGTACAGAATGTGATGGTTACATGCCCTACAAGTGGACTTAACAGAGAAACAATGGAAGACAGCTTGTATACTGTCCCATAAATGTTCATTAAGTACCAAAACGCAAGAAACCTCAAACAAACTGCTGACTCACTGCTGACTGCTTTCAGATAGGTGCACTCTGTCGAACACCTTCTTTGCATCCAAAGTGAGGAACAGAGAAGGTGTTCGGTGGTGCTCAGCCCATTGCATTAAATCAATGATCCTTCTGGTTCCATCTCTTGCCTGTCTGTGAGGGACAAAACCTACCTGATCAGGATTAATTAGGGTTGGGATGCATTGAGAGATATAGGAGGCTAAAATGTTCCCATACAACTTAATATCCGTATTCAATAGGGATATGGGTCTGACGTTATTATTTAGCTATAATATTATCTGATGGTTTGTCTATTTGGGGGATTGTTATGATAAGGGCTTACAGAGATTCTGCAGGTATTTTTCCAGACACAATAAAATGGTTGAAGGTCTTGCATAGGTGTGGGGCAAGTATGGTCGGGTAAGAGTTAAAATATGCACTGCAGAATTCGTTGGGGCCTGGTGCTTTGTGCAGTGGTAATGACTGAATGGCTTTTAGGATTTAATTGTCAGAGATTATTTGGTTAAGCGAGTGTAGTTGGTCCAGAGCAAGTTTAGGGAGGTGTATGGATCTCAGAAATTGGTCTATTTGGTCTTGAGTCTGAGTGGGTTCTATCGTAGAGGAGTGAAGAGTATATATTTTGGAGTAGAAGTCACTAAAACAGTCTGAGATGTCTTTAGGGTTACTAACTCTGCGTCCTTGTGGTAAGGGATTTTAGCAAGAGCTGCTTTCTTCTTAACCTTATAAAATGGGATTGGTGCAGCGCTAACACAATTGAATCCACAGTCCATACAAATGTTCAAATGGATCAAATAAAATGCAGTAAACAAAAGTTCATCACAGAGTGCTCCAATAGAGAAGGGAAACTGTCCACCACTTCAAACTTGGAAAAAGCCCCGAGTGCAGGAACCGCCACCAAGATAATAAATGGCCTCTTACCAAATTGCAATGACCCCCATTACAAGGATCAAAGACAGCCTGTGTGATCAAATCAGTGCCCAGATCGACATGTATCGATTCCCAGTGTTCCCTCAGCAGCTCCGACCGGAACAAGTGAACATAAGGAAAAGAGGGACAACTCCAATAGTGAAGTACGTTCACAGGTTTATTCAGTAAAAGCAGAGTGGCAACTCACGTTTGCATGAAGAAATCACAGCATGTCTCAGAGCTATACTCTCAGAACCTTTGTTTCCAAGCGATAAAATGGCCGCCGTGTCTCCTTGCTGGCCTCAGCACGACATACCGCAGGCTCCTCCTCCGACCGGTTTCGTCAACACGTGACCCCCTGACGACGTCACGTGTTGACGAAACTGGTCGGAGGAGGAGCCTGCGGTATGTCGTGCTGAGGCCAGCAAGGAGACACGGCGGCCATTTTATCGGTGCCACTCTGCTTTTACTGAATAAACCTGTGAACGTACTTCACTATTGGAGTTGTCCCTCTTTTCCTTATGTTCACTTGTTCTGGTCGGAGCTGCTGAGGGAACACTGGGAATCGATACATGTCGATCTGGGCACTGATTTGATCACACAGGCTGTCTTTGATCCTTGTAATAGGGGTCATTGCAATTTGGTAAGAGGCCATTTATTATCTTGGTGGCGGTTCCTGCACTCGGGGCTTTTTCCAAGTTTGAAGTGGTGGACAGTTTCCCTTCTCTATTGGAGCACTCTGTGATGAACTTTTGTTTACTGCATTTTATTTGATCCATTTGAACATTTGTATGGACTGTGGATTCAATTGTGTTAGCGCTGCACCAATCCCATTTTATATTGCTATTTAGATCTGGTATTTCTGATTCTAGATCAGGTGCTGGCTGCTTTCATTTGGTCTGTTGACTTTTTTATACATGTATGTTTTTATCTTTACATTTTAGCGCAGCAATATCCCCATTTTTATATTTTTTATTTCTTCTTAACCTGTTTGGCCAAAAGAGCTCCGGTTTGTTGCCAATGCATACCAATTTAAGCATAATTTCTTTATGTGGAAGTCAAACGAGGAGTTCAGATAATTGCGAAGGTCCTCTCTTAGGTTGTGCAGGAGGGCAGCATTAGATGTGTTAGGACAAGCTTTCTTACTCTGCTCGGTTTTACGGATTTGGTCTATAAGGGAGTTAACTTTCTCTGCTCGTCTCCTATTCTCATGAGCTCCCAGCTTAATAAAAAGCCCTCTAACAACCGATTTATGAGCGTTGCATAATATCGAAGGATCAGATACAGAACCGTTATTAAGACTGAAAAAGTACTCTAACTCATCCTTCATCTGGGTGAGTAAGTAAGGAGGTGTTCCTACGCCAAGACGTGTTTCTTGGGTTGGTCATGTTAGTAGAAATTGTCAAGGTCACCGGGGCATGATCTGACCATGATCTGAAGGGTGGATTTGTGAAGCAGGAACAGATCATTTCTGGAATAGGACTCCTCTGCAGCTGAGTAAACGGAGTAATCTTTCTCTGAACCATGCAAGCACCGCCATAGGTCAAATAAGTCTTCTAAGAGCATAAAGAGTGTAGAGCTGTTGGGGTCTTACTCCTTGGGGAGGAGGAGTCTAGGGTCGCATCTGCAACCTCATTGAAGTCCCCACAAAGTATTATTCTGTCTTTAGGGTAGTGCAAGATTTTGTTGTGGATCATTTGGTAAAATCCCCTTTGGTGTATTTGGAGCATAAAGAATAACGATCACATAGGGAACATTATAAAAAGGGCGGATAGAATGAGATACCGGCCCATAGGGTCGCTTTCTACATGTTGGGATTGAAAGGATATGGATCTGTGGACAGCAATCATAACTCCTCTCATTTTTTTCATGTTGTTAGCAAAAAATTGATAGGGGAAAAAAAAGGTGCTGGCATGAGAGGGCCTTCCCCAGTGCGACATGAGTTTCCTGCACACATTATACATCTGTTTTTAGGACCAAGGCCTCTCTCCATAAGATAGATCTTTTAAATGGACTATTAAGCCCCTTAGCATTAATGGTGGTTATACAAAGGGTCATTATGATACCAATTCAACAGTGCTTGCACGTCAGGAAGAAGACCAGAGGGAGATTTAAACAACAAGTAAGGAGGGTTCAAATATATTGTGTATAGGATAGCAGGTCAAATCTGTGTGGATGCAATGGTAGATGGGGTGTACGCACAAAACTCAATGCCATTTAGGCGATATTTGTTTTAGGAAACTAAAACATTAATAAGAAAACAGAAATGTGGTGTGCTTAGCACACAGCGTATTCAGGTACGTGTAAAATATAACAAGTGTGGTAAAAGAAAAGAAAACTTAAACAACAACATTGTGCCGCACCACGAGGGTGATGTCTAGCCAGTTGCCTATGCTTATATACGAGGCCTACTGCCAGCAATAGTACAGTGTCTAGTTACTCTGTCATGAGTGCCTGACCACTATGAGAGTGATTATTGCGCTGCGGTGCAGGGGGGATTAATTGGTTATACCCCAGTTTTGAAGCTGCTTGTGGCCATCTTTGGGGGGGGGGGGGGTGATGACCAGTTGTTGAGACTGATCAGAAGCTTAGTTGGTCCCTTAGAATAGCGGTTAATGCTGCAAACACCTTTCTTCTCTGGGAAGTTGCAGGCGAAAGATCTTGGTAGAGAGCTATGTTAGCAAACAGGGGAGATAGTGATCGAGTTGATCTTGCCGCCGGTGGTCTTTGATGCGGTAGAAGTGAACCCTAACCTGCACATCCCTCGAAACCGTGTCTGGAAGGTGGGATGGCTTAGGGATCCTGTGCACCCTCTGGGGTTACTGAAGGCTATCTGGTATGGGAAACCAATGAAAGCTGCTGCTCTGCCTGAAAATGCTAATTGCCTGACTGTAACACTGACCCTACTACGTTCTGAGGGGTGAGTGGATTATCTTCATGTATCTGGATCCAAGGGATTCTGCTGAAAGCCATCCTTGATCATCCGGGTTTCTTCTTGTCCTGGTGTGTACATTTCTAAATGCATATGACCCGCTGTTGGTTCAGGGGTCCAATATTAAGGTGAGAGGCCAGTCTCCTCGGTGGTGGATTTTAACACGTTTGTCCGCACATCTAGTCTGATAGATTCCTGCCTGGGTCATAGACTTAGCACACTTCCATCTGCATGGGCCCCTCCTGCATGGACTTGTTTTGAATTAACCCTATCTCAACCATTCATTTATCTGTGTTTTATAGGGAATTTAGCGTTGCACTAATTTGTATATTTTATCCTGTGCACTCTGTCTAGCAGCATATCCTGTGGTGTTAGGTTAGGGATAATTTTGAGGAATAGCTGATGTAAATATGCTACCAAATCAGAGTTCTTCACAGCCTCTGGGATCCCCCAGAGCTTAATGTTGTTGCGGCAGGAGTGATCCTCAAGATCCGCCACCTTCAGTTGTAGCTTACAGGACATTTCCAACTGGTCATCGTGTGCGTCCACCAGCTCATCATGAGCTTTGACTACCTCTCCTATCTGGGACTCTAGCATATCAATGTGATCTTCTATGGAGTCAATGCGATTAATGAGATGAGAGATAGAGGAGTGAAGCTCCTGCTGCAGTCCAGTTTGCAAGGATAGCAACGTAGCTTTTAGGGAAGATTCTGGAGCAGGTGCATCAGAGACAGGGAATGCAGCTAATGGCGATGTGTGTTCTGCAGCTAAAGCATCTTGTGGCTGTGAGGAAGCTGTGAGTATGCTGGAGATAGAGCTACTCTCTTACCTCTGTCAGAAGGGGAGAGTGTGGAGGCATCCTGAACCGTCTCTTCCATCGCTCCTGGAGCCTCCTGCACAGGCTGTGTTGGTGAGTGTGCATTGGAGGAAGAACGGCCGTTCTCTTCGGTGCCATCTTTATTCTCTTCCCCTGCTTGCAGCATGAAGTAGTGTGTTAGTCGGCGCGGCGCTGTGGTTCAGTTTTTCTTTCGGGATATAGCCTGTACGATGCCCGCTGTCTTCCCCTCCCAGACTGAGGTATTGTCTGCAGTTTTAGTTGCTGTTAGTCGCTGCTATCACCCTTGGTAGTGCAGAGTGGACCGAGTCAGACAGCCATCGTGCTCTGCACCCCCTTATCCCCATTTTTTATATCACATCCTGGGTTTTCTACCCATAGTAAATATGTGTTTGATCTGCCTACTCAATTGTTTTCTGTTTAGTCTGTTTAGGTTTTTATTGGTGTTAAATACCTATTATATAAGACATGTGGACTTCACATAGGCACCTCTCACTTAAAGAGGTTGTAAACTCGTTTAAAAATTTTTTTTTTTTTTTACAACCTGCAAGAGAAAGACATAATGAGCTAGTATGCATCGCATACTAGCTCATTATGAAATACTTACCTTAGAACGAGCCCCCGCCGTGCCGCTCTCTTACCTGTATGACGGGCGACATGACATGTCGCCCGTCTTCCGGGATCGCGGCATCCGGTCATCTGATTGGCCGGAGCCGCGGTGACGTCACTCCCGCGCACGCGCGCGGGAGCTGACGGTCACGGCACGGGGCTCTGAAGGAACGGCACGATCAGCCGTTCCTTCAGAGCGCATGCGCCAGTGACGTCACTGGCTGCATTAAAGGTAAATATCTCCTAAACGGTGCAAGTTTAGGAGATATTTACAGTACCTATAGGTAAGCCTTATCATAGGCTTACCTATAGGTACAACTTCCTGAGGAGGGTTTACTTCCTCTTTAAGTAGCAGATTCTTAGTTTCCTATTTACATACTGTTTTCTTTATTAGTGCCAAACCATGTAAGAGCAGGTGTTCCTCAGTGTTTTACACAAGGACATTTTTTTCTCCTCTAAAAGTGAGATTTTAAGGACAATTATGCAATTACATATATGTATCAAAAATATATTTTATTTAACTTGATTTATATACACAAAGAATAAATAACATTTAAAAACATTGAAAATTACATATTGTACAATTTCCAATCACTTGTACAGACACTTCACTGGTACTAGAGTGTTTTTGAGAAGTGGTATTTCCTAACTACTGTTAAATATATTGCAAGATGGATGTATATACCCAAAATCATGCTGACCTTCACTTCAATGCTTCCCAGATCTCTGAAGGTGTGCCACATAATCCTCCCAAAAATATGAATAAAAGGCCAAGCATCTCTCCATGTAAGACTGCTGGAAATATTTTGTCCAAAAGAGAGGGGCCGACCCTTTTCTCTAAGATAAAAATATATACATATATAAATATAAATGGGTATACTTCCCTAACATAGGGATCATACTGGCTCATTTAGTCCAAAAAAGGACATACTAACAAAAAAGCATATCCATGCTTACTTACAAGGAGAGACAACATGCTTGTCCCCAAATGTGAAAGAAGAGATTAGATCACCAATGGATGTTGATTCTAACTGAAATCTCCACGAGTGTCTCTCCCCAACAGGGAGAGAGAATAACGTCAGCTGTGGTCACCGGCGTCCTCGACATAAGGCGCAAGCGTGACGTAGTGACGTCACGTGCAATGATAGTGAGAGGCGACCAAGGGGGTTGCTGTTGCAAGACAGGTTCTTCGCCAAAGGGGCACAGAGAAATGGAGCTTCAATTTGTTAATTTTGCGCATGTTGGATCATATTTTGCGACACAATGTTTTTCTCATTGGAGGCTCCCACTACCTCCAGGTACAGGGCATGGCAATCGACACTTGTTGTGCTCCATAATACGCCAACCTGTACCTAGGGGAGATGGAGAAGGGTTTTCTATCCGATGACCAGTCGTCTCTGTATACTCAGCACATTTTAATATGGCAGAGATACATAGATGACATCTTTTTGGTCTGGGATGGTCCAGAGGAGAAACTCAAATTGTGTCTTAGTCTGATGAATTGTAATGACTTTTTTTCACAATGTCATATGATCACCACAAGATCGACTTTCTTGACATCAGTATTGTCAAGGACCAGGAAAGAAAGCTCACAAGTAATTTTTACAGGAAGGAGAGTGCCAGTAATACTTTGCTTAATGCCGGCAGCTTCCATCCTGAACTTCTTAGAAAATCTATACCGTATGGCCAATTTCTGCACATTAAATGTAACTGCACCACTCCGGAAGATTTTCAGATTGAGGCAGATGATCTGACAGAGAGGCTACTGGCTAGGGGATACACAAAGTCATCACTGAAAAAGACCTTTAATAGGGTCATGATGGGACTAGAGTCATCATGTGATATTCAAGTGAACATAGAAAAATTAGGAGTATTCTTGAAAAGTACTGGTTTATTCTCATTGAGGACCCAATTCTTGGGGACCTAGTGACCAAAAAAAACATCTATTACTTACAAAAAAGCCAGATCCATTGGGGAAACATTGGTCCAAAGTGAGTATAAAGGGGAGTTTAGAAAGGACCCCTGTAAAACATGGGGAATCTTGCCCTGTGGCACATGTTCAGTGTGCTGTAATACAAAAAAGAACCAAGGTTATTCTCACCAATGGCGATACTTTTTGTTTAAAACTTTTCGCTAATTGTAAAACGAAAGCTGTAGTTTACCTCATGCAATGTTAATGCGGCCCCTTTTATGTAGGTAAAACAAAACAAGAACTAGGACTACGTATCAGTAAGCACATGCAAAGCATGAGGATTGGCAATTTGTATTTGCCCTTAGGACGACATGTGGCTCAAAATCATGGATATAAAATGCCCAAGGTAAACTTTACTGTGTTAGATTGAATTCATATTCCCCAAAGAGGGGGGGATTGGAATAAGACCCTACTCCAGCGTGAGGCGCGCTGGATTGAGAGCCATAATGTCACCCCCCCCCCCGGGTCTAAATTAAAAAGAAAGTTTCCGACCCTTCTTGGTGGGCTATAGTTCAGGCAAAACTGACTAAGACAGATTCAAATCCCTCCCTCTATTTCCCTAATTCCTCTTTCCTTTTCTTCTTTTTTTTTTTTTTGGAAATATAAATGGAATATATTTTGGGTCATACATGGATGTGTAGTAATTTCCAGTTTATTTTTAGGTTTTGATGAAAATTATTTTTTGTGGGGATGGTTTAATCCTCTGTTCGCTTTTCTCTTTTTACTTTTGTTTTTTTTTTTTCTATAATTTTCATTATTTAGAGACCGGGTCAATGTTACTGGGGTGGATGCCTGCTTCTCTTTCCATATGGTAATAGGCCATTAGCATTTTTTACCATGTCCAGCACAGAAAGCCCCATTGTTTGGGGGCTTTATATACCTTTATGATTGGTCTGCGTTTTTTTTTCTCACAGCCACTAGAGGTTATCTGTGTCTGCGATGTTTTCTGTCTTTAGACTGAACGTGGGATGGTCTCCGGATGTCATCGGGCAGAGACTTGGTACAGCGCGGCCTCGGCTGCCTCCCAATGTCCCTATGTCGCACATGCGCCTTATGTCGAGGACACAGGAGACCGCAGCAGACGCCATTCTCTCTCCCTGCTTTGCTGGGGAGAGACACTCGTCGAAATTTCAGTTAGATTCAACACTTATTGGTGATTTAATCTCTTCTTTCACATTTGGAGACTGGCATTCGGGGACAAGCATAATGTCTCTCCTTGTACGTAAGCAGGGATATGCTTTTTTGTCAGTATGTCCCTTTTTGGACTAAATGGGCCAGGATGATCCCTATGTTGGGGAAGTATACCCATTTATATTTATTTATGTATATATTTTTTTCTTAGAGAAAAGGGTCGGCCTCTCTCTTTTGGACGAAAATTTTCCAGCGGTCTTACATGGGGAGATGCTTAGGCTAGTAAAAAATTCTTGTCTCTATAATGAATTTAATTTTGTATTTCAGAAGTGGATATAATATTCCCGAGGAAGAATGTATTACTTATTATTTCTAAACGCTTTGGATATCCCCAGTTACTGCACATGATTTTGGGTATATACATCCATCTTGGAATATATTCAACAGTAGTTGGGGAATACCACTTCTCAACAACACTCTAGTACCAGTGAAGTGTCTGTACAAGTGATGCATTTGAATTTGTACAATATGTCATTTTGACATATTCCTAGTGACTGAATGACAATTTACTATTTGACTTGCCTTGCTTTCAAGCTATAATACTGACAATTAAAGACTTTAACCTAACACATGCCTCTGATTCCACTCATTACCTGATTAAATGGGAGTCTTTGAATTGTGTTCTCAAAGGCTTATTTTTACAACAAGGCTCTAGAATCAAAATGGAAAGGACATTTGAAATCCACAGACTACTAGTTAAATCTCCTTTTTGGAATCTATTCTTAAAAAAGATCTTAACAACCCCTTTTTATTAGAACTTTCTTATTTTCCCCAAGGAGCTCTATGAACTTCAATAATGGTCCGAACAATACCAAAGTTTAAAATAATGCAGGGATAGTGTCGGTATTACATAAATACTATTCATCCCACCCTCTGGTTCAGGTGGAGGGAACTATTCTGTGAACCCTCTCTGCACTTATATATAGGTGCATCTCATAAAATTAGAATATCATCAAAAAGTAATTTATTTCAGTAATTCAATTCAAAAAGTGAAACTCATATACTCATATATTTTATGAAACTCATATATTTTATATAGATGCATTAAACACAGAGTGCTATATTTCAAGCATTTATTTCTTATTTTTTTAATAATTATGGCTTACAGCTAGTGAAAACCCAAAATTCAGTACCTCATACAATTTAAATATTTTATAAGAGTAATTAAAAAAAAGGATTTCAGAAATATTGGCTTACCTGAAAAGTATGTCCATGTACAGTATAGTATGCACTTAATACTTGGTCGGGACTCCTTTTGTATGAATTACTGCATCGATGCGGCGTGGTATGGAGGTGATCAGCCTGCGCCACTGCTGAGGTGTTATGGAATTCCAGATTTGTTAGCAGCTTTCAGCTCATCTGCATTGTTGTGTCTGGTGTCTCTCATATTCCTCTTGACAATACCCCACAGATTCTCTATGAGGTTTAGGTCAGGCGAGTTTTCTGGCCAATCAAGCACAGTGATGCCATGATCATTAAACCAGGTATTGGTACTTTTGGCAGTTTGGGCAGGTGCCAAGTCTTGATGATAAAGCTGATCAGCAGAGAGAAGCAAGAAGTGCTTTAGAATTTCCTGGTAGAGGGCTACGCTGACTTTGGACTTGATAAAACACAGTGGACCAACACCAGCAGGTGACACGGCTCCCCCAAATCATCACAGACTGTGGACATTTTTGCATTTCATTTGGAAATCAAGGTCCCAAAATCTGAAGGAAGATTTGGGAGGCACAGAACAAAGTTGTATGAGGTCAAGTGCGAAGTTTCCACAGTCCATGATGATTTGGGTAGCCATGCCATCTGCTGAAAACCTTCTTGACACCTTACAGTCTGGCTTTTGCTTGCAGCACTCCACAGAAACTGCCCTACTAAAATTCACCAATGATTTACTAACTGCTAAAACCAACAGCTACTACTCCATACTCTTACTAGTAGACCTTTCTGTGGCCTACTGTTGACCACCCACTCCTCCTCTATAGACTCCACTCCCTTCCTTTTTCCTGGTTCTTCTCGTAACTGTCACAGCATTCCTTAAGTATTACCTACAACTCTGTCTCCTCTTCTCAACTTCCTTTCCTTTCTTTTGGAGATATCAAAACTCTTCTCTTGAATTCCTTCTCTTCTCTATCTACACCTCCTCTCTTGGTCACTTGATAACCTCCCATAGCTTCCAATACTATCTCTATACTGATGAAACCCAGATCTGTCTCTCTACTCTTCACCTCACTCCTTCAGTCTCTGCATTACTAACTTACTAACTGACACATCAAAACCAAGCTTTATCTAAGTCTTTCTAAAACCGATTCCCCCCAATCATGCCCTCCTCCCTGACTTTTACATAATGATCAATAAAATAATTATCATTTCCTCCCCTTATGCCAGGTTACTAGATGTAATCTCAGACGCGGACCTGTCCTTTCGGCCCCAAATCCGTTCATTGTCAAAAGCTTGTCAACTTCACACTTGTAACATCTCTAATATTCACCCCTTTTTAACAAATGAAACCACCAAGCTACTCATTCACTCTTTTGTTATCTCTCACCTTGACTATTTCAACTTCCTTATCATAGACCTACCTCTGCATAGGCTATCACCTCCTATCATCTCATCAGTCTATCATGCATGCTGCTGCCAGACTCATCTACCATACCAACTCCTCAGTGTCTGCCTCCCTTCTCTGTCAATCCCTGCACTGGGTTCTGATTGCCCAGCAAATTAAATTCAAAATACTAACAACAACATACAAAGCCATCCACAACTCTGCCTCGAGCTACCTCACCAATCTTGTCTCCAAATATCACTCAAACCATCCATAATTGCAATCCTATGGGTCTAGTTTTCTATGCAATAGACACAATCAGGGAACATTGGAGAGGGGAAAACAAAACTAGAAAGATATCACAGAATGAGACCAGGTGGATATACCAACTCGAGTCTCTCCAACCTGGAGGACTCAACCTGGATATAGACCTCAATTGCTTCATCTCCGATTTTTAATATTTATGATTGTTTTTATATGATTGGCCTTTTTAAAAATTTTACATTTCAATTTTCAATTTTTTAACATTTGAGTATTGACTATTTATCTCAAGTACCTCTTTCTACTCTTAGTGTCAATTCACACTAGCACAACTTGTCAGACGACTTGGTCAGCCTGACAAGTCGTACACCGTCGCTCCCACTGTGCAGTACAGGAACCATTCTAATAGGAGCGACACAAGTCACTCCGACTTAGAGAAAGGGTCCTGTACTACTTGGGGGCGACCTGGAGGCCCACCTACACACCTTTGGGCAGTGCCACCTACCTCAAAACACCCTGCACTCTATCGTTATTGGCTGCATGCAATGTAAATATCTCCAGAACGGTGCAAGTTTAAGACATATTTACAGTACCTATAGGTAAGGCTTGCCTATAGGCAAATGTCATTAAGGGGGGTTTACAACCTCTTTAAGGATCATAATGCATCATCTGAAATCATTCACTGTATTGCTTTCTTTCTTGAAATTTTCAGTAAAGCCTATAATCAGTTTTAAAATACATTGCATGTAATAAAGGCAATTTGTTATACTCTTATTAAACAAAAGAGGTAGAAACTCAAAGTGGCCTGGATGCATTTTTTTATTTATTAAACCCCTTTGTGTCACAGAGATCATTGCAACCTATAAACGCTGCAAATTCTTTTTAGACATCATTGCATCATTTTTTAATATAATACACAACACTTTCAGAGGATGTGATGTCCCTTGTCTCTGGGAACAGTTCCCAAGTTAAAGGAGGCTGTCCCCACTTTTAAAGTGATACCAGATGTGTCCCTGGATTCATGCCATGTCCCCATCCCATGGCTATCAGCCTCTTAAAGGTTTGGGAGATGCTGACCCTGGGCATATTTGCTAAGTTGCTGGAAATCTCTTTCCCTCCTTCCATCTCCTGTCTGTTTGAACAGATTGGTCCAGGCCAAGGAAGAGGTTTTTCCCTGCTGGAGTAAATCAAACTATGCTTTTTATAGGTTTTTGTCTTCAATTGTGGGTTTAGAGTTCTGGGAATGCAAGGTTTTCTTTATGTTTACAAACGTTTTATTTGGAAGTTCAGATTACAACCAAAATACAATAAAAGTACCAACAGATATAAAACCAAGTATGTCATGTACATGAAACATAATACATATAGAAACTTGTTACAATTATGGTGTTAGAAGCTGGTATAAAAAAAAAAAAGACGAAGGCCATGGTAAAGAACTCAGATTGACATCAATAAAGTGTATCAACACCAGGCAGAACAATAATCAGTAAAGGCATGGTAGAGAGACCCTTGTATGAATTACAAGAAGGGAATGTCCCAGTAATCCCATTTCTTATTATATATATGCATGGTATCATACAAAGTGTGGTGAATACGTTCAGAATGCAAGGGTTTTTTTTTTTTTTTGTGTGAACTTGATAACGTGAAACTGTTATGAAAATAGAAGGGTATTGAGTAAAGTGGGAAAATGATTCAGCCCCAAACAGGTAAAGATGTTACCTTTCTATAATATTAAAATAACATCAGAGAGAAACAAATACACATAATACAATTAAGAAGAAAAAAGAAGGATGTTTCCTGCTGCCTGAAGTGAACAGATGTGGATAGTTAATTTTTTGAACTTGCTATGAGATTATGGGAATTAAACTTAGCCAATTCTATTACATTGAGTGTTCTCATACCACTTTTATTCAGCAATACCTTTCTACACAAATGTATAAGCTATTTATTGTAATTCTGTGCCAAAATAGCTTTCAGCTTGTGTTCAGATATGTAATTGATCTTTTAGAGTCAATTCACATGTTAATAAAAAGGTAAGAGATAATCGCATAGCAGGATCATTTTATATGTAATGTAACATTTTATGTCAGGCATATGGGGGTTTCACCCTTGCTTTCTCTAATGAGCTGAAAATAAAAGGAATAATGCATTAATCTGTTTGACATTTAGAAAATTAATAGGATAGATTCTATTTTGGGGAAACAGAAACATCTAATTTATATGCAAGAACAGTATTCCTGTCTAAATTAGGTGTTGTATATTTTGTAGGCATTTATGCTCCTCAAAACTAAGAGTGTGCATTGTTATCTTGTATATTAACCACTTGAGTCACATTTTAAGATGTGCTAGCACTTCCTGTCAGTATGGAGGCTCAGGCACAGCAGTTGCAGCCCCATTCGGCCTTTACTACAACAGTAGATTACTTGTGAGTAAAAAGTGAAAAAGGTCTAAGTGAATAAATGAGCTGTCAGCTAAGTACAAAAGAAAAATGTAAAAGGGATCTTGCAAAAGCTAACACATTGTTTTGAAACAAGGAACTTCAGCAAATTTTACTTTTGGATATATTGGTGAAGAGTTAAAGCCTAAGTGCACTTTCACAGAAAGTGGACTTATCTTTTTTGCCCCCAACTTCTGTTCTAAAACAACCCAACCAAACCCAATTGTATAAGTAGCCAGAGACCACAGTCTGTAAAGGTGTGACATTCACATCAATGCTGGCTTTGCCTGTGCAATTGAATCCTGAATACTTATTATGTGTTGTCTCTTAAGGCTGGAATCTATGGGGATCAACTGCACAGGTGCAGCCAGTACAAAGATGACTACCTTAAAAGATATTATTACTGCAACAGGCCACAAGATTTAGGTAAGTATACATCTAGTGTGAGGAGGATGGGTTACTTTGGGATAGGGGTATGGCACAAAAAGGTAAGTGAAATGTCTGTGCAAACGCATATATCCTTAAAAATGTCTGCCACATTTTTGCTATGCTTTCGCTAGATAGATACTAAAATGGTGACACCAAAGCCTAGTACACACATATAGAATGTCAGGCAACATCAGGCGGTTCAATAAAAAGGGCCGACATTTGGCCCGTGTATTTGGCAGCTGGTCCTACATTCTAAAAAGTAAAAAAAAAAACATGTTTTATTTGCTAAAAATAAAAAGCATAAAGCCAACACTCTGCGCTCAGGAAAAATTAATGTTTCTCTCAAAATAGTGAGTTTTTTTTATACCTGCTGCCACCTTTACCTTATAATCAAACTAACCAATAACTCAGGGAAAACTAAGTTGCAAGGTCAAAACACGTCAGGTTGTGGCTTCATGGCACCAGAAATGAGATGACGGACTGGGTGAGATGCTGTATTTATACCAGCACTAGCAGTTCTGATGTATACAATTTTTCAGTTATTGGATAAGCTTGATTTTATTTGTGCTTGTGATTGTGAATGGCATTTTTTCCGAGGTCAGATTTTAATAAAATTAGTGTACATTACTGTGTTATGGTAGCTCTTTTTTAAATTTTTTTAGTCCTTTTGAAGACTGTATGAGATCATGATTGAGTAACAACTATTGATGAGATGGCATGCCTGGAAGTGAATAAAGATTACTATTTTAAAGCACAACTTGCCAATCAATAAAATGAGAGGCAATAATATTTGGTGAGTTTGCAGGCATGTTGATTGGTGAAACACATTTGTACGTGGTGCTGATTTTGGAGGTGAAGGGGCACATTTTTAAATTTTGAGACATTAATTGTGTGGACTTGACCATTATATGCTGTGCCACTGTTCACACATCGTGGCATATTTTTATTTGTTATTATTTATGTTCTAAGTATTCATTGTGGTTTGATCATTTGTTTTCTCTGAATTTTGGTTAATTTTTTATTTTTTTTGCTGCCTTTGTTCCTCATTGGTGACCTCTACCTTCACTTTTCCCATGTGACCTCTAGGACACATATATACTGTATAATAATAAAAAAAATTATAAAACATACACATTTGATAGAACATGATGAAAAACGAATTTATGCAGCGCTAGCTCAAATAAAGTGTAAAGTGCTGTGATATAAATACAATATTCAATATTTTATAAAGTGCACACTGTATGATCAAATATACATAAAAGTGCTATGTGCTAAAAAAATCTCTAAGCAATAACAAATAAATATATAGATAAATATATTAGTGCACAATAAACAAAATAGGTGGTTAAAAATAGTCCAAATAAATATTCAGTGCTTGAAAAGAGTCCTTAAAGTGATCCAATTAAGGTGCCAAGGTGCCAAATAATTAAGGTGCTTGCAGAGTGATATGGTGCCCCTCAAGGTTCCCCACTCACCAGATTGCAGATAATAATAGACCTTCAAAATTATTGCACATTGCCCGGGATCTTTACAGGACCAGAACTTCTCCTATGTAGCCTTGGAACTTTTTGGGTCAGCTTCCGCTTCCACCGTTAAACAAAAGAATGGCCATACATGGTGAAGTAAGTATGAACAATTTTTATTCCTAAAAAATGTTCAGATGGGTACTCACAAGCATAAATAGAACTCAGGCATATACAGGGAACTCGTGTGGCGCCGCTCTCGGCGTGCGTTCCACACACAGGAAGTTCCTGACCGGAAGTGACGTTTGTTTTGGTCCGCAACCGGAAGTGCGTCAACGCGTTTCGCCGTCAATACAGCGTCTTCAAAGACATCACTTCCTGTTAGCGGAGGCTCTTTATATCGTAGCCTCTCGATGCTAATTTCCGGAATCTAATTGTTTAAACTTTAACAATCGATCGTAAACCATATAACTTAACTAATGGCATTGTTATAGTGGAATTACTCATCTATAACCTTTGTTATTTAATTGATAAATCTATAATATTCATGAACGATTGATACGTCCGGGCATCACTTCCTGTACACAAAGCTTATTTAACCCATTGTTAATCCTGCTGTTTTACAATATTAAAAACATCAGAAATATTAATATTTTATTATGTTCTCATTATCTGATTATTCAATTTTATTACTAAATTTAATAATGATAATAAAAATTAAAATTTAAAAAAATCGTTAAAATCAATCTTAAATTAAAAAGATAAACATTAAAAAATATATTAATAATAAAAAATTATAATAATAGAAAAACCTATAATATATTCCTATGAGTATTGGGACAATTAATATTTTGATAATATGATATACACAAATCACTAGAACCATTATATAAAAATTAATATATAATCTTGAGTTATAAAAACATATATATATGTATGGAGAGGAAAAAATGGTCATTGGAGGAATGTGATAGTGTAATAGTATACATAGTCAAATGTAAATTTCTATACTAAAACTAATAAATAAAGAGTTAATTAAAAACAGTGGAGAGGAGATTATATTATATGCATTTGTATCATTAAAGGAATAAAAGATATTTTGGGAGGGCTACCAATTGGATAGGAAACAGTTAACATCTAAGTCTACGTTCAATCCTTTGGGTTTGAGTGTCTCCAAGCGATGGATCCACTGGGTCTCATTTTGTGACACTGCTTTTTTTAGGTTGCCACCCCTCCAGTGGGGTTCTATTTTGTCTATGGCACAGAAGGACAAAAGGGTGGGGTCACTGTGATGGAACAATTTGAAATGGTGGGAAAGGCTGTGGTTTTTAAACCCTTTCTTTATATTGGAGACATGTTCTCTCAGTCTTACCTTCAGTTCCCTAGTGGTCCTACCCACATATTGTAGTCCACATGGACAAGAGAGAAGGTAAGTCACATGTGTGGATGAACAAGTTATAAATTTATTGATTTTATACATTTTACCATTAAAAAATGATTTAAAATTCATATTTTTCCTTTTTCTAAACCTAGAGGTGCGGCAGATCATACACCTGCCACAGCTAAAAAACCCATTCTGATCCCAGAATGTGCCTATTTTTTTAGGTGGATTAACCACATTATGTGCTAGTTGTAATCTGAGGGTTTTAGGCTTAGTATAAATGAACTGTGGTTTCGAGGGAAGTAAAGTTTTAAGAACATTATCTTTTAGTAAAAGGTGCCAGTGCTTTTTTAAAATCTTCTCCATTTGGGTGTGTTGTCTTGAAAAGCTGGTGAGGAATGCCATACTAAAATCTCTATTTGTCTTTTCTTTTTTCTTGAATAGATCCTTACGTTCAATATTTTTAACTTTTTTCTTGATTTTCTCCAAATCTCTTTTCTTATATCCCTTTTCAGAGAATTTATTTATGATTACTTCTGCTTGTTCATCGTAATCACTTTCTTTGTCGCAATTCCTTCTTATCCTCATTAGCTGGCTACTAGGAATTGTATTGAGCCATCTGGGATGGTGGCAGCTATCTATAGGGATGTAGCCATTGGCATCCACTTCTTTAAAATAGGTTTTTGTAAAAAGTTTGTTAGAATCTTTAAAAATACAAAGGTCCAAAAAGTTGATACCTTCCAAGCTATTTGTGTGAGAAAAAGAGATGTTATATTTGTTGTTGTTCATAGATGATAAAAATTGATCTAATGTATTCTGGGTACCCCTCCATATAATAAAAATGTCATCTATGTATCTCTTGTAGGTGATGAGTTCCTTAGGTCTATTTTTAAATTTGTTCACTCTCCCATTTCCGCATAAATATGTTTGCTATGGATGGAGCATATTTTGCTCCCATGGCAACTCCTTTCTTTTGTCTATAATAATCTTTCTCATGCCAAAAAAAATTGTTGCTCATTGCGAGGTCAAGTCCTTGTAGTATAAATTCCTTTTGTTTCGTTTTTATTTCCGTCTGGTCCAGGGCCCATTTTGCTGCTTGTAATGCATGATCCTGCTTAATGTTTGTATAGAGGGAGTTGACATCTACTCCCACTAGAATGTCACTTTCCTCTGTTTTAATATCTTTTATAATTTCCATAAGGTGTTTGCTATCTCGCAGGTAAGCCAATCCTTCCTGTGCTAATGGCTGAAGAAAACAGTCCAAATATTCTCCCAGACGTGATAAAAGGGAATCCACCCCGCTTACAATGGGCCTGCCAGGTGGATGTTCCTTGTTTTTGTGTATTTTGGGCAGCTGGTATATTACCGGTACTCTGGGTGCATCTGGTACCAGGTACCTACTTTCCTTCTTGCTAATAATGTTTGGGATTAAAATACGCGCCAGAAAAAAATCTAAATAAATTCGATACCTATATCGATCTTCAAAAATTTGTGAGAAAATTAAATATCAAAAAATATTATGCAGGAAAGAATACATCCAACACTGCACCCTTAGGAGAGTTCACTTATACCCAATTGAGAAACAAATCTGTTTTTAACCCCAAAATTTTAAATAATCAATTTATAGATGTTTTTAAAGCTATGGTAGAAAATGATTTGGATAGTCTGAAAATAAATAATTCCAGGAAAAAAGAAGACATAGAAAGAGGTCTTAAACTATTGGAAAAAAGAAAAGACATAGTAATACGGGCCGCAGACAAAGGAGGCGGCCTTGTAATCCTAAATAAAAATGATTACCTGAATGAATTAAACCGACTGGTCAATGATCCAGAGACATATGTAAAATTAAAAGAGAACCCTACTAAGAAATACAAAGCTAAACTTACCAGACTTATTAAATGGGCACGTCAAGAAAATATTATTAGCAAGAAGGAAAGTAGGTACCTGGTACCAGATGCACCCAGAGTACCGGTAATATACCAGCTGCCCAAAATACACAAAAACAAGGAACATCCACCTGGCAGGCCCATTGTAAGCGGGGTGGATTCCCTTTTATCACGTCTGGGAGAATATTTGGACTGTTTTCTTCAGCCATTAGCACAGGAAGGATTGGCTTACCTGCGAGATAGCAAACACCTTATGGAAATTATAAAAGATATTAAAACAGAGGAAAGTGACATTCTAGTGGGAGTAGATGTCAACTCCCTCTATACAAACATTAAGCAGGATCATGCATTACAAGCAGCAAAATGGGCCCTGGACCAGACGGAAATAAAAACGAAACAAAAGGAATTTATACTACAAGGACTTGACCTCGCAATGAGCAACAATTTTTTTTGGCAGGAGAAAGATTATTATAGACAAAAGAAAGGAGTTGCCATGGGAGCAAAATATGCTCCATCCATAGCAAACATATTTATGCGGAAATGGGAGAGTGAACAAATTTTTAAAAATAGACCTAAGGAACTCATCACCTACAAGAGATACATAGATGACATTTTTATTATATGGAGGGGTACCCAGAATACATTAGATCAATTTTTATCATCTATGAACAACAACAAATATAACATCTCTTTTTCTCACACAAATAGCTTGGAAGGTATCAACTTTTTGGACCTTTGTATTTTTAAAGATTCTAACAAACTTTTTACAAAAACCTATTTTAAAGAAGTGGATGCCAATGGCTACATCCCTATAGATAGCTGCCACCATCCCAGATGGCTCAATACAATTCCTAGTAGCCAGCTAATGAGGATAAGAAGGAATTGCGACAAAGAAAGTGATTACGATGAACAAGCAGAAGTAATCATAAATAAATTCTCTGAAAAGGGATATAAGAAAAGAGATTTGGAGAAAATCAAGAAAAAAGTTAAAAATATTGAACGTAAGGATCTATTCAAGAAAAAAGAAAAGACAAATAGAGATTTTAGTATGGCATTCCTCACCAGCTTTTCAAGACAACACACCCAAATGGAGAAGATTTTAAAAAAGCACTGGCACCTTTTACTAAAAGATAATGTTCTTAAAACTTTACTTCCCTCGAAACCACAGTTCATTTATACTAAGCCTAAAACCCTCAGATTACAACTAGCACATAATGTGGTTAATCCACCTAAAAAAATAGGCACATTCTGGGATCAGAATGGGTTTTTTAGCTGTGGCAGGTGTATGATCTGCCGCACCTCTAGGTTTAGAAAAAGGAAAAATATGAATTTTAAATCATTTTTTAATGGTAAAATGTATAAAATCAATAAATTTATAACTTGTTCATCCACACATGTGACTTACCTTCTCTCTTGTCCATGTGGACTACAATATGTGGGTAGGACCACTAGGGAACTGAAGGTAAGACTGAGAGAACATGTCTCCAATATAAAGAAAGGGTTTAAAAACCACAGCCTTTCCCACCATTTCAAATTGTTCCATCACAGTGACCCCACCCTTTTGTCCTTCTGTGCCATAGACAAAATAGAACCCCACTGGAGGGGTGGCAACCTAAAAAAAGCAGTGTCACAAAATGAGACCCAGTGGATCCATCGCTTGGAGACACTCAAACCCAAAGGATTGAACGTAGACTTAGATGTTAACTGTTTCCTATCCAATTGGTAGCCCTCCCAAAATATCTTTTATTCCTTTAATGATACAAATGCATATATTATAATCTCCTCTCCACTGTTTTTAATTAACTCTTTATTTATTAGTTTTAGTATAGAAATTTACATTTGACTATGTATACTATTACACTATCACATTCCTCCAATGACCATTTTTTCCTCTCCATACATATATATATGTTTTTATAACTCAAGATTATATATTAATTTTTATATAATGGTTCTAGTGATTTGTGTATATCATATTATCAAAATATTAATTGTCCCAATACTCATAGGAATATATTATAGGTTTTTCTATTATTATAATTTTTTATTATTAATATATTTTTTAATGTTTATCTTTTTAATTTAAGATTGATTTTAACGATTTTTTAAATTTTAATTTTTATTATCATTATTAAATTTAGTAATAAAATTGAATAATCAGATAATGAGAACATAATAAAATATTAATATTTCTGATGTTTTTAATATTGTAAAACAGCAGGATTAACAATGGGTTAAATAAGCTTTGTGTACAGGAAGTGATGCCCGGACGTATCAATCGTTCATGAATATTATAGATTTATCAATTAAATAACAAAGGTTATAGATGAGTAATTCCACTATAACAATGCCATTAGTTAAGTTATATGGTTTACGATCGATTGTTAAAGTTTAAACAATTAGATTCCGGAAATTAGCATCGAGAGGCTACGATATAAAGAGCCTCCGCTAACAGGAAGTGATGTCTTTGAAGACGCTGTATTGACGGCGAAACGCGTTGACGCACTTCCGGTTGCGGACCAAAACAAACGTCACTTCCGGTCAGGAACTTCCTGTGTGTGGAACGCACGCCGAGAGCGGCGCCACACGAGTTCCCTGTATATGCCTGAGTTCTATTTATGCTTGTGAGTACCCATCTGAACATTTTTTAGGAATAAAAATTGTTCATACTTACTTCACCATGTATGGCCATTCTTTTGTTTAACGGTGGAAGCGGAAGCTGACCCAAAAAGTTCCAAGGCTACATAGGAGAAGTTCTGGTCCTGTAAAGATCCCGGGCAATGTGCAATAATTTTGAAGGTCTATTATTATCTGCAATCTGGTGAGTGGGGAACCTTGAGGGGCACCATATCACTCTGCAAGCACCTTAATTATTTGGCACCTTGGCACCTTAATTGGATCACTTTAAGGACTCTTTTCAAGCACTGAATATTTATTTGGACTATTTTTAACCACCTATTTTGTTTATTGTGCACTAATATATTTATCTATATATTTATTTGTTATTGCTTAGAGATTTTTTTAGCACATAGCACTTTTATGTATATTTGATCATACAGTGTGCACTTTATAAAATATTGAATATTGTATTTATATCACAGCACTTTACACTTTATTTGAGCTAGCGCTGCATAAATTCGTTTTTCATCATTTTTCCTAAGACTTTCTTAGTGTCTGCAGCAGCTGCCCATTATTGCATTTATTCTTAAATTTTCACGTTGTGTAGCGCGGGTTTTAATTTTGTTTTTTCACATTTGATAGAACATATCAAAAATTTAATCCTAGGAAAAGGAATAAGTATTTCCTAGGATCCACTTTACTGTGGAAGGCAAAGTGGATATAAAAATAGGGATTATATTTTGCCATACTTTGGATGCTCAATGCAAACATGCAAAAGTTTTTGCTTGTGATTATGCATGCACTAAGCAAACACATGCCACGGGCTTTTGGCGGTTGATTCAGAAAAAAAAATCTTCAGGTTTTTTTAACCTTTGTTTTTTCTGTCATTATTATCCATCACTATTTTAAACTGAAGGGGCTGAAGGGGCTGTGCAGTTTATCCATTTTTTTATTTACAATTCAGTTATCTTAAACAAAAAAAAAGAATAGGGTGACCCTTTCTGCCCAGAAATGTCTGGCTGACACATACAGGTTAACATGCCTATAGCAAGAGTGCATGTGGCTCACTGTAAAGTACTTCAGGACCATACCTAAATGGTGCTTTAATGGGGTTGTGCCCTACTTATGTCTGGTATTGAAGAAGGAGATTCAAAGACCTAATTAAAGTAGTGATCAGGGGGTGTGATACTTTGCATTTTTTTATATGTAAATATGGGACTTTACTATGTCTTCAGATACATGAAGGAGTAACAACAGAAATATTATTTAAACAAACATTTGTAAAAGTAAAGCAGCAACCCCTCCACACTGATTTGTTATTGTGGAAAAGATTACACAAATTCCACTGGTCTCCTAATATCTTTCTCTGCCCATTTTCTTCTTTATTGAATAACTGTGCCATGTATGGTGTACCCCAAGGTTCAGTGTTGGGACCCTTACTCTTTAATATCTTTATAAATGATATAGGGCCTGGGATTAAAAGTACAATTTCAGTCTTTGCAAATTACACCAAGCTTTGTAGTGGAATAACTTCCTTACAGGATGTTTCCAACTTACAAGCCAACCTCAATGCACTGTTTTATTGGGCAAATGAGGCAAATAAGGTTTAATGTTGATAAATATAAAGTTATGCACTTGGGCTAAGAATATGTATTCATCATACATACTAGGGGGAGTAGAACTGGAGGAATCCATAGCGGAGAAGGATCTGGGTGTCCTGGTAGATCCTAAGCTTAATAATAGCATGAAATGCCAAGCTTCACCAGTTCTCGCAAAGGATATCGGGGAACTGGAGAAAGTGCAGAGAAGGGCAACCAAACTGATAAGAGGCATAGAGGAGCTCAGCTATGAAGAAAGATTCGAGGAACTGAATTTATTCTCTCTTGAGAAGAGGAGATTAAGGGGGATATGATCAACATGTATGAATATATGAGGGGTCTATATAGTGAACTTGGTGTTGAGTTATTCACTTTAAGGTCAACACAGAGGACAAGGGGGCACTCTTTCTGTCTAGAGGAAAACAGATTTCATCTCCAAATACGGAAAGGTTTTTCACCATTTTTTAACTAGAGCTGTGAAAATGTGGAATAGACTCCCTCCAAAATGGTTCTGGCCAGCTCACTAGATTACTTTAAAAAAGGCCTGGATTGGAATAGTAAGGCACATAGGGTGGCTTCCTCGGTAGTGTTTGCTCCCCGGAGGCGGGGGGATTGGGTGCTCTCGATATTGTGAAGTACTATTATGCTTCCCACCTCAGGTTGGTGGCCTCCTGGTCTTCTTGGTTGGCCCCCAACCGGTGGTCGGAAATTGAGAGAGGGCCATTTATCCGGTGCATCCATGTTCGATGCTCTGGTCACCGGCCTTGCATACAGATGGTGTTCTGAAGGGCATGTGTTTGGATTCAATGCTGGTCACTATGGGGGTCTGGCGCAAATGTTTGGGTCGATACTCTCTCTCTTTGCCATGCCCCCCCCCCTCACCACGATCCTGTTTAACACATTGCTTCCCGATGGTCTTCGGGTGAGCAGATTATGGGCCTTGACCCAACCACCGCTCTTCCAATTACGCAACTTGGTTCATCCGGTGTCCCGTTCCTTTTATACGTTTGAGAAGCTTCGAGAGAAGTTCTCCCTGCCGAAACATTCCTTTTATTTTTATCTCCAAATCCGCAATTTTTCTAGAACATTGATGCCTTCGCTTGCCCTGGAGAGACCCACGGCCTTTGAATTGTTGTGTGGACGTGGTCCTCATCAGGGTCGCTTGGTGTCTTCTATTTATAATATTTTACACAACACTGCTCCACTTACTGAGGATTCACACTTTTACATGCGTAAGTGGTCTGGGACACTGGATCGACCGATTACATTGCCTATGTGGAATAAAATTTGGACGTCTACATTTAAATCATCTCGTTGCGTGGCGCAGAGAGAGACTGCACTCAAGATTCTCCTTTTTTGGTATAGGACCCCGGTGTGCTTTCATAGGATGAATCCCTCCTGCTCCGCCCTGTGCTGGTGGTGCAAGGAGGAGAGGGGCTCGCTTTACCATACTTTTTGGACATGTTCCCTCGTATGCCCTTTTTGGTCCATGGTATTGGATACACTTCAAGCTGTGGTGGGTTTAGATTTGCCGCTGGACCCTTTGCATTGTCTATTGGGCTTACCATTTCCTAGGGTCTCTAAGCCTGCAGCCAAGTTGATATCTTTCCTCCTCTTGGTCGCTAAGAGGGCTATCCCGTTGTGTTGGCTACAGCAATCCCCCCCGGATAAGCCCATGTTTTTGAAGCTGGTTTCGGATATCCGGGAAATGGAGTCCCTGATGGCACGGGTGCACGATGAACTAATTAAGTTTAATGCTGTCTGGGATGACTGGGACTCCTATAATTTGAACCCCACCTGATCCCACGATTTCTTCTTTGAGGTGTATAATATAAATATTTGTATGCTACTGTATTTTTAATGGTGATTCACAGTCTTTGCAGCTCTGTACTGTTGGATTATCTACTTTTCTCACTACATTGTTTTTTGTTCTATTTTGCTCTTTTGGGGCACCACTCCCGGTTTTGAATATTTTCTGCCTTTATATTGTTTCTGTACTGTGTGTATTTTATCTTTCTGCAAATAAAAATATAATTTAAAAAAAAAAGGCCTGGATTCTTTGCTAGGTGTACACAATATAAATGTGTACTAATATTTATAGGTAAAGTTGATCAAGGGAATATCCCATTGCCCCTCAGGGGATCAGGAAGGATTTTTTCCCCCTGCTGTAGCAAATTGGATCATGCTTTGCTGGGGTTTTTCGCCTTCCTCTGGATCAACTTCAGGTAAGGTTCCATAGTCCAATTCCCACACTGCCTTTGATGAGTTAATTAATTTAATGAATGAACCACTCACTATGGTTAAATTACATTCAGTACATTGCTTTCATTAGGGTTATTTAGCTGAAGGTAATTTTTTGTTTTATACTATAAATGTTCACTTGTCTTAGTAAATGAGATAAAACTATGCTGACTTCAATCATCAATTCACCTGTTACTAAAAATTCAGTATTCTTTTTTTTTATTCCAAACTATTGGTTTTTTTTTTTTTGGTTTTTTTTTTGTTTTTTTTATTTCCTTGCACATGATTAAGTATTCAAAGAGAACACTGTTTTACCTTTTTTTATAAAGGGGAGTGCATTTTAACTTTGCAAAAGAAAATCCTGTATTTAGTTGATAAATAAGCCCCACATTGTGTATAGTGATTAGATCCTCATGAAAATTGATAAATAAGCCCCACATTGTGTATAATGATTAGATCCACATGAAAATTCCCTGGACTTTTGAGTTATCACTACCCAGCATCTCTTTGAATGATCTGTATAACAAAAAAAAAATGCTCCCATTTTGAACAAATCAAGTGAAACTGATATACATGTGCAATTTAAGAAGAACTGCTCCGCAGGAATTTGCGGAGCAGCCAATGAACATTCTATTCAATTATGTTAATGGAAAAATGGGTTTTATTAATTTGAAAGTGCCCCTCAATTCATACTATCATTCTATCTAATTATCTGATATCTATCTGTACAGTTCGGTTGTTGTTAACAGTAGTTAATAGAAGAACTTATAAAAACGATTTTGTATAATTTTAATATCCCACAAATTCTTTCAACAAATTCCTATTTTTCTTCCTTCCTAAGAAAAGCTTACTGTTGGAATGAACTACTGTTTACTTAATTATTTGTTAATTGATCACCCAAAGTATGCTACATTCCAAAGATCATCCATCAAGTGTGACTGTGTCTGTCCATGGTAACGTGCATGCACATTTGACCAGTTACATCCCCGGTAAAGATAAAACAAGCTATTGTATACATGAATATCATTATCTGCCTGTTGTCATTTAACACCGATAAACCAGTATCACTTGCTGAATGAATGGATAGGTACATAATAAGAATTTATTTTGGTCTTACAGGCAGTGCATTAATCTATAACATTCATCTTTTATTAGATTAGTGCTGGTATAACATAGACAGAAGATGTTTTGTTATAGTTTACTAACCTTTGTCATTTTGGTTTGTCACTTATAAAAAAAGGCAATAAACTGTGTAGATTTAAGGGCCTGAGTCATGCTTATCCAAATTATAAATACAGTTTATACAGTATTAATAACACATTCATGGTTTTTATAAAACACTGTTTGCATTTGCAATACATAATTTATTTTATGTCACACCATTGTCATTGAGATATTTTATGCAAACCACCAAAGGTTATCAAGTTTCTGGACATAATCCTTAATGTTTTCAAGATTAAAAAAAGTAATGCGTGCAGGATTTACGGATTTGTTTGTGCATGATTCTTGCAGACAGTGGCCACTATAATACTAATAAGACTGGAAAATCCTTCTGTTTGACTCCCTTTAGAATATTTGTATACATATTAAAGATTACTTTTACTTTGCATTTTAATAACAATGCATGTGATGTTACCTTTGTTATGTTTTTAAGGAGATTAGTTCTGTTTTATCTTTAATTCTCAGTACTGTCTGCTAACATTAATGTATTTTTTCACCTTCAGTTTAAATGATCTTTTAAGTAACAAACAAACTATTGTATCAGCACAATGGGAAACAATAATATGAGAACAAATAATAACAGTCCTCTATTATGTATATTCTGCTGTCTTAGTGGGTGATAATCTTTTATTCTTTTTTTTTTCTGTCATGTGACTTATAGGATGAAACACAATTTCATCCTTTTTAAATTAGATTTTGCCTTGGCAAGAAATGACAGAATTTACTGGTTTGATGTATTAAGTTATACAATGCGGTTTGTGGTTG
Source organism: Pelophylax lessonae (assembly GCF_965119305.1). Lineage (NCBI taxonomy): Eukaryota > Metazoa > Chordata > Amphibia > Anura > Ranidae > Pelophylax > Pelophylax lessonae. Next base: position 370,187,877 of record NC_138771.1, read on the forward strand.
AAAATTATTGCAGAGTAAATGCAGCTATTTAACATAAAAAAAGAAGAGTAGTAACGTGCTTAGAAGTGTGTGATTTGAAGGCATGTCTAAAACTATAATGTATTTTGTATGAATTATTTCACAGTTTACTGCATCTATTTGGTAACAGTAAATAGATAAAACAAACGTATTGAGCCATTTTAGCTAAATTATAAACCTGAAATATGATTTATTGCTATGTTAACTTTGAAAGTACAATTCAATAATGATATTTTACAATAATCACTCACTATAAATAATATTAGCAATGCACAAGTATGATTCATATCTCTATAGAGGGATTTTTTTTTTTTTTTTTACTTTTTATATGCAGCAAAGTAATAGTAGAGAGTGTATTGTAATAGTACAACATACACATCTTTTCTAATATGATTCAGAAAAGATAACTTTTTCTTATATTTACTGCATACATTATGCCTTATGTTAGGACTCAGCCAGGTTTTGGTAATGTTTCTTTTTATAGACATTGACATTTGTGATCAACTGTCCACTTATCGATTTGGTGTTACTTTCATGTACAGGTCTGAGTAGGAGGTCAGACTGTTTCATATTATCTTTTTAATATCACTTAGAGGGATTTTTTTGTGTTTTGGTGTACAAATATGGTCTGTAAGTTAAGTGCTATATTGCTATAAGTGCTAAATTATGCTAGGTAATTTGAGGCATAAGATTTAGAGACTTTAACCTTTAATCCATTCTAGACACTAAAGCTATACCTATCATATTTAGATTATTATCTTGTTGAACACTTTACTATCACTCCAATAATCAATTATGATTTTCTGAGAAAGTTTTACATAATAAAGCATTTAAAGTATTCATGTAATTAATTATTTACCGCTTGCTGACCGCCCACAGTATATTTACTGCGGCAGTCAGCCCCTCCTGGGTAAAGCAACGTAGTACTACGTCGCTCGCCCAGGAGCCTGCAGGGGGCTAACGCGCGCCGCCGGAGGCGCGCTCCCGCCCCCGCTCGTTCACGGGCATCCCCGCGCGGGTGACCGCCGGCTCTGATTGTCCCCCGGACACTCGCGATCTCCCACTGGAGAGGGAGTAAGACAGGCGGCTGATATAAACAAAGCCGCCTGTCATTCTCCCTGGTGTAACTGCAGAGATCATACGATTCTGCTATGTAGGATCGTATGTCTCTGTGGTTACATTACAAGCCACGCCCCTTTACAGTTAGAATCATGCCCCCTAGGGGCACACTTAACCCCTTGATCACTAATACAGTTAACCCCTTCCCTGCCAGTGTCATTTTTACAGTAACAGTGCATATGTACAGCACTGAGTACTGTAGTAATGTCACTGGTACCCCCAAAAGTGTCAAAAATGTTAGTCAGGGGTCCGATCTGTCTGCCTCAATGTCGCAGTCCCGCAAAAAAAATCGCAGATCGCCGCCATTACCAGTTAAAAAAAAAAAAACAATAAAAATGACATAAATCTTTCCCTTAGTTAGTAAACACAATAACTTTTGCTCAAACCAATTAAAATTCGCTTATTGTGATTTTTTGTACCAAAAATATGTAGCAGAAAACAAATTGGCCTAAAATGTTAAAACATTTTGATTTTTACATTTTTTTGGGGGAATTTGATATAAAAATATGTGAAAAATATTGTTATTTTTTCAAAATTTATGCTTTTTTTTGTTTATAGCGCAAAAAAACTAAAACCGCACAGGTAATCAAATACCACCAAAAGAAAGCACTGTTTGTGGGAAAAAAAGGACATCAATTTCATCTTGGTACAGCGTAGCACGACCGCGCAATTGTCCGTTAAATTCACGAAGTGCCGAATCACAAAATAGGCCCTGGTCTTTGAGCAGGAAAATCCTTTGGGGCTTAAGTCAGGGATTCTCAAACTACAGCCCTCCAGCTGTTGCGGAACTACACATCTCATGAGGCATTGTAAAACTCTGACATTCACAGACATGACTAGGCATGATGGGAATTGTAGTTCCTGAACAACTGGAGGGCCATAGTTTGAAGAACCCTGGCTTAAGTGGTTAATGCATGTTAATGTTCAGTCACATCTTGTTCTGAGAAAATCCTGTTTTTGTTTTGTACAAGATAATATTAGTGAGTGATTTTACTTACTTAAGATTTAACCCTTGATAAGGTAAGATCAGTGAAGGAAGAGTAGAGATTTAGGCACATCACTGCACAGTTTACAGGATATAGGGTGGATTATCACCTATCACTAGTTATTAGAAAAATGGCCTAGGTTCAGTTAGTGGACTTTTCATCAATTCTCATGTAAAGTCAGAAAATAGCATAACTTAAACTAACTGAACAAACTCAACCTGTTCCAAAGACAATCCACTCCATCCACATCCAAATGTTCATAGACTAGTAACCAAAAATGAGGAAAGGCTTTATAGCAAAGCAGACTTTTAAGGGTGTGGGATTGTCATGTAAGGTGAGCAAGCAACCACATAACTGTGTAAAATCATTAAACATTTTAATCTTGAATAGTCAATTAAAAACATGTAAATAAACTACAATATACAAAATGCAAATTAGCAACAAGTTGCACAAAAAGTGTGACAAGCTGATACATAAGTTGGAGGGCTGACGCATTTCACAGAACATAGAATAATTTCCAACATAAATCTTGATTGTCACATAACAATTCTACAAAAAAGAACAAGAAAATCTCAAATGTGTTCCTTAACTGGGTGTAAAAAAATTGAATCCTATATTACCTGTTCTACCACCGGCGTTGTATATTTAATACAATATCCGTGTGGATTATAGTATGTGGGCAGGACCAAACAGGCTCTAAAGGTCAGATTAAACAAACATATAAATAATATAAGAAAGGGCTTTGCGAATCATTCAGTTTCTAAACATTATTCTCAAATCCACAATAGAGACCAGACAAGTACCATTTTTTTAGGTATAGATAAATACAAAAACACATTGGAGGGGAGGAGCCCTAGTGAGAGGGATATCTCAATTGGAAATTAAATAGATTTTCAAAATGAAGTGTTTTTCCCCTTTAGGCCTCAAAGTTGATGTAGATGTTAATGCCTTTGTTGATCATTCTTGAAAAGTGTGGGTCCTTATAGGCTATATATTGATCTTAATTTTTTTTTTTTGTATTTTATTGTTCATATTTTTTTATGTGTAGTTTCTGCTATGAGCAGTCTTTTTTGTTTACCTTGATGCTATATATAATATCTAACAGTATGGTCTGGACTTTTTCATACGGGCTAATTTTTACATTATATATATTTTTCTGCAATTCAAATTGGATTATAGCAGGTTTACCTTATTTTCATATATCACTCCGAATCTATATTGGGGCTGATTGGTATTAATTTCCATTTAATTTTCAACCTCTAATATCCTTTTTCATCCATCGGAGGGCAGTAGGCGTTTGTTTACCTTATATTTGTTGGATGATAATGTTGTGATAATCACACACACTATTTAATAATATCAATGAAGGGGATGCTTTATATGAGTTATAGTTGAGCCCATTAGAGCCCAGATTAATTGTTATTTATGCTCCATGTTGAGATTGTTATCCACTTAAATACTATAAACATAAAGGTTGGGATTAGGCCCCACCAATGACTCGGAATTCAAATTGAGGCTTGGTTTGCGGCTAATGTATTTATGGCGATGGTGTGGTGCATTGTCCGTGCCCAAGGAAAACATAATTTGTGATGAAACGCGTAGGGAGGGTGATGCGCTGACGTCATCACGGTTTTATGAGTCTCAGAAGTGCAGGTGATGTCTTTTAGATGCCGGCCGGCAGGAGAATTTCAATGCGATATAGACTTGCTTTATTGTAAGTGTAATTTTAATATCTCTGAATAAATGTAATTTAAATTTATACTATGTGGAGCATCCTTTGTCTTTGAGCCTCTTCACACGGAAGCTGCTACTGGATGCCTAGTTTACTATACACCCAGAATATCCATAGGAATATCATTACAAGGCCCTGGTGGGGTAAACAGCCATTCCTATAATAAGAGGTCCAGTACTGCTGGTAAGCAGGCACTTATATTGTCTCTGTGGTTGTGGTGCTTCCAGTGGTCATCCATATTTGCTGGTGGACGGTGATGTGTGTCACTCGGTACAGTGAATTATTTGGGATCCAACACAACTGAGATCCAACACAACTGAGACCCTATGTATCGGGACTACCCATATGGGACTTTTTACATTTTTGTTTGTTTTTTGTTTTTTTATTATGTGCAATATCATTTACTAGCCCAACTCTGTTTCTGTCTATGTTAGTGATACCACAGTGTTTCCACTTCGTACCGCATTGCAGTTTCTCTGCCGTCTGATAATAATTATTATCCCAGTACCTGTGGCATCAATATTCTTTTGCTGAGCATAGTTTCAGTCTAGTCCATACTTCAACCCAATCACTGCAGTAATTGACCAAAGGTGTCAGAGTAAGTCGGATGTAATCCAGAGGACATGAAGTAACCTGTATGCCCAAATACTTAAAAGATGCGGAGATGGGAATAATATGTACAACCAATAAGTGAGGTTCTGGTGATGCTATACTCCTCACTTTGTATTGATGAATGCTCAAAGTGAATGCAATGGATGGTGCTGTGCCAAGACCAGATGCAAAAATGCATAGTCACATGTACCTAAAATAACTGTGTTTTGCATGTTTATTGTTAAAACAGCATCATATACAGCATAGGAAATTGACATGTTCGGGGGCTTCACTGGGGGATTATGTTGCCCTGATAAAGGGACCCTGTGAGGTCCCAAAACATCAGTTTCTTATGCTTTATGTCATGTCTTCATAGTAAACACGTGAAATACATTTTCTTTTTTGGTGGCTTTGCATCGCTTAACATTATGCAGTTTTCAATTTAAAAAATCAACATTTGAGTGCATTATTTCACACAAAAAAAGCCAGCCAATTATTGTTCTGACTTCATACACAGTATTTGGGCGATTTAGATGACCACAGTTTCACAGCTAGAGAAACCAGACAAGTTTTTTTCAAGAAATCACAATTTGAGTGCAGTATTTCAGAGACAATGGCCACAATTTTTTTGGATTGGCAGAACAGTGGAAAGGCTACAAAGTAAGAGACACAGGGCATGATTTAACCTGCGGACATTAAACATTTTTCAGCTGAGGTTCAGCGGCAGAAACAATCTGTATAGTAAATTTTTACAGTGCATGATCACATTACCAGGCCACCTGTGACCTCTGCTAGCAGGACATAATGAAAGGTCAGCTGTGGTGGAAGGAACTGGTAATGTTGGCAGGCCAGCAGTGGTAGCAGGAGCTGGTAACAATGAAAGGCCAACAGCTCTGGAAAAAGCTGACAGTGGGGGCAGGAGATGATAATGAAGTGGTTTAATCATTTACTTTCCACTGATGCAGGGAGGCTGCTGCAGCATGGCCAATGTTGAGTTCCAACATATGGGTGTATTGCATATTAGACAATTGTCAGGCAGCTTGTGTTACCACTGCATTAAGATCAGGCACACACTCACAGGGTATAATCGCTCACCTGGTTGCATAACTTTCTGGCCTGCCGCAGGACATCCTGAGAGGTAGAATGTCTAACTAAGAACTGCTGCACCACCAGGTTAAGGACATGTGCCAAGCTCTTGTGTGAACTTTCCTTGCTGACAGTGGACAATAGAATGGGGCAGTTTTCATACATGACTTTTCCTAACATAAGAGGGCATGGAGACAGTGACCTCTTGGCCTGCCCCTTAAGAGCTGTCAGAGATTTGAAGTCAAATGGTGGGAATTCATGAAGATTACCCTTCCCCAACGAGATCTGGACTTCCACAACAAGACTTTCACATATCACTGAAGGCATCACCCAGTCCCCCTCCCCCTCCTCCCGAATCCTCTGCTGAGCACAGAACCATCTCCTTCCATTCCTAGCTCCCCCTCCTCCCCCCTTTTTTTTCTTTGTTTCCAGTTGTATACTTACTTACCTTAAGTCACTACGACTGATTATCTACCTGCACAATGGTATCTAAAATGTGTCTGTTTTGTTTACTTTTACTTCAATAAAATCTATTTAAAAAAAAAAAAAAAGAGCTGTCAGAAATTCTAGCTCAGTGTGGCACGTGTCCTTCAGGCTAGTGCTGCCTGGACCATTGCATTGGTGCCTGTTTACTAGGGGAAACTGGTAAAGGTGAGTCACATATAAGGCCATTAAAGAGCAGGGGGTAGAGGTGGGTGATGGACTTATAGACTTGCAAGCCTTTTACAAGGCTTGTGTCAGTTTTTGTGAAGCAAATATTTATGATATACAGTATCTTTGAAAATGTACTTTTTTCTTTGCTTAAAACTACATATAACCTTTCTCCTATACTTCTAAATGTTCCCTATTTATGAAAGCATACATTATCTAATTATAGATTGCATCTCACTTGGATGTTAGCCATGAGAAAAATTGGTGTTTCGCTAAATATTTGAAATCCAAATTAATTATTTTCTTTTTGTTAGCCATATTGTATTTTACCTAACATTGTATCACCCTTTCTATGATGTACCTTTGTAAATTGCCACCTTTAGAAATGAATGCACAAAGAATATTTTTTTAGAACAGCAGCCATGTTTATTTGTTCTCAGACATATATTAAAATAAATCTTAGATTATGCATGACAAGGACTTTGTGTTCCTGGAAAAAAAAAATGGGGTCTGCATTGTCCGGACAGGTGATTGTGCTGTCACCATCACTATGGTGCAGAACAAGAGGTAGCACCACAAGCTCCAGCAGTGTGCCCATCCTACATCCTTCCCAAATGCCAAAAAATGTACCCAGTGCTCTGTGAAGAAATGTAATGTTACTGCACGTGCTTGCTGGACCACATGGTTGTGGTCATTTGGACCCTGCCACGGACCAATGGTCCAGCGACATGGAGGTATTAGCTTTCACATGCTGGTGAAGGGCAAGGTAGGCCCTCTGCGAAACATGGTGGCTAGGCATCTGCCATTGTGGTAAAGCACTGGTCAAAAACAAGCTGCCCCTGGATGAAATTCACTGCTGTTGTGCATCTCCCTCACTTTCCTCCTCTATAACAGCTGGCACCCAGCTATGGTCTGACATCTTGTCATCCCCACCCTCATTGCTTGAACCCATTTGCAAAACAGGCCCAACTATTCATTAAAAGCGGCGTGAAACTTTTACCTGCAAGTAATAGGTAAGTAATACATTTTATCCGGAGGAATATTATTTGTGTTAAAGCACTCAGAACTTTGATTGTGACTATAACAAATTTTCACCTCCAGTTAATGTCATGGAGTCTGCTGCCCAGCTTACCTCATCTGATGTCTTCTTTTTTGGGCTGGATAGTCTGTTTTCTATGCATCGATCTATGTTCTTTGCTTCCTGAAATATGCTACTGCATTTCAGCAAGTTACCTGTATGCTTTTAATAGACATTCAATCAATGCTTAACCAGTTCTGGACCGGAAGGATTTGCCTCTCAAAAAAAAAAAAAATTTCTTCATCCTTTTAGGCCAATTTGTTTTCTGCTACATATTTTTGGCCAATCTTTAGATGTGTTGACCTCAATCGTTTTCTTTTTTTCAGGGTTTTGGTTTTTTGTTACCTGCCAGTAACACACTTGCTTTATTAGGGTGACAATATTCCTTCACTGTATGTATGTATGTATGAAAAAGCAAGCATTGCCACTCTAGGGTCAGCAGGTATTTACTTGGTTTATGACTGTCTATCTTCAACCTGCCAGAAAATTTTTTTTTTTTTTTTTTGTACATTTTATGCTTACACCTTACGATTTAGTACTTCATTTGTTAATTTTTATGATCTGTTACTAGCTAGAAAAGTTCTAACTAGTCAACAGCAAAATTGGAAAGTCTCATAGCAAACAAATTGCAAGCAACATTTAATTCATCTAGAGAATAAATGCTTCATTTGTGGAATTGCCTTCTTGTGTTCCAAAGTATTTAGAAAAAAAAGGACAGCTGACCTGTTAACAATGCAGTCAAATAGTAAAGTTGAATGGAAACCAATACCATTTTTACATTTGTAATGGTATCACTCTCCACTCTAATGTTTAGCAATATTTTCTCTCTCAGAGCAAAAGTAACAGCATAGTGTAAGGTCCCACAAAGCTTTATTATTATATCAGCTCAGTGCTGAAACCTGGCACCTATAAAATTGTTTAAAAAAATCAGTGTCAGGATTACATAAAAAAACTAAAAACTGTTATTTGATAGATTTACCTTTCTTCTGTAGCCATTGTAGAAGATAGAACGGTCTCTCTGGAAGCCTTCCAGCCTGAAACTGAATTGAAGCTTCTGCTCTGAGAGTATACAAGTAAATAACAACACACACCAATAAGACATAAGGTTACACAAATATAAATGTTAAAAACTGAAGATTTGTGTTCTTAAAAATGTCTATTCCTTCTGGTGATACTGACAATATGATTTTCCCCAGCAATAGAATAGCATATATCAACTTCATCATTTCCATACGGGCAGGGCCAGATTAACGTAGGGGCTATTGGAGCTGCAGCTCCAGGCCCCTACCTTTTATATAGGCCCCGGGTTGGCCATATTCACTGTGACCGCTCTTCTGTCACTTGTAAACACAGAAGTCTGGCTTCTATGCTCGCTTCCCCAGGCAGCACCCTCAGAACCTCCCCACACAGCGCGAAGGCCGGACAAGGAGGGACAGTTGCCGATGCATGGATGTGTTTATGGGCTTCAGAGACAGCATCCCATGTTGAATTAGGCATGCATGGCTGCACCCTTCCTCCTCTGGGTGCATGCCAAGGCACGGCCCTTAAGGCCCTTCAAAATCCTCAGCACCAAGCCCATGATGCTCTTAATCCGGCCCTGCATACGGGTACTGTTACAGGTATTTCCCATAGTTTATTTTCTGCAATGTTCTCAGTAGATATATTTCTGTAATTAAAACATCTTCAATGGCAAGCTAGTTTACTTCTGATGTCTCTTTAAATTTTCATTAAACCTTGTTGACTAGACACTGATGATTCTGAAAGCCCTTATGAGAGTGTTTAGATGTTTCATCATTTTATTAAGAGGGATTTACATATCCATTTTTTTACACATCCATTTTTTTTTTCATTGTAGAAATAACTATAGAATTGAAGCAGTACAAACTAAAATATTCTGAAATTAAGTGCAAAAGATACAGTTTCTCAAAAGAAAATCAGTGCAGGTATATAAAATTTGTTATGCAAAAGTAATTCAATTGTTGGTAAAAGTACTGATCAAACTCATATTGCCATTGACACACAACTGTACCTCCTAATTCTCCTCCTTCTCCCCCAATTCCTCCATATCTGTTAGGTCAAGTTCAGGTAAAAATATATGCTCACCTGCCCATTAGATCCAGCATTTTCTTGTAGGGATCCACTGTTTAGCTTTCTGTACCTGTGTCCCACGCCACCATCTTCCATGAGAAATTAAGCCTAGTTTCATTTATTTTGCCAATTAGTTTACAAATGAGTAATTCTGACTGAGTGACTGAGATCAATTCATGGTGGGGGATCAAAAACTCCTGCTTAAAATCCTTGAACCCCAAACTTAGCAGTGAACCCCATTCAAATCTATTGGAGGTTAACCTTGATGCTAAATTCTAACCTATTTTAAGGATAATTAGCAAGCTGTTATATTTCAAATAGCAAAAAATAAATAAATAAAATAAAACAATTAAAAAAAGTACAGAATCCTTTTAATGCAATTTTAAGGAAACATGGGAAAAACACCAATCCTATAAACTGCATTCCTGGGAGAGAGCTAAAAGTTGTATGGGGTGTTTTGGAACAGTATGATGTCCACAGACAATGTCAGCCTTACCATTATCTGGAATCACAAATTTCCAATGTGTAATTGTTTTTTTTTTTTAACCAAAAAAAAAAAAAAAAACAGCAGCACCCCAATATATACTTCATACAAATGCATTGTCTTAAAAGTTGAATAAAATGCATAAAAGCCCTCCCGTCTCCATGTCCACAATTACAGTGAATTCCTAAACTATTTAAAACATAGACTTTAAGTATGCATTCAATATAAGCATGTCTTTGCAGTGTGGAAATATCTGCAGAAAACCCATGCAAGCACTGGAAGAACATGCAAACTAAATCAAAGTCTATAATGCAGCAAGGTAGATGTACTAACCACTAAGCCACTGTGCTCTCTTTGTGCTGGAACCCCTCCCTTACATAACTCCCTTATACAATCTAGTGGAAATGTCCTGGGCTTGTTTGTCCCAAAGTAGCCTATTCTTATCCACAACTTCTGCTTAAACTTTATATATATATATATATATATATATATATATATATATATATATATATATATACGCACAGTATGTCACAAAAGTGTACCCCTCACTGACATTTTGCTACAATGTAAAGTAGTTGAGTGTACAGCTTGTATAACAGTGTAAATATGCTGTCCCCTCAAAATAACTCAACACACAGCCATTAATGTCTAAACTGCTGGCAACAAAAGTGAGTACACCCCAAAGTCAACATGTCCAAATTGGGCCCAAAGTGTCAATATTTTGTGTGGCCACCATTATTTTACAGCACTGCCTTACCCTGTTGGGCATGGAGTTCACTAGAGCTTCACAGGTTGCCACTGGAGTCCTCTTCCACTCCTCCATGACAACATCACAGAGCTGGTGGATGTTAGAGACCTTGCGCTCCTCCAACTTCTGTTTGAGGATGCCCCACAGATGCTCAATAGGGTATAGGTCTGGAGACATGCTTGGCCAGTCCATCACCTTTACCATCAGCTTCTTAAGCAAGGCAGTGGTCATCTTCGAGGTGTGTTTGGGGTCCTTATGTTTGAATACTGCCTTGCGGTCCAGTCTCCGAAGGGTGGGGATCATGCTCTGCTTCAGTATGTCTCTGTACATACTTAACTGTAGCTCCCCAGTGTCAGTAGCACCCATGCAGCCCCAGACCATGACACTCCCACCACCATGTTTGACTGTAGGCAAGACACACTTGTCTTTGTACTCCTCACCTGGGTGCCACCACATACACTTGACACCATCTGAACCAAATAAGTTTATCTTGGTCTCATCAGACCACAGGACATTGTTCCAGTAACACATGTTCTTTGTCTGCTTGTCTTCGGCAAACTGTTTGCAGACTTTCTTGTGCATCATCTTTAGAAGAGGCTTCCTTCCAAGACCCTGAAACTGAGCTGCAGCATGGTGGCTAAGACCATACAGTGGTTAAAAAGGACAGGTTCCACTCAGAACAGGCCTTGCCATGGTCGACCAAATGTTACAATAGCCCAAATAGGAGGGGATAGGAGAGCTCACTCTGGTCAACGTTACATAACGCTGCAGCATCCGGGACCAGGGTGAGCTCTCCTATCCCCTCCTACTTGGGCTATTGTAACGATTGTAACAGTATATGCGCTTGGCAAGTTTTTCACATGTACGTGCAATTGGGTGTATTTTATTTAAATAAAGTGGTTTAACGTTATTGCACTAGAGGGGCCCTTTTATTGTGTTGTTATACATGCTTGTGACCTGAAAAGTGGTTGCCCATTAACCTGTGCTTTACGATTGCTGCTTCCCTGATTGCTGAGTTGGAACATCTATAGCGCTGCCAGCCATATCCACGAGAGTGGAGGGCAACAAGTGGGGGGTGAGTTGCTAATTCGAGGGGAGTGGATCACAACGCTGGTGGATCTTCTGGCTGTTTCCTCATTTAATTAGCACTGGATTCTCACTGGATCTCCTGTTTTATCACTACTACAATATTGTTTGCTTGGACTCTTTCATCATTGTCGTTTTGGATTAATATTTGGACTATTGCTTGATATTTCAGTTGTAGTCTCATTGATTCATCACTTTGATTTTTTTTTTTGCTTATATCACGTTGGGTTATACAATCACTGCATATTAACACATATGGTATGATAGATTGGTTCATTTGTTCTGTGCGCAACTAGTGTTGTTGTTTTTCCTCACTATTTTTTATTTTTATATATTAAGTTGTGGCACATATATTTACATTTATATTCACTTATTTTTTCACTTTTATCAAGGTGTGAATAGGTTCACTATTAATAGCGTGAAATCTCCTTTATATATTAATGGCTGTGTGTTGAGTTATTTTGAGGGGACAACAAATTTACACTGTTATACAAGCTGTACACTCACTACTTTACATTGTAGCAAAGTGTAATTTCTTCAGTGTTGTCACATGAAAAGATATAATAAAATATTTACAAAAATGTGGAGGTGTACTCACTTCTGTGAGATACTGTATATGTTGTACTAAATTTAAATGATGTGTTGGTTTGGTGCAAATTGCAGAGACACATCTGCTATTCCTCTGCTTTGCTAGCATGATCTTTTCCATCCCAGTCTCTCAGAGGCCAAATGTGTATTTTTAATATTTATTTATTTATTTATTATAGTAAGGACACTGGAGGCATAGCTGTAGGAGGAAAACCTATAGCTACAGGCTGCCCACCCATTTACAATCCAGGGGCAGGCAGAAGCAAAAGTGTGGAGAGATTCCCACAGCCAAGAGGAAAGGCATGCAGCAGCAAAAGGTATGGGGGGATTCCTACAGCCAGGAGAAAAGTCTGCCAGCAAAAATTTAAAGTAAAATCCTGTGGTTAAAGGCTTCCTGCCCTTCCCCAATTAGAGGGCATATTCCACTCTTGTCACCATTTAAGTTATTACAGGTGATTTGACTCTAAAGATATTCATTAAAATGGCAGGTGTGCAGCCAGCAACAACTAGAAAATATTCCCTGTGAAAAAATATATGCAGTTTGTTTTCACTGTAGTGCACGTGGACAGGTAGAGGATGGAAAAAGGCAGCAGAACATCAGCAACATTAGGATTTAACAAAGAATAAAAAAGCTAAAACCCTTTCCTCACCCACCCCTAAATTATCCAAAATACACAGCATTTTGCTCCCTTCAGGAAATTCTGTAAGGGTTTCTCATCTACTATAAAAGATCTACCAGTGTCTAAAACTCTTACACTAATCTATCCCAATATACTTCATGAGCAGATAATCCAATGTTTTTCCTATCACAGCTAAAGTACATTTTCAAATTGGCTGCTTAGTACTCAGTATTTTATAGTGAGGGGGCTGGCTTATCCAAAAGGCCCCTTATAGGCCCTTCCAAGATATCTGACCCAAGTTCAAAGGTCAAACAGTGCATTATGGTCACTATAGTAACTGTGCTGTTTCCCATTCCATGTACAGGTGTTGCCAAAGCTATAAAGAACCACATGCTGGTCCATGGCAGTAAGTAAATGGTTAAGGCCAGTGCACATTCAACCCATTACAGTACAGGTGTGCCACAGATGACCTGAAAAGCTTCATCTTAATACATTAGCTGTGTGCTCCTCCTCATAACTCCCAGGTTATTTTTGTAAGAGATTGCCTCCAGTTTAAAATGAGTGCACTGTGACAAACTACCTTACCCAAGTACAACAGTGGCACAACAGTCAGTGATGTGCTACTGATGACTTTGTGCCAGATACTACAGCATACCTTCAGAGATTTAACAAAGCCCATTCCTTGATGGGTTTAGGG